>NC_041381.1:443005191-443185750 GCF_002162155.2 Triticum dicoccoides | reverse complement strand
GCGTCAAATCACCTTCTCCCCGGGAAGCTCCCTTCTCCTGAGCCGCAAAACCTCAGCCCCTCCTCCATGGCGCCCCCACCGCACCAATTTCATAGCCGCCCTCCTCCCTAATGCCGGAGACACTGTCCATTTGCCATCATGCACTGGGCCGTGTGCCTCTTACTCCGTGCTGCTGGAGCTGCCTCGACGACGGCCGCGTGAACCGTACTGGAGCCGATTCACCCCTGCTGTTGTTCATGGCGCCGGAGCGGCTCCAAATTCGGATTCGTCCAGTCCCGGCGCTACTTCCTCGTAGCCGTCGACCGTCGCGACATCGTTGTTTCCCTGCCGCTGATCGCCACCGCAACCGCGCCAGCCTCACCGACTCGGCAGCTGGACCTGCCTACTTCACCATGCCGCCAGATAGGTCGCACCCTCATCTCAAATCACTTTATTTAGGCATCAGTTGTGTCGGGGAAGCTGATCCACGAACACCTATGGGGACCGGCGGACCGAGCCCCTTTCGGTTCGGAGGGGGGCGGAGATCGCACAAAGAGCAGATCGAGGCAGAACACACAAGCAGTTTACCCAGCTTCAGAGCTCTCCTGAGAGATAATACTCCTACTGCTGCATCTAGGTGTATATTGAGTTCTTGCTCAGGAGCGATCAGCGCTACCGAACCGAGCGTGAGAGTGTTCCTGGTGTTTCGAATGAGCCGAACCCCCCCTACGTTGCGCATGGGCCTCCTTTTATACGTTAAAGGGGTCACCGACAGGTGGCAACGTAAGTGAGGGTAAAAATGTAAAAGAAGTGGTTGGTACAGCTACTTGCACAGTGCACCCTACCTAACTCTGACGGCAGGGGACAAGGGCATTGAATGCCCGTCTGAGTCGCCTAAACAGTGCAAAAAGTGACCGTTAGGAGCGCCACCGTTTGCCACGATGGCCTTCTCGTCATCTCCGCTCGCCACCGCGTACCCCTGGCTGCACAGGCTCCCGCCATGCGCTCCTGAGAAGGCCTCAGGGCGACACGCGGGTGGATGCACTGGAGCGCGGGTACAGAGTGGCAACTGGCCCCCGGCGAGCACCTTGCCGGGGTCGTTGTCTTGTCGCGTCCGGAAGCTTGTCGCTCGCCGGGTCTTGCCGGGACAGCGCGTCGCGGCAAGTTTCTTGAGGTGTCGTGGTTGGCCTTCCCGGCAAGCTCCTCTTGCCGGGGCCTTGTCTCTTCCCGGCAAGCTCCTCTTGCTGGGGCCTTGTCTTCTTGGCTTGAATATTTTGTTCTTGAATGGCTCCAAAGGAACCAACGGAGGACCTTGGCGGTCGCCCGGCAAGCCTTGCCGCGGGGCGCTGCAACTGCCCGTGCACAAGTTCGGGATACTAGGGTACCCCTATTCTAGTACACCGACAGGAGCCCCTGGGCCTGGGCCATACACGGTGCCGAGCGCTGTTGGGCCAGGCCCAAAACAGGGCACGGGCACGCGCGGGCCTGGGTTATGCCGAATCTAACCCCGTATCCACCGCGCCCTCCCGTAACGGCACGCGTCGAACGCGGCGTCGTGGGAGGGATCGTGGGTGGTTCTTTATTCAGAAAAAGCATAACGTCCGCCTCCTCCTCTTTATATGCAGGGGAAACAGGGGCCGTTTCCCCACCTTCGCCATTTGCTGCTGCAATCTCAGAAATCTCCCCTGCTCCCCTCCGCTTCCAAAGTCGAAAGAGAGCAGCGCTCCGCCCCCGTTGCCGCCGCCACCACCAGCGCCGTCGATCTCCCCCACCGCCTCCGCCATGGCTCTGAAAGCCGGAAAGGGGAAGGCCGCGAAGGCTGCGGCCGCGAAGGCTGTGAAGTCGACCGAAGCGCAGCGGCTCGAGGCGCTGCGGAAGGAGCGGGCCACTTTCCCCCCGAGCTCTCCGCAAAGGAGCTGAGGGAGTGGTACTATCTCTTCTGGTCGACGGAGACGCGAGCGCATCCGCGCACGAAGGTACTCTACGCCGTCGCTTCGAACGAGGCTCCAGTTGGTGGATACCCTTTCTTTGCCTTGTTCTTCTGTGATATCATGAACACCTACGGGTTTCATCTCCTTGATTTCACCCCCAACTCCGTTCTGACCATGGCAGTTTTCGCCCATCTATGCGAAAACTTTGTCGGAGTCCTCCCCAACGTAGCCCTCTTCCGCCATTTCTTTATGCCTCGTGTCGAGAGAGGGGAACCTCTTGCCGGTGGGATCGCCTGGATCTCGTGAGCCGGCAAGAAGGAGACCTATCTGGAGGGGGAGCTCCGTAGCAAGTGGGAGGAGTGGAGAGCAGAGTGGTGCTGGGTTGTAGAGAAGAACCCGCAGCCGTTTACCGCCCTGCGCCAAACCCCAGCAGTGCGTGGCAATGATTGGAGCGCCCTGTCTGCGGACGACGACAAGCTGAAGATCGCCACCACCCGGATCTTGCGCCTCAGGCTTGCTGGGCTGACTGTAGGCGCTGTCGGCGCAGATTTCATTCGCCGCCGCATCGCCCCTCTGCAGGCGAGGGGGAGACTCGCCTGGGAATTTGGAGGCCCGGCGGATATCATGAGGCTGCGCCCGGGCCTCAATTTTAATTTCACCGTCCTAGAGTTGGACGGGATACTCAAGGAGATATTCAAGCACGACCCTCAACATCCCAAGTGGTTCAGGTTGCCGGCGGGCGTCGTTCCTCTATGCAACAACTCCTTGCGCGACCGCATCTGCGCAATGATGCCGTTGTGCGACTCGCACGAGATCGTTCCAACTTGGAAAGAACCTGCCGACGACGTCGTGCAGCAGTTCTTCGACGGCCTGGTGGAAGTGGCGGTCAACGCTGATGAAAAGAAGCTCCTCACCCGCGACAACACCGAGCAAGAGATGGAACGCATCGCCACCAGGGCGGAAGAGGCGGCGGCAGCCGCAACCGCGGGTGAGTTCAGGTTCACAGTGCAGGAAGCAGACGCGGCATCGGCGATGAGCCTTGCCGAATGGGAGTGGCCCGAAGACGAAGAAGAGCTCGCCGCGCCTGACGCCGAGTCGAGCGAGCCCACCGAGGGTGTGAGCGGTCCGCCATCTCCGAGCAGCTTGCCGCAAGTAGGGCCCGCAGCGCAGCCCCCAGCGCAGCCAAGAAGGCGTCTCCGCAGGGCCGGGTACGCAGCAGGGTGGCAGGTGGGCCAACAGCCGCAGCGCCACGCGACGCGCTCCGCCGCGGCAAGCACGGTTGCCGCGGGAGCGCCTCCTGCCGTGGTGGCAACTGGAGCGGGGTTGTCTCGGGCTACCGCTGCGGCCCCCGCCAAGCGGCCAAGGGATCCAACTCCTCCGCCTCGCCGCGCCAAGGGTCGGCCAAACTTCGACCTCTCCGCACTCACCTCCGACGAGGAGGAAGAAGAAGAGTAAGACTCTCTTGTTGTTCTTGTAGTTCTTCAATTTGCTATTCTTGTCTTGCATCTGATCTGATCCACTCTGGACTCTTCCTTTTCAGGACTCTGGCCTAGAGGGCGACGAAGAGGGCCAAGTCTCCGGTGGTTATCATCGAGGACGAGCCCACCGCGACAACAGGAGGTGCACCTAAGACCACCTTGCCGGATCCGGCCACTACTCCGCAGAGCAGCCCCCAGCGTAAGTACATGGTTTACTTTCTGCTTCTGGGCGCACGCAGTTGCTCCTTCCTTTGTTGACATCTGATCGCTGGTCTGTTTGTGTAGGAGCAGAACAGCTTCACCAGGAGGGCGTGGTGATCACCTCCGACTCGTCGTCTGCTTCGACTACGCCGCCAAGGGCGGACTCCCCGGAAAGGGAGCGTTCTCCGGCAAGGGAGGAGTCTCCGGCAAGGGGCAGTGCCAACGATCCCCCGGTGGTGGAGCCCATGACAGTGGACCCCAGCACAGGTGATCTTCCTTGCCCGAAACTTCCCTTGAGTTTTTCTTCTTCTGATTTTTCTTTTTGAATGCTTGTTTGACTTCTCCTTCTTCTCCGGTTCTCAGATCCGTCCTCCACGGAGCCGATGGAGACCGAGGCCACCGGTGAGGAAGACGCGCGCGGCGACACTGGCGACGCCGTCGCCACCGAAGAAGAGGCCGGCGCTGATGATCCCGCCGACGAAGAGGCCGCCAAGGCTGCTGGCGAGGGATCCGGCGATCGCACTGACGGCCCTGAGGCCGCAGGAGCGCAAGGCGCTACACCGACCGCCGACCCCTCCGCCACTGATGCGGCGCCAGGCTCCGAAGAGCCCTAGCCCGGCGCCTACTTGAAGGCCGGAGAGGGTGTCTTCATCAAGCTTCCCTGGGCGTCGAGCTCCAGGGCGCCGGTTGAAGGAGAGACACTTGACGGGGAAGTGCTCGCCTCCGCTGGGCTAACGCTGGTTGACGCGCCAAGCGGCAGCGCCGAGCCCGAGGAGGAGCAACTGCTCCGAAAGCTGGTGTCACTCTACCGCGCCCGACAAGCCAAGGTGGAGTCCCGGGAAGCGCTTGTCGCGTAGGCGGGAGCAGATATTGAGAAGCGCGTGGAGGAGCTCCGGGAACACAATCAGGAAGCTCTCCGGGCCATTGCAGAGGAGCGGGCGCAGCTCGCCGAAGTGCGGAAGGCGTTCATCCTCGAGAAGGCCGAAGCCGAGGAGCAACAGCGGCTTGCCGCCGAGGATCTGTCTGCGCGAGAAAGCGAGCTGACGCAGCGAAAAGTCAACCTCGACAGCTATGAGGATGAGCTTGCTGCGCGCGAGCAGGCGCTTGGAGGAGCGCTCAAGGAAGCAAAGGACGCGGCCGCAGCTGCTGAGGCCGCCAAGAAAGAGTTGGAGACGAAGGTGACGCAGCTGGAGGCCGACCTCAAGGCGAGGGACGAGGAGCTTGCCGTGCTCAAACGCGAGCGCGAGAAGGACGCCCGCGCACACGGTGAGCTGCAGGGCCAACTTGCTGAGAAGGGCAAGGAGCTGAGTGCCGCCAAGGACTCCAACGCTGATCTGGAGCTGAAGCTGGCCACGCTGACCGAGACGCTGGACGCCGCCAAGAAGCGGGAGGAGGACTTGAAGGGAGAGATCAAGGCTAACGAAGAGCTGCTAACGAGGGCCGCCGAGACCCAGAATACTTTCAGGGCGACGGTGGAGCTTTGGACGGAAGGCCTCGTGAACATTGCTGCAGTCATCAACGAGGAGCTGGTGCAACTGGGGGTGGAGGGCCTCGGGTACTCCTCCGACGAGAACCTCCAACCTAGAGTCAAGCTCATTCTGTTCTTCAAAGGCGTGGCGACGGCCCTCCAGCAACTCCGGGAAAGGATCCCAAAGCAGCTGGCCGACGAGTCACGCACGATCTGTGCCGGAGTTCTGGAGAAGGTGTTGGTGAAGGTGGCCTTCCGCAACCCAGGCCTCAACCTCACCAATGTCCTCAAGAGGCTGCCGGCGGACGCTGATCTTGACGCACTCAAGGCCCTCGTCGCACCTATTGTGGACAGGGTGAACGAGGTCAAAAGGGTTGATGGCGGTCGCGTTGATTAGGCCGCTCGTTTGCTTCTTTGCTTGCCGCTGATAGTCACGAGAACACTTTATTAGAGCCGCGACAAGTTATTTTTGTAATATAACTCTATCTTAGGTAATGATTGCTATGTCATTTCCTTTACTCGATTCTTGGCTTTGTATGCTTCCACCCTACGCTTTTTAGGGAAACTTGTCGGCGCAGGCACCCTTGCCGCGAGCGCTGAGTGCGGAACTTCAGCAGCCTGTTGGCGGTGCCGCTACCGACAAGCAACCTTGTCGCAACTAGTCGCAGCACACTTAAGTTGTTGAGCGGACTCGAAACAAAGTAAGGGCGCAACTAGCCACGAGTTGGTTCCTCCACGCACAGGTTTTCCATACAAAGCACGGTCGTTCAAGGAAGATAACTCAAAATTTTAGAAAACTGATTGCTCAAACTTTGGCAACTTAGCTTTTCTGTCGTTTGTTTCCCGGTAAGGCGATTCTTGCTTGAACGGCGCCCGGTCCACACCATTATCTTCTCCTTCCCCCCCGGTAAACTTGTGCGCGAGGGTCCTTTTCCCTTTGCTTGAGAAAAAGAAAGAAGAGAAAATAAAGGTATGGAGCCTTATGGCTTGTTATTACTTACCGGAGGCAGGTGCTGCACAAAATGTCAGATAGTACATGCAAAAAAGAAAGAATGCATGAAATTGACAAGATGTGCGGGGCACATGAGCTTTATTTATGCACGGGGTCTGCGCCCGGCTTTGTACAAAGGATTACATGCAACAGCGGCAAGACTTGTACAAAAGGTGGTTGCCGGAACAGCTTCCGGCAACCGCGCCTTATGGGTAAAACTTTTGAAGATGTTCAATGTTCCAGGAGTTGCTCACCGGAATGCCATCTTCGGTCTCAAGGCGGACATCGCCAGGCCTAGTGACTCGTTTCACCCGATAAGGGCCTTCCCACTTCGGCGTTAACTTGTTGGAATTCTTGGCAGACTGAACGCGCCGAAGAACAAGGTCGCCTTCCTCGAAACTTCTGGCCCTAACTTTGCGGCTATGGTAGCGGCGCAAAGCTTGCTGATATTGAGAAGCTCGTACAGCGGCCTGAAGACGATCCTCCTCAAGGAGCAGCGCGTCATCTTGTCGCAGCTGCTCTTGCTCAAGCTCATCATAAGCGAGCACTCGAGGTGACCCGTACGCGAGTTCCGTGGGGAGAACTGCCTCTGCTCCATAGACTAGAGCGAAAGGTGTCTGGCCAGTGGCTCGATTTGGCGTCGTCCTGATCGACCAAAGAACCACCGGCAGCTCCTCGATCCAGTTCCTTCCGCACTTGTGCAGCCTGTCGAAAGTTCTGGTCTTGAGCCCGCGCAGCACTTCAACATTTGCCCTCTCCGCTTGACCGTTGCTTCTCGGGTGAGTAACAGAAGCGAAGCAGACCTTGGCGCCAAGATCTTGGACGTACTGCATGAAGGTGCGGCTCGTGAATTGCGTGTCGTTGTCAGTAATGATCCTGTTAGAGATCCCAAAACAGCAAACAATCGACCTGAAGAACTTGACTGCTGACTGTGTTGTCACCTTCCTCACTGGTTCCACTTCCGGACACTTTGTGAACTTGTCGATTGCAACGTACAAGAACTCAAAGCCCCCGGCAGCTCGGGGGAAAGGGCCGAGGATGTCGAGCCCCCAGACCGAAAATGACCAGGATAAAGGGATCGTCTGGAGAGCTTGAGCTGGCTGGTGTATCTACTTGGAATGGAACTGGCACGCTTCACACTTGGTTACTTGTGCAGTTGCATCTTGGAGGGCTATTGGCCAGAAGAAACCTTGCCGGAACGCTTTGCCGGCAAGTGCTCTTGCGCCAATGTGGTGACCACATATGCCTCCGTGTATCTTTGCCAACAGCTGTTGTCCGTCTTCCCGACGAATACACTTCAATTTCACACCGTTGAGTCTTATTCTGTACAGTGTGTTGTCGACAAACTTGTACATACTTGACTGCTGGGCTACTCTTTCCTCTTCTTCTTGCTCTTTGGGAAGTTCTCCTGTTTGAAGGAAGTGGACAATTTGCTGTGCCGATGATGGAGCTTGCGGCTCGACAACAAGGACTAAAGGCACATCTGCTGCTGTGGGAACATCCGCTTCTACGGCAAGAACCTGTGGCTCAGCCGGAGCGTGATGCTCCCCGGCAAGCTTGCCGGAGCAAAACTTGTCGGGAGCGTCTGTTTCAACGGAACAAACCGTAAGGCTTGCCGGAGCAGACTGCTCCTCAGCACTCTCGGTGTTGATCCTGGGGACCTTCCTGGCGGCAGTTTCGGGAAGCTCTGCCGGAAAGTAGTCACCAGAAACCAACTTCCGCTTTTTGTTCTGTCCAGTTGATGGTGTTACGGATGGTTGAGTTAGCTTGAGCACAAAGATTCCTGGTTCCATAGGTAACTTTAGTGCAGTGCACTTTGACAGGCCATCAGCAACGTCATTCTGAGCTCTTGGAACATGTTCCATCTGTAGGCCGTCAAAGTGCTCTTCTAGCTTTCTCACTTCATTAACATAAGCTTCCATCAATGGACTGTGATAGTTTTTGTTCACTTGGCTGACGACAAGCTACGAGTCACCCCTGACAATGAGTTTCTTGATCCCAAGGTCTGCTGCGATTCTGAGGCCGGCAAGCAAACCTTCATACTCTGCAGTATTGTTTGTTGCTTGCTCCTTGGGAAAGTGCATCTGGACTACGTACTTGAGGTGCTCTCCGGTGAGCGCGATAAGCAGCACGCCAGCACCGGCACCTTGCAGCGAGAAGGCACCAACAAAGTACATGAGCCACTCCCTGCTTGCCTCCTTGACGGGGATGCTCGTTTCCAGAATTTCTTCATCTGGTGTTGGCGTCCACTCTGCTATGAGTTCTGCCAATGCTCGGCTCTGGATAGTTGAAGTGCTCTCAAACTTGAGGCCAAAGCTTGACAGTTCCAGTGCCCACTCGACAATCCTGCCTGTTGCTTCGGGATTCTGCAGTATCTTCTTCAGCAGAAAAACGAGTGACAACTGTGATCTCATGTGCTTGGAAGTAATGGCGCAGCTTTCTCGAGGCCATGAGAAGGCCGAAAAGCAATTTCTGCATGCCAGAGTACCTTGATCTAGCCCCCTGCAGAAGGGAACTGACAAAGTAAACTGGGCGCTGCACCATTTTCTTCTGCACCTCCTTGCACACCTGCGCAGATCCGTCCTTGTCGGGACCAGAGCTTGTCGGCGAAGCCCCCTGCTTGTCGCTGGATGCACTTGCCGTGGTTGCTGGCTCATCATCCGCCTCCCTCTCTGCTACTAACGTAGCACTAACCACTTGATTGGTTGCCGCTAGATACAGCAGCAACTTCTCTTGTGGCCTAGGTGCGACAAGTATTGGAGTGGAGGACAGGTACCTCTTCAAATCCTGCAGCGCAGCCTCCGCCTCTGGAGTCCATTTCATTGGACCTGCCTTTTTCAATATTTTGAAAAACGGCAGGGCGCGTTCAGCAGACTTAGAGATAAACCTGCTGAGAGCAGCCACTCAACCGGCAAGCCTTCGTACATCCTTGACGCGCTTCGGTGCTTCAATCTGCTCAATGGCCTTGATCTTGTCGGGATTGGCCTCAATTCCCCGCTGAGACACAAAGAACCCGAGAAGCTTGCCGGAAGGGACTCCAAACACACACTTCTCGGGATTAAGCTTGAGGTTGATCTTACGCAGATTTGCAAAGGTTTCGTCTAAATCTTGAATCAGAGTTGCTTTATCCTTGCTCTTTACCACTATATCATCCATGTAGGCTTCCACATTTCTGTGTATCTGTGGCTCGAAAGCGACATGGACTACTCTTGCAAATGTTGAACCAGCATTCTTTAACCCGAAGGGCATCCGTACGAAACAATATGTGCCACATGGGGTGATGAATGCGGTTTTCTCCTCATCCTCTTCTGCCATGAAGATCTGATGGTATCCTGAATATGCATCCAAAAATGAAAGCAAATCACATCCGGCTGTGGAGTCAACAATCTGGTCAATGCGCGGCAAGGGAAATGGGTCTTTGGGACAAGCTTTATTAACATCGGTGAAGTCAATACAAAGCCTCCATTTCCCGTTCGCTTTGCGCACGACAACAGGATTGGCCAACCACGTGGGATGGAGCACTCCTCTGACAAGGCCTGCTGCTTCCAACTTCTTGATTTCTTCTGCGATGAACTCTTGGCGCTCCAGTGCTTGCTTCCTGACTTTCTGCTTGACGGGCCGCGCATGAGGACAGACGGCTAGGTGGTGCTCAATTACTTTCTTGGGAACATCGGGGATGTCAGACGGTTGCCATGCGAACACGTCAACGTTCGCCCGCAGGAAAGCAACGAGCGCGCTTTCCTATTTTGGGTCAAGCGTGGCACTGATGGTGAAGGTACCACCAGTGCCGTCTTCCTTGGCGGACACCTTCTTGGTCTCAGGTGGAGCTGCCATCGTCTTCTTACACTTGCCGGTGGAGCTCGATGGTGCGTCCTCGACGGTAGCGCAGCACTCCGAAGAGGTGCGCTTGCCGGAATGGGCATCAGAGCTCTTGCCGGACTTAGTCTTCTTCTTCCCCCCGGGAGCTTCAGCGGCAAGTGAATTGCGATCCGCTGCGGCTGCTGCTTCCCGGTAGATCTTGTCAGCGCAGATAAGAGCATCCTTCTTGTCACCAGGGATAGAGATGACACTTATCGGGCCTGGCATCTTCAGCATGTTGTATGCATAGTGAGAGGCTGCCATGAATTTGCGAGTGCTGGACGGCCGAGTATCCCATTGTAAGGCAATGGAAAATCAGCAACGTCAAAGGTGACCCTCTCAGTTCTAAAGTTCAACTTGCTGCCAAATGTAACCGGCAACGTGATTTTTCCCTTCGGCTTGCTCCTTCCCGGGTTGATTCCTTGGAATGTGCCGGTCTCTTCGAGCTCGCTGTCAGGGATCTGGAGTTTCTGGAGCACCGCGGAGGAGATCAGGTTCAAGCCGGCCCCGCCGTCAACTAGCATCTTTGTGACCTTGAGGTTGCGGATAGTTGGTGAAACCAACATCGGCAAGCACCCGAACGCAGTTATGCGGTCAGGGTGGTCCTCAATATCAAAGATGATAGGCGTGCTGGACCACTTTAGAGGCCTGCGTGACTCGACGGGTGGTTCTACTGCATTGACTTCCCGCACCCACTGCTTGAGTTGGTGGTGCGAAGTATGCAGAGAAGCACCGCCGTCAACGCACAAGACCTCTGTGGCTTTCTGAAACTCCTGCTCATCGGCCTCGTCGTCGTCCATATCTTCATCTTCGTTTTCATCTTCATCCTTGTCGCGACCGCGGGGAGGTCTGTCTCCTCGCCGCTGCTTAGCCTTGCCGCGACACCCTCCTCGGCCGGGACGTTTCTTGCCGGATCCCCCAGTACCTTCTTGGGCTTTCTCCTTGTCGCACCGCTCGTACTCGGCCTTTTGCAGCTCAACAAGCTGCTCTACCTTCTTACTGCTCTGGAGGTCATGGCCCTTGGTACGGTGGATCTTGCAGTACTGCTTGCCAGAGCCGTCCTGCTTGTCGGGGGTCGCCACAGTGCCGGCGGCAACCTCCTTGCCGAAGCTACCAGTGTTGGCTTCCTTGGCGCCAGCTCCGTTGCCGGACTGCTCGACAACTAGTACATCTTTGCCTTTCCTTCTCCTGTTGTTCCGCCGCCGGTTTTTCCTTGCCGGGGCAGCATCCTCACTATCAGATCCTCCTGCTTCTGCATTCTCTCCAGGGAGTCTCCTCCCCTCTTCAGCACGTGCACACTTGTCGGCCAGGGCATAAAGCTCGCTGACGTCCCTGATCTTGCACATCGCCATCTCCTCCCTCATCCTGCGGTTTCGCACGTTTTGATGGAACGCGCTGATTACCGCGGCAGGGTGGACATCTGGGATGTTGTGCTGCACACGGCTGAATCTCTGAATATACTTGCGCAGGGACTCTCCTTCCTTCTGGGCGAGCAGGTGAAGGTCACTCTCTTGGCCGTGAGGCTTGTGGCCTGTGAAGGCGCCGACAAACTGATGGCATAGATCTGCCCAGGAGGAAATAGAGTTGTCCGGCAAGTGCATGAGCCAGGACCTGACATTGGGCTTGAGCACCAGCGGGAAGTAGTTGGCAAGGATCTTGTCGTCTCGTCCCCCAGCAGCTTGCGCCGTGATGGTGTAGATGCTGAGGAACTCCGATGGATGCAACTTGCCGTCGTACTTCTCCGGTACATCTGGCTTGAAATTTTTCTTGCTGGGCCACTGGACTTGCCACAGCTCACGAGTGAACGCAGGACAGCCTACCGCGTACGGCAGGTCGCCTGGTTCCCCTGGCGCATGCATGTCAACAGAGGGCCCAGCGCGCTGGTCTGACCGACGTCGCACTTCTCTTTGGCGCTCGATGCGGGTACGAGCGTCCTCTTGCTGTCGTTCGTGAAGAACTTGGCGCTGATCACGACGAGCTCGTGGATCCGATGATGCAGTGGAGTCGCTGTCGAGGTGGATCCGGCGAGTCGGCGATCTTGGCCTTCGTGGTGGAGAGTGCATGGAAGTTGCACCCCCATCGGTCTTGTCGCCGTTGGCTTGCGCCTGGCTGTCTTGCCGCGACAGCGACGTACTCAGTTGCCACGCGGTGTCGCCGTTGGCGAAGCCGATGAGACTCTGAATGGTGGCCCTCCACCCGTCGATCTTGTCGGCCGTTGGAGGGTAATCTAAGAGCAGTTGGGCTCGCGCCAAGGCTTCTGCTGGAGTGGTGGGTGGTAGTGGTGAACGGTGCGAGGAGCGGGATATGCTCGGACTTCCAACTATGTTAGAAGGAGCAGTATCCCGTCCAGGAGACCATACCTCGCTCGGGCCAGCGTGTTGGCGTGCACGCTGGTCTTGGACGCCACGAGAACCACCAGCTTGATCTTGGCCCAACGAGCGCATGCCACTGCGAATGCCGTGACGTTGTTGGTCCCGCGCCTCCTGGGATGGACGCGGTGCGTGTATGGACGCCGAGGTTTGCGCGGCCTTGTCCTTGGACTTGGCAGCGCTGTGAGCACCCTCGTCGACGCCCGTTCTTCCGCCCGCGTCTACCCCACCGCCCGCTTGCTCCGGTGGTGGTGGGATCGACGCAGACGGAACCGCTGCCTCCGAAGCCTTCTTCTTCGGTGGCATGTCGATGAAGATGATGAAGATCTAGCTCGTGTGCACACCGGACCAGGTTCGCACAATCTCGACGCCCCCTACCTGGCGCGCCAAAGATGTCGGGGAAGCTGATCCACGAACACCTATGGGGACCGGCGGACCGAGCCCCTTTCGGTTTGGAGGGGGGCGGAGATCGCACAAAGAGCAGATCGAGGCAGAACACACGAGCAGTTTACCCAGCTTTGGAGCTCTCCTGAGAGATAATACTCCTACTGCTGCATCTAGGTGTATATTGAGTTCTTGCTCAGGAGCGATCAGCGCTACCGAACCGAGTGTGAGAGTGTTCTTGGTGTTTCGAATGAGCCGAACCCCCCTACGTTGCGCATGGGCCTCCTTTTATACGTTAAAGGGGTCACCGACAGGTGGCAATGTAAGTGAGGGTAAAAATGTAAAAGAAGTGGTTGGTACAGCTACTTGCACAGTGCACCCTACCTAACTCTGACGGCAGGGGACAAGGGCATTGAATGTCCGTCTGAGTCGCCTAAACAGTGCAAAAAGTGACCGTTAGGAGCGCCACCGTTTGCCACGATGGCCTTCTCGTCATCTCCGCTCGCCACCGCGTACCCCTGGCTGCACAGGCTCCCGCCACGTGCCCCTGAGAAGGCCTCAGGGCGACACGCGGGTGGATGCGCTGGAGCGCGGGTACAGAGTGGCAACTGGCCCCCGGCGAGCACCTTGCCGGGGTCGTTGTCTTGTCGTGTCCGGAAGCTTGTCGCTCGCCGGGTCTTGCCGGGACGCGCAGCGCATCGCGACAAGTTTCTTGAGGTGTCGTGGTTGGCCTTCCCGGCAAGCTCCTCTTGCCGAGGCCTTGTCTCTTCCCGGCAAGCTCCTCTTGCCTGGGCCTTGTCTTCTTGGCTTGAATACTTTATTCTTGAATGGCTCCAAAGGAACCAACGGAGGACCTTTGCGGTCGCCCGGCAAGCCTTGCCGCGGGGCGCTGCAACTGCCCGTGCACAAGTTCGGGATACTAGGGTACCCCTATTCTAGTACACCGACAAGTTGTCTGAGTTTTTATTCTGGGCCAATCGATTGCCAATGGGAAGCAACACCCCTCGAGGCGGCGGAGCTCCTAGGCTGCCGGTTGGCTGGTGTCTAACTTAAGGGTGCGGGGCCGCAAGTTCGCCACGGAAGCAGCGCTTAGATGGCTATATTAGAGTTGCGTGGGTTGAAATTACTGCCGTCGCCGGATCTGGATGACGGGGAGTCTTTGTGGATTGGCCTGGGGCGGTGCAACCATGGCAGTGCGGTGGGGTGGGGAGCGGGGTTTAGGCCGGGGCCACGGACGGCGGAGGCAGGCTGCTCTGCCGTTGGTCGCTGGCTCTTCGAGGAAGATTCTGAGCAGTGTCAGTCGGGAGGCACAAGACGGCCATCAAGCCATCCGTCTTAGATCGGATAGTACCAAAATAAAATAAAATCGTGTGACCCCAATTTAGTCTTCAGTCAACAGACGTGTGACCACTCTCATATCTTGCTATTGATCTCTTAGTGTATTTCTTCAGATCAAAGAGATATGTCGTTCTTAATGTCGGATATCGGGTTCCGGCAAAACCCTTAAGGTTCGAACTCTAGTGTGCGCATGAAGATCTCTCCCTACCAAACACGCTCTCAGCCTCGCCGCGATTCTAAGCTAGCACGATGAACAACACAAGAGACACAAGGTTTATACTGGTTCAGGCCACTGTTGTGTTGTAATACCCTAATCCAGTGTGTGGTGTGGTGGATTGCCTCTTGGGCTGATGATGAACAGTACAGAGGAAGAACAGCCTCACGAGGAGAGGTGTTCTTGTGGTGGTGTGTTTGAGGGGGAATCAATTCGTCTCTGCTGGCTCTAGATGAGATGCTTTCTACTCTGGTGGCTAGCCCTATTTATAGAGGCCCTGGTCCTCTTCCCAAATATTGAGCAGGAAGGGAGCCAACAACGGCCATTTCAAAAGGGGACAACTAGTACAAGCTATTCTGACTAAAGGTGGTCTTCGACTGCCAAAGGTGCTGGTGGTGATGCCGTCTTGGGCTCCACGGTGACCTCCGTCCTGCCGTCCTACTGGCCTTGGTCTCGTTGCACCAATATGGAAACCTTTGCCTGATGCCTCGGTACTCTGCGCCTGCGCTTGCCCCCTTTGCACCAAAGAGGAAACAAGGACACTGCGCACGCTGGTGCCCGCCTGGCGCCCGCCTGGTCTTGATCATCATGGCTTGCGTCATGAGCACCTCGCGAGGTACCCCTTGCCTTGATATCTTCGCCTCCTTGCGAGCCTGCCTGGTGAGGCCGCCCTTGAGGAGGCCTTGTGTTGTCCTCCCCGCGAGGCTTGGCCCCTCACGAGGGTCTTGAGCTTTGGTTGATGAAGACGGGTCGTACTGGGCCACTAGTTGAGCCACGCTACAGGCCGCAGGCAGGCAAGCCTAGGGACCCCCGTTCCCCAGAACGCCGACAGTAGCCCCCAGGCCCAAGGCTTGCTCGGACTTGGCTTAGCAGCAAAGCCAAAGGGCAAGTGCGGAGCTCCACGAGCCCCAACAGCCTGCAGCCTTGGTCGCCGCGTGGTGATTGATTGGATGTGGGCGTCTCCGCTTCCCCACGCTGCCTCGGCAACTGCCCGATTTGACAAGTCCCTGTTGCATGCAAAAGGAGTCATCATTACCGGCGATTGTGGAGGTCGACGGTTGACCTCCCTTGGGCTATAAATACGGAGGGGCGGTAGCCCCCGTTGTCCATCTCTTCTTGCTTCGTCTGCTTCTTCTCCCTTGCTCCACCTCCATTCTCGACGCAAATGACACAGATCCGTAGATTCTCAGCCGAAGAGAAGGGGAAGTCCCCCCGGGAGGAGCCTTACCCGCTCCCGCCGAAGAAACGGCCGGTCCCATGCTGCCGCGATGAGGTTGCGGGGCCGGAGATGACGAGGCCCTGGTGCGCGCGGCCACCTCCTGGGTTTCCGCTACCCCTATACGCCCGGGCCAAGGGCCCTAGAGAAAGGGACGATGAGCGACGCCGGCCATGCCGCAGGCGAGGTCGACGAGCCGTGGCGGCATGCGCCGTTGCTCCTGGAATCCATGCTGCGGACTCCTCTCACGAGCTTGTGCTGCACGCTTTGATGCGTCCAAGCACCTGGATCCTCTTCTCTTCATTCTTCGCCACCAAGATGCCGCCGAGGGGGCCTCTCGAGCTTTGGCCGCAGCACGCCGACTGCGGCTCTCCGGCGACCGGAGCGGAGGTTGAATTCGTCGCCCCGGGCAAAGTCTTCATGACCCGAGGCTGGGGCAAGATCGCTCGGGTCTTCTGAACAGGGGGCGCCCTCGTGATTCATTTTGAATACGATGGCGCCTCCTTGTTGTTTTTCAAGGTCTTCAATGCAGAAGGCCGCCGCCTGGGGTGTTGCCCCAGAGGAGGCAGTCGGGACATCGTCGTGGCATGGGCTAGGCCTGCCATCCGCTTCCCCAACGGCTCCTCCGGCAACAGCGTCGATGCTTGGGAGTCCAGCGACTCTCCCGAGCTCTTCGTGACTCCGGAGACGAGCGACGACCGCTACGTGCCCTCGAGCTCGCACCATTGCTAGAGCAAGGCCATCACCGCAGCTGATCTGGATGGGGTTGGCACCGGCCTCCCGTGGCCCACTGTTAATGATGGCGCCGGCCATGGAGGCACGTGTAGTTAGGGCTCCTTAGGATTCGCGTCTCTTGTTCCCTGCGAGGAATCAAGAAAACACCCCATGGGGGCATGTAAAGGGTCTGCGATGTATTTTGTTGATATTATCCTTATTATGAAGCAGCACAATGCTTGTCCTGTCCCGGCTTGGTTCCCTCTTTCTAACCCCGCGACAACTCGGTGCTCTACGCTGACATGTCCCGGTCCTCAGGCAGGCTTCAGCCATCACTGGTATGCCAGGTCACGATGCCGTGGTCAAGGCCAGGAGGTGAGTGGCCCGAGGTCCAGTAAGAGCCCCTGAGGCGCGATGCTCAGGAGGTCCCCTTTAGCGTGCAAGCAGCCGCCGAGAGGTGAGAAAGGAAGGCAACGCTACCGTCACAGAACCGCATCAAGTGAAGATTTCACGTCACGACGATTAGCTGTTCCAGGCTTGAAACTTATCTTGGTGATATGGAGTCGCTCCTTCGAGTTGCACCGGACTTGCACATCGGCAGCTGGGTTAGGCCCTCGCGAGCTTCCCTTCTCTTCCCCACACTCTCCTTTGTGCTCTATGTCCTCAGGTCCCAGCCCTCGAGCGAGCTCAGCCGCTGCTGGTATGCCAGGTCACAATGCCGTGGACAAGGCCAGGGGGTGAGGGCTGGAGAGCCAGTACGAGCTCCTGAGTCGCAATGCTCATGAGCCCCCCTTTTAGTGCGCAAGTGGATCACGCGGGAAAGAGGGAGAGAGGTCGTGGTGCCACCCGCTATAGACCTCAGGAGGTTGTAAACCAACACGAGAAAAGCACAGGTTGCCATTATGATTGCCGACTAGCCATTGGTTGCTCCGAGAGAGAGGTGAGGGCACTGAGGGCCTGGTGAGGTGATGCTTGCGGGGTTGCCGCGGGCCAGAGCTCGGCCACTTAGATTTGTCGATGTTGTAGGGACGGACCCATGCGCAAGCGCGCCGTGCCAGCGTAAGCAGCTCCAGTGGTAGGTGTCAATCGAGCAGGTGGTAATCACAGGCAGGTTAAGCATGAAGAGCAAATCAGCTTAGATAAATGCAAGAGGGACACATGCCACTGGGTCAGGCCCGAGCGGCTTGGGGATGATGCAACCCGAGGGGCGCCCCCAGCAAGGTAAACTAAAGACATAAGAAAAAGGATACATGCCGCAGGGACAGACCCATGCGGCCTGGGAATGATGCAGCCCTGAGGGCGCTCCCAGCTAAAATGAACTCGGAAGATGTCACTTGGTGCCATTGTAGAAGGGGTGTTGGAGTAGCTGAAGACGCGCGGTGAAGAGGCCGACCCTCACGAGCCACCGGAGCCCTGAGCCTCGGGAGGCTCTGGGGGTCCAGGCGGTTCCTCGAGGACCATCTCCATCTCCGCCAGGACCGCATGATGCCTGGCCTCCTGAGCTGCAAGAATGCTCCGCAGATGGCGCTGGTGGGTAGCAGCCGTGTTCGGCAGGACGAAAGGCATGCGAACGTAGTTGTGTGGCGGACCCTCGCAACGCCCCACGCATGAAGGCCAGAGGAACTCCTGAGATGCGGCTCGGTTGAGCCCTGGGACATCAATGCAGATGCGCAGCCCACCATCCTCGCCTGGATGGGGAGCTACGCCAGGCAAACAGCGGTCGCCGCATATGACTCTTGCTTCCTGAAGCTCCTGAGTGGCCTTGGTGATGAACTCCTGAGGGTTGGGCTTTCCTCGCCCCATGCCTTCCTGAGGGAAACGTGCTGTGAAGCAGCCTCCAAGTGGTTCCCGAGCGCCTCCCTCGTGATCTTGGCAAAGTCTGAGGCCCTCCAGAAGAGAGCCCCCGAGCCCTGCCCGAGGAGGGCGTCGGGCGCACCTTCCTATGCGATGGAAGGAGGCGCCCCTTGCATGGGCACGGATCCTGATGCGACACCTCCTGAGATGCCAACCTCCTGAGGCCTTGAGCTGGGCGATGTCTTCTTCTTCTTGGGGACTGCCTCAGGAGGGTTCTCACCCTTGCTATCCGGGTCCTCGATTGATGCAACTCGGAAGGCGCGCTCGAGGGAGCACACTGCATCCTTCTCTTCGCAAGGGACTGTGATGATTCTGCCGCTTCCTGGCATCTTGAGGACGTTGTAGCCGTGGTGGGTTACTTCCATGAACTTGTCTAGGGCTGGATACCCGAGGATGGCATTGTATGGCAGGCGGATGTGGGCGACGTCAAAGTCGATGAGCTCGGTGTGGTAGTTGTTACGCTGCCCGAAAGTGACAAGGAGGCGGACCTACCCCATCGGGGTAGTGGAGCCGTTAGTAACTCCTGAGAAAGGCTTGGTAGGCTGAAGTTGATAATATGGCACTTGGAGGTTGTTGAACATCTCAACGGCCAGAATGTTGAGCCCCGCGCCACCATTGATGAGGGTCCTGGTGACTTGCACGTTGCCGATGACTGGGGAACAAAGCATCAGGAGGACGCCATCGGTAGCCGCACACTTGAGTTGGTCTGCCGAGCTGAAAGTGATGGCGCACTTGGACCACTTGAGCGGGCGCGTGGCCTCAAGCTTGGGGAGGACTGCATTCACCTCACGAGCAAACTGCTTGAAGATGTGCTGAGAAGCTGGGGCCTGGGCAATGCCCAAGATGCAAGCGATAGCACGTGGCTCCTGAAAGCCCCCGACCCCTCGTCCTGGTGGTGGTCGTCATTCCTTCTTGGCGGTGGCGGCATAGGAGGAAGGCCTGCGTTGCACTGCAGGCGGTCCTCGCGAGGCTGATCCCTCCAGGCTCCCTCGCGAGGCTGGTCCTGCCAGCGATCCTCATGAGGTCGGTCATGCCACTCTTGGCGAGGGCCTCGGTCGTCCCATCATCCTCCACGTCGCCCTCCTCCTTGGCCATAGCCCCGGTCGTTGCGCTCAGGGCATTGACCGAAGCGTCCTTCTCGAACGGCCCTGAGCTCTTGGCACTCGTTTGTGTTGTGGGTGTGGAGGTTGTGGTAGGCGCGGAACGGTCGGCTGCCTTTGGACGACTCCGGCTGGTCTCTACCGCGCTTCGTGTCTAGCTCTGCTGCAAGCACAACCGCTCCTTTGCGCTTCACGTCCTTGGCCTTGGCTTTCTTCTCTTCTGGGTCAGCAGCTGGAAGCTCGAGGAAGGAGAGGCGTCCTTCCTCAACTCTTGCGCACTTGGTCGCCTGGTTGAACAGCTCCAGGGATGTGCATAGATCCTCGTGGACGGTGAGTGAGGGAGTCCTGGATTAGGGGGTGTCCGGATAGCCGGACTATCATCATCGGCCGGACTCCAAGACTATGAAGATACAAGATTGAAGACTTCGTCCCGTGTCCGGATGGGACTTTCCTTGGCGTGGAAGGCAAGCTTGGCGATATGGATATGTAGATCTCCTACCATTGTAACCGACTCTGTGTAACCCTAGCCCTCTCCGGTGTCTATATAAACCGGAGGGTTTTAGTCCGTAGGACGAACAACCATTACAACAATCATACCATAGGCTAGCTTCTAGGGTTTAGCCTCCTTGATCTTGTGGTAGATCCACTCTTGTACTACTCATATCATCAATATCAATCAAGCAGGAGTAGGGTTTTACCTCCACCGAGAGGGCCCAAACCTGGGTAAAAACATCGTGTCCCTTGTCTCCTGTTACCATCCGCCTAGACGCATAGTTCGGGACCCCCTACCCGAGATCCGCCGGTTTTGACACCGACATTGGTGCTTTCCTTGAGAGTTCCTCTGTGTCGTCACCGATAGGCTTGATGGCTTCTTCAATCAACAACAACGCAGTCCAGGGTGAGACTTTTCTCCCGGGACAGATCTTCGTGTTCGGCGGCTTTGCACTGCGGGCCAATTCGCTTGGCCATCTGGAGTAGATCGAAAGCTACGCCCCTGGCCATCAGGTCAGGTTTGGAAGCCTAAACTTCACGGCTAACATCCGCGGAGACTTGATCTTCGATGGATTCGAGCCACAGCCGAGCATGCCGCACTGTCATGATAGGCATGATTTAGCTCTGCCACCGGAAAGTACCCTGGAGGCCGCACATGAGTCCGCTCTGACCCATAGTTCGGAGCCGACCGCGCAGATCGAGGACAGGTGGTTGGACACCGCCTCGGGGGCTGGAACTTCTACGGCGATGGAGCCGAATACCGACCTTGTCCTTTGCAAAGCTCGTGACTCCGAGGTGCCGGACTCCTCGCCGGACTCCGAACCTCCTGCGCCCCTGCCAATCGAATCCGATTGGGCGCCGATCATGGAGTTCACCGCTGCGGACATCTTTCAGCACTCACCCTTTGGCGACATCCTGAATTCTCTAAAGTATCCCTCGTTATCAGGAGAGCCCTGGCCGGACTGTGGTCAGGATGGTTGGGATGTGGACGACGAAGAAATTCAAAGCCCACCCACCACCCACTTTGTAGCCACTATCGACGATCTAACCGACATGCTAGACTACGACTTCGAAGACATCGACGGTATGGACGACGACGCCGGAGACGACCAATAACCAGTGCCTACAGGGCACTGGAAGACCACCTCGTCATACGACATATACATGGTGGACATCCCAAAGGATGGGAACAGCGAAGAAGCAGCGGAGGCAGATTCTTCTAAGAAATAGCCCAAGCGCCGACGTCAGCGGCGCCGCTCTAAATCCCGCCACAGCAAGAATGGAGATTCCGGCACCGGAGATAATAACACCCCAGAGAGTGCCGAAGACAATCCCCTCCAGCAAGATTCAGCACAGGAGGACGGAGAAGCCAGCCCTCAAGAGAGAGCGGCAGACGAGGAGATAGAGGACGATAATTACATGTCTCCCTCCAGAGACGAGGCAAGCCTCAACGACGACGAATTCGTCATGCCCAAGGATCCCGTCGAACAAGAGTGTTTTAAACACATGCTAATGGCCACGGCGAACAGCCTAAAGAAAAAGCAGCAACAGCTTCGAGCTGATCAAGACCTGCTGGCCGACAGATGGACCGAGGTCCTTGCGGCCGAAGAGCATGAACTCGAACGCCCCTCCAAAAGCTACCCAAAACGCAAGTTGCTCCCCCGATTAGAGGAGGAGGCATACAAACCTTCATCACCAGCGCACAATACGACAGACCGACCACCTCGTGGCTGCGACAGAGAGGCATCTAGGCCCTCCACCAGAACCGTACCCCGGCACCGCTCGAAAAGCGCGAAGCCACGGGGGAATGCGCCGGACTTGCGAGACATATTGGAGGACAAGGCAAAACAATCAAGATCTATCTACGGATCACGTGGGCGCCCCACGATCCATGACGACTACCGTCGCGCCGGATACAGCAACTCCGGCCGGGCCGAATACAGCAGAGAAAGCTCTCTTGAGCTACGTCATGATATTGCCCAGTATAGAGGCGCCGCACACCCACTATGCTTCACAGATGAAGTAATGGATCATCAAATCCCTGAAGGGTTTAAACCCGTTAACATTGAATCCTACGATGGCACAACGGACCCTGCAGTTTGGATCGAAGATTATCTCCTTCATATCCATATGGCCCGCAGTGATGATCTCCACGCCATCAAGTATCTCCCACTCAAGCTTAAAGGACCAGCTCGGCATTGGCTTAACAACTTGCCAGCAGAGTCAATTGGGTGTTGGGAGGACCTGGAAGCCGCATTTCTCGACAACTTCCAGGGCGCATATGTGCGACCACCAGACGCCGATGACCTAAGCCACATAATTCAGCAGCCAGACGAATCGGCCAGACAGTTCTGGACACGGTTCTTAACAAAGAAAAATCAAATCGTCGACTGTCCAGATGCAGAGGCCCTCACAGCCTTCAAACATAACATCCCGACGAGTGGCTGGCCCGGCACCTAGGACAGGAAAATCCGAAATCCATGGCAGCCCTCACATCACTCATGACCCGCTTCTGTGCGGGGGAGGACAGCTGGCTAGCCCGCAGAAACAACCTCGACAAAAATTCTGGCAGTCCGAACAACAAGAACCGCAATGGCAGGTCGCGTCGTAACAAAAACAAACGCCACGTTAACGGTGATAACACTGAGGATACGACAGTCAACGCCGGATTCAGAGGCTCTAAACCCGGTCAGTGAAAAAAGCCATTTAAAAGAACTACTCCGGGTCCGTCCAATTTGGACCGAATACTCGACCGCTCTTGCCAGATACATGGCACCCCCGAAAAACCAGCTAATCACACCAACAGGGATTGTTGGGTATTCAAGCAGGCAGGCAAGTTAATTGCCGAAAACAATGACAAGGGGCTGCATAGCGATGACGAGGATGAGACCCGGCCGCCGAACAGCAGAGGACAGAAGGGTTTCCCCCCACAAGTGCGGACGGTAAACATGATATACGCAACCCACATACCCAAGAGGGAGCGGAAGCGTGCACTTAGTGACGTATATGCGATGGAGCCAGTCGCCCCGAAGTTCAATCCATGGTCCTCTTGCCCGATCACTTTCGATCGAAGGGACCACCCCACCAGTATCCGCCATGGCGGGTTCGCCGCATTGGTTTTAGACCCAATCGTCGATGGATTTCACCTCACTAGAGTCCTGATGGACGGCGGCAGCAGCATGAACCTGCTTTATCAGGATATAGTGTGCAAGATGGGCATAGACCCCTCAAGGATTAAACCTACAAAGACGACCTTCAAAGGCGTCATACCAGGAGTAGAGGCCAATTGTACAGGCTCAATCACACTGGAAGTGGTCTTCGGATCCCCGGATAACTTCCGAAGCGAGGAGTTAATCTTTGACATAGTCCCGTTCCGCAGTGGCTATCACGCTCTGCTCGGACGAACCACGTTTGCAAAGTTCAACGCGGTGCCGCATTATGCATACCTCAAGCTCAAGATGCCAGGCCCTCGTGGAGTCATCACGGTCAATGGAAACACTGAACGCTCCCTCCGAATGGAGGAACACATAGCGGCTCTCGCGGCGGAAGTATAGAGCAGCCTCTTAAGGAAATTTTCGAGCCCAGCCGTTAAACGACCGGACACAGCCAAGCGCGCCTGGAGTAACATACATCAAGACCACTTGGCACGTTCCAAGCACGCGTAGCAATGCGGCCCCAACCCCAGCCCTTGCATGATTGCAAGACTAGCCCTTCGCGTACATCATTACGCTCTGGAGATACCATGGGCATAGGGGGAGGGGCACGACCACGACAGGCCCAGAGTGCGGCTCAACCACACCAGGGGCTCCCAAGTGTGTTGTTCTTTTTTATTATTATTATTTTTATCCATAGGACTCCATTCACCAGAGGCCCTGTCCGGTAGTGGATCTGCCAAACTCACGATGCAGCAGCCAGGGAAGGACGAAGGCTACGACGAATACTCAGGTGGTCTCCATTATGAGCATTAAATTTGTTTAATACACCATTCCGCAGCCTACCCTTGGAGGGAGACATGTCTAATAGTCCAATCCCTTGCTTACCACACTATTTGTATCGTTCTGCACTCATGGCAGAATTCCTTGAATAAACAATGCATCACCTTTCTCTTATAATTGCATTCCTTCCTTACATATATGTTCATTTATGACGTTTTGCATCCGTACACTTTGGTACGGCCGAATACACTAGGGGCTTATGTTCCCCGCATTATGGTGTGATAAGTCCGAACACTTTCACAAGTGCGGCACCCCGAACTTATAGCACTATATGCATCGGCTCCGAATCATGTCTTGGATCAATAGTTGGGTTTGCCCGGCTCCCATGTTTTGGTACCTTACTTTCCGTTCTATCGGCTAAGGTAGCACTAGGAGAACCACTGCGATTGCGCCCCGGTTGAGCTGGGCGAGCGCCTCAGTGGAGAAAGCTAAAACTGACCGTCATGATAAGGCGAGAGCTGGTCGCTGTTTGAGAGGTCTTTTCAAGTCCCTAAAGACTTATGCCGCTTAGAGCGAGGAATCGGCTTCGTCCGGCCCAGGCGTGGATAGCGCCCCGAACTCGGTCTTCCGAACACTAGGGGCTTCGCCGAAATTTAAAATTATAGAATTCTATGGCTAAGTGAGAGTGTTCAAGCATTATAAGTCCGATTGCCTTGTTCCTCGTTTTGAGCGCCTCCCTAGATGGACCCAAAAATGGGAACAAGAGCGCTCAAGTTTATCCCGAACACCCCAGCACTCGTGGCATGGGGGCTGAAGCCGACGACTTGCCATCTCTCAGATTTGATAAACGGCCGCACATAAGGTAATATTTTAAATTAATAAGCGTTGCTTAGCGCATATGAACAAAGTTTTCAGCGCACATGATAACACATTGCGAGTCTACTCAAATATTACATCTTTGGAGCACTCATCCGCAATCTTGCGGGCACCCTTTAGGACACTCTTATAATACATTTCAGGCGTGCGATACTCCTTGCCCGCCGGCGGCACGTCCGTCAAAAGCTTCTCAGCATCCAGCCTGCCCCAGTGCACTTTTGCACGGGCAAGGGCCCGACGGGCACCTTCAATGCAAGCGGAGCGCTTGATGACCTCCACCCAGGGACACACATCCACCAGCCACCGCACCAGGCCGAAGTAGCTCCCAGGCATGGCCTCTTCGGGCCACAGCCAAACTATGAGGCCCTTCATGGCCTGCTCGGCTACCTTGTGGAGCTCGACCAGCTGCTTCAGCTGGTCGCTAAGGGGCACCGGATGTACGGCCTCAGCGTACTGAGACCAGAAGACCTTCTCCATCGAGCTCCCTCCTCGGCCCAGTAGAATGCGGCAGCATCGGACACACTGCAAGGCAGATCTGCAAACGCCCCTGGAGAGCTCTGAATTCGGGTAAGTAACAGGTAATTCACATTCACATGCTTGCTTTGCATGAAAAATGCCTTACCCGCCGCTATTTTCTTAACCGTCTCAATCTCCTGGAGGGCCTTATGGGCCTCGGCCTTCGCGGCTTTGGCACTCTCAAGAGCCGAGGCAAGCTCGGACTCTCGAGTCTTCGAGTCGCGCTCCAAACTCTCATGCTTTTCCACGAGAGCCTGGAGCTCTTGCTGCACCTCCGCCACCCGCGCCTCCTGCTTCTCTCGCTCAGCTCGTTCCGCAGCCGCATTATGCTCGGCCGCGCACACGGCCTCCTTCAGGGTCGCCACCTCGTTCGTGGCCTCTGCAGTGCCCATGTTATACTTGTTATTTCTCTCGCAACCAAAATCCTTTTCTGTAAGGTACAAATCTAATACGGTGTTACTCACCTTCTTTGTCCTCGAGATGCTTCTTGGCAAGGCCGAGCTCGTTCTCAGACCGCTCGAGGTTCTGCTTCAAAGCATCGACCTCCGCAGTCAGTGCGGCAGAGGTCAGCAGCGCAGCCTGCAATCCCATATTGACATAATTTTTAGAACTCCTGCGTATATCTTTTTAGATCCTCAGTCCGGCTTTTCTTTCCGAACACCGAACCGAGCATCAGGGGCTACTGTCTATGCGGTATTACATTACATATTTTAAAATTTCTTACCTCAAAGCCTGTTAGAAGGCTGTTACAGGCTTCGATCAGCCCGCTCTTGGCGAGCTGAACCTTCTGAATCACCGCACTCATGACAGTGCGGTGATCTTCCTTGATGGAAGCGCCGTTGAGCGCCTCCAACAAGTTGTCCGGCGCCTCCGGTTGGACGGAGGCCGCCGGCGTCACGGTCTTGCCCTTCTTACGAAGGGGCCGCCTGCCGAACTCCGGAACCACTGCGGGTTCCGGGGCGGAGTCCGGTGCGAAGTCCGGGAGGTTGCCCTGTGGCACCTCCAGAGCCTCACCCTCCTGGCGGGTTCCCTCCCGGGATCCCACCTTGGTGTCCTCAGTGTCACGAGGGGTGGAGGCGGTCGGAATGGAATACACATACGATGGAGCCAAGGACCCGCTCGAAGAAGCGGGAAGATCATCCTCGGCCGGACTGCAGGTTGTATGCGGCATTAGAAGGACAACATGTGGCCAAAAAAAAGAGAAATTATAAATCATTTAGGAATCCGGATACTTACGATCTTGCCGGAGGCTTGGCCCTTGAGGGCCACCCCTCGTCGCCGTCGTCGGCGTTGGTGGAGCAGTTCGGAGGAAGGGTCCTTCCCCTCTTGGACCCTTCGGCCTCCCTCGTTGGGGAAGCCTTCCTCTTCCTCTCTCCCCCGTCCTGGGGAGAGTCCTCTTTCTCCTCCTCGTCTTTGGGGGAGGAGTCCGCCTCGGAGCCATCGGACGATAGCACCTGGCGCTGGGAACTCCTTCGGGTTCCCGTGGCCTTCTTCTCCGGCACCACGTAAAGGGCCGGAACCAGCAGCCCCGTCAAACGGGTGTCCGCTGGGTCTTCGGGAAGGGGAGCCGGATAGTTAACCTGTCCGGACATCCTCTGCCAGTCCTGTTAAAGGCATTGGGAGTTTTAGATCCCACATAGAGTCAAACTATGAAAGAAGTAAGTGTCCCATAAAGGATAGCAAAGCTTACCTCGCCGGCCGGGCGCTTCGTGCTGAATCCGCGATCTTCAGTTGCGGATGCGGGGGCTTCTCCACCCTTGAACAGCACCTTCCAAGCAGCTTCGTACGTCATGTCGAAGAGCCCGCTCAGGGTCCGGTGCTGTGCTGGATCAAACTCCCACAAATTGAAGGCCCGTTGCTGGCATGGGAGAATCCGGCGGACGAGCATGACCTAGATCACGTTGACAAGCTTAAGCTTCTTGTTCACCAGGGTCTGGAGACAGGACTGGAGTCCTGTCAGCTCCTCCGAACTACCCCATAGCAAGCCCTTCTCTTTCCAGGAGGTGAGCTGCATGGGGATACCAGATCTGAACTCGGGGGCCGCTGCCCATTTAGGGTCATGCGGCTCGGTGATATAGAACCACCCCGATTGCCACCCTTTGATGGGATCCACGAAGGCACCCTCAAGCCAGAGGACGTAGGGCATTTTTCCCACCATGGCGCCTCCGCACTCCGCTTGGACGCCCTTCACCACCTTAAGCTTGACATTGAAGGTTTTAAGCCACAAGCCGAAGTGGGGCTGGATGCAGAGGAAGGCCTCGCACATGACGATAAACGCCGAGATGTTGAGGATAAAGTTTGGTGCCAGATCGTGGAAGTCCAGGCCGTAGTAGTACATGAGCCCCCGGATGAAGGGATGAAGTGAGAAGCCCAGTCCGCGGAGGAAGTGTGGAAGGAATACGACCCTCTCATGAGGCCTAGGGGTGGGGATGAGCTGCCCCTCGTCGGGCAGCCGGTGCGCAATGTTGCTGGACAGGTATCCGGCGCCGTGCAGCTTCTCGACGTGCCCCTCCGTAACGGAGGAGGCCATCCATTTGCCTCCCGCTCCGGACATGGCTGGAGAAGGTTGAGACGAGATGTGCGGACTGGGGCGCTGGAGCTCGAGTGCGCGGAGATGGATAAGCAAAGGAGGAAGAAGGCGTAGGTAAAAAAGGTGGATCCTTATCCCCTATATATGGGCGGACGAAGACTATGCGTCCCCACCGGCCTGGTAAAACTCGCTTATCTCCCAAGGGCCACAATCAATGGTGCGGTTGGGTTACCCACGTCCGTATTGATGAGAATCCCGGAATAAGGGGAACACGATCTCTGCTTCGACAAGACGTGCCTAGGAAACCGCTTCGCTAAACGCGCTGAGGTGGTATAATAAAAACGATTCAAGCAAAGGCTTGGTGGTGGCGTGACGTCATGCCACAAAACACGTCAGTAGATTGAACTTGTGTACATATTATTCTCTCTACGGTGGTATGTGGAATTTATTTTGCAGAGCCGGACACTATCCTAGTGTTCACAATCTTCTATGAATTATTCGGAGGAGGAACCCGCCTTGCAATGCCGAACAATATGCGCGCCGAACTCATCGTCATTGAAGCCTGGTTCAGGGGCTACTGAGGGAGTCCTGGATTAGGGGGTGTTCGGATAGCCGGACTATCATCATCGGCCGGACTCCAAGACTATGAAGATACAAGATTGAAGACTTCGTCCCGTGTCCGGATGGGACTTTCCTTGGCGTGGAAGGCATGCTTGGCGAGACGGATATGTAGATCTCCTACCATTGTAACCGACTCTGTGTAACCCTAGCCCTCTCCGGTGTCTATATAAACCGGAGGGTTTTAGTCCGTAGGACGAACAACCATTACAACAATCATACCATAGGCTAGCTTCTAGGGTTTAGCCTCCTTGATCTCGTGGTAGATCCACTCTTGTACTACCCATATCATCAATATCAATCAAGCAGGAGTAGGGTTTTACCTCCATCGAGAGGGCCCGAACCTGGGTAAAAACATCGTGTCCCTTGTCTCCTGTTACCATCCGCCTAGACGCACAGTTCGGGACCCCCTACCCGAGATCCGCCGGTTTTGACACCGACAGCGAGCTCCTCCTTCATCTTGACATTGCGGACGCCATCAGAGAACGCTGAGATGATGGCCTCGTCCGTCACCTTGGGGATCTTGAGGCGGGCACTGTTGAAGCGCTGGATGTATTTCTACAGGGTCTCTCCACGCTATTGCTTGACGCGGTGCGGGTCACCCGCGGCCGGAGGGCGGTCGCAAGTGCCCTAGAAGTTGGCAATGAAGCGGCTACGCATCTCGTCCCAGGAGGAGATCAAGCCGGGAGGCAGGTTGAGAAGCCAGGTGCGGGCACCATCCTTGAGCGCCATGGGAAACCAGTTCGCCATGACCTTCCCATCTCCGTTGGCCGCCTCAATGCCTAGCTCATAGAGCTGCAGGAACTCCGCGGGGTCGGCAGTACCATCATAGCGAGGAGGAAGGTCTGGCTTGAACTTGCTTGGCCAGGCGACGCTGCGCAGCTCGATGGTGAAGGCACGTCAACCTGCTGTGTCCACTGGAGCCCTTTGCTGACGCGGGGTTTGCTCCTGATGGTTCTCGCGCACCGCCGCTAGGGGCAGCACATGGTCTTGGCATGCTGGTGCAGGGACGCGGTCTTGTCGTGCTGGTGCAGGGAGCACGTGAGCGCCTTCTTGAGGTCGAGGGATTTCTTGGCAGCTTCTTTCTCGTTGCGTGGACGCTGGACGCGGTGGGTCACGTCCAGGAGCCACACGCCTTGGAGCCAGGACGCCGTCTTGGGGGAGAGGTGGCGGAGGTGCTCCCTAAGCCGCGTTGCCCATGCATGACGGAGGGCAAGGCAGTCAGGGGGACAGCGCGGGAGAGCCCCCTGCGGCGCTGATGAGCTCGGTGATGTGAGCGAGCCACTCTTCGTAGAGGTCGTCAACGGAGCAGTAGTGTAGGAGCTCACGTGCCAGGAGCAACACATCATGCGCGTCCGTGGGGGCACTACGAGTGTGATACGACGAACCAGCTGGGGTCAGCGATGGAGTGGCAGTGCGGCCTTCTCGCCGCACCGAGGGCTGTTGCTGTTGGAAATATGCTCTAGAGGCAACAATAAATTAGTTATTATTATTATATTTCCTAGTTCATGATAATCATTTGTTATCCATGCTATAATTGTATTGATAGGAAACTCAGATACATGTGTGGGTACATAGACAACACCATGTCCCTAGTAAGCCTCTAGTTGACTAGCTTGTTAATCAATAGATGGTTACGGTTTCCTGACCATGGACATTGGATGTGGTTGATAACGGGATCACATCATTAGGAGAATGATGTGATGGACAAGACCCAATCCTAAGCCTAGCACAAAGATCGTGTAGTTCGTATGCTAAAGCTTTTCTAATGTCAAGTCTCATTTCCTTAGACCATGAGATTGTGCAACTCCCGGATACCGTAGGAATTCTTTGGGTGTACCAAACGTCACAACGTAACTGGGTGGCTATAAAGGTGCACTACGGGTATCTCCGAAAGTGTCTGTTGGGTTGGCACGAATCAAGACTGGGATTTGTCACTCCGTGTGACGGAGAGGTATCTCTGGGCCCACTCGGTAGGACATCATCATAATGTGCACAATGTGACCAAGGAGTTGATCACGGGATGATGTGTTACGGAACGAGTAAAGAGACTTGCCGGTAACGAGATTGAACAAGGTATCGGGATACCGACGATCGAATCTCGGGCAAGTACTATACCGGTAGACAAAGGAAATTGAATACGGGATTCATTGAATCCTCGACATCGTGGTTCATCCGATGAGATCATCGTGGAACATGTGGGAGCCAACATGGGTATCCAGATCCCGCTGTTGTTTATTGGCCGGAGAGTTGTCTCGGTCATGTCTGCATGGTTCCCGAACCCGCAGGGTCTACACACTTAAGGTTCAGTGATGCTAGGGTTGTAGAGATATTAGTATGCGGTAACCCGAAAGTTGTTCGGAGTCCCGGATGAGATCCCGAATGTCACGAGGAGTTCCGGAGTGGTCCGGAGGTAAAGATTTATATATAGGAAGTCCAGTTTCGGCCACCGGGAAAGTTTCGGGGGTCATCGGTATTGTACCGGGACCACCGGAAGGGTCCCGGGGGTCCACCGGGTGGGGCCACCTATCCCGGAGGGGCCCATGGGCTCAAGGGGCGTGGGAACCAGCCCCTGGTGGGCTGTTGCGCCCCCATTGGGCCTCCCATGCGCCTAGGGTTAGAAACCCTAAGGGGTGGGGGCGCCTCCACTTGGCTTGGAGGCCAAGTCACCCCTAGGGCAGCCGCCCCCCTCCCTAGATGGGATCTACAAGGGGCCGGCGCCCCCCTAGGCCCCTATATATAGTGGAGGGGAGGGAGGGCAGACACACCTGAGTCCCTGGTGCCTCCCTCCCTCCCATGACACCTCTTCCTCCCCGCTTGCGCTTGGCGAAGCCCTGCCGGGATCCCGCTACTTCCACCACCACGCCATCGTGCTGCTGGATCTCCATCAACCTCTCATCCCCTTGCTGGATCAAGAAGGAGGAGATGTCTCTACCAACCGTATGTGTGTGAACGCGGAGGTGCCGTCCGTTCGGCGCTAGGATCATCGGTGATTTGGATCACGACGAGTACGACTCCATCAACCCGTTCACTTGAATGCTTCCGCTTAGCGATCTACAAGGGTATGTAGATGCACTCCCCTTCCCCTCATTGCTAGATTACTCCATAGATTGATCTTGGTGATGCGTAGAAAATTTTAAATTTCTGCTATGATCCCCAACAGTGGCATCATGAGCTAGGTCTATGCATAGTTTCTATGCATGAGTAGAACACAAAGCAGTTGTGGGCGTCGATATTGTCAATTTACTTGTCGTTACTAGTATTATCTTGATTCGGCGGCATCATGGGATGAAGCGGCCCGGACCGACCTTACACGTACGCTTACGTGAGACAGGTTCCACCGACTGACATGCACTTGTTGCATAAGGTGGCCATCGGGTGCCAGTCTCTCCCACTTTAGTCGGATCGGATTCGATGAAAAGGGTCCTTATGAAGGGTAAATAGCAATTGACATATCACATTGTGGTTTTTGCGTAGGTAAGAAACGTTCTCGCTAGAAACCCATAGCGGCCACATAAAACATGCAAACAACAATTAGCGGACGTCTAACTTGTTTTTGCAGTGTATGCTATGTGATGTGATATGGCCAAAAGAATGTGACGAATAATATATGTGATGTATGAGATTGTTTATGTTCTTGTAATAGGAATCACGACTTGCATGTCGATGAGTATGACAACCGGCAGGAGCCATAGGAGTCGTCTTAATTTATTGTATGACCTGCGTGTCAATGAACAACGCCATGTAAGTACTTTACTTTATTGCTAAACCATTAGCCATAGTAGTAGAAGTAATAGTTGGCGAGACAACTTCATGGAGACACGATTATGGTGATCATGATGATGGAGATTATGGTGTCATGCCGGTGATGATGATGATCATGGAGCCCCGAAGATGGAGATCAAAAGGAGCAAAATGTTATTGGCCATATCATGTAACTTTTGATTGCATGTGATGTTTATCATGTTTATGCATCTTATTTGCTTAGAATGACGGTAGTAAATAAGATGATCCCTCATTAAAATTTCAAGAAAGTGTTCCCCCTAACTGTGCACCGTTGCGAAAGTTCGTTGTTTCGAAGCACCACGTGATGATCGGGTGTGATAGATTCTAACGTTCACATACAACGGGTGTAAGCCAGATTTACACACGCGAAACACTTAGGTTGACTTGACGAGTCTAGCACGTATAGACATGGCCTCGGAACACAAGAGACCGAAAGTTTGAGCATGAGTCGTATGGTAGATACGATCAACATGAAGATGTTCACCGATGATGACTAGTCCGTCTCACGTGATGATCGGACACGGCCTAGTTGACTCGGATCATGTATCACTTAGATGACTAGAGGGATGTATATATGAGTGGGAGTTCATAAGATGAACTTAATTATCCTGAACATAGTAAAAAGGTTTTTGCAAATTATGTCGTAGCTCGCGCTTTAGTTTACTGTTTTAAGATATGTTCCTAGAGAAAATTTAGTTGAAAGTTGATAGTAGCAATTATGCGGACTGGGTCCGTAAACTGAGGATTGTCCTCATTGCTGCGTAGAAGGCTTATGTCCTTAATGCACCGCTCGGTGTGCTGAACCTCGAATGCCGTCTGTGGATGTTGCGAACATCTGACATGCACGTTTTGATAACTACGTGATAGTTCAGTAATGTTAAACGGTTTAGAATTGAGGCACCGAAGACGATTTCGAAATGTCGCGGAACATATGAGATGTTTCGAGGGCTGAAAAAAATTGGGATTTCAGGCTCGTTCCCACGTCAAGAGGTATAAGACCTCCAACGAGTTTCTTGACCTGCAAACTAAGGGAGAAAAGCTCAATCGTTGAGCTTGTGCTCAGATTGTCTGAGTACAAAAATCACTTGAATCGAGTGGGAGTTAATCTTCCAGATGAGATAGTGATGTTTCTCCAAAGTCATTGCCACCAAGCTACTAGAGCTTCGTGATGAACTATAACCTATCGGGGATAGATATGATGATCCTTGAAATATTCGCAATGTTTGACACCACGAAAGTAGAAATCAAGAAGGAGCATCAATTGTTGATGGTTAGTGAAACCAGTAGTTTCAAGAAGGGCAAGGGCAAGAAGGGATACTTCATGAAATGGCAAATCAGTTGCTGCTCTAGTAGAGAAACCGAAGGTTGAACCCAAGCCCGAGACTAAGTGCTTCTGTAATGAGGGGAACTGTCACTGAAGCAGAACTACCCTAGATACTTTGTAGATGAGAAGGCTGGTAAGGTCGACAGAAGTATATTGGATATACATTATATTGATGTGTACTTTGCTAGTACTCCTAGTAGCACCATGGTAATAGATACCGGTTCAGTTACTAAGTGTTAGTAACTCGAAATAAAGGCTACGGAATAAACAGAGACTAGCTAAAGGTGAGATGATGATATGGTTTGGAAGTGTTTCCAAGGTTAATGTGATCAAGCATCGCATACTCCCTCTACCATCGAGATTGGTGTTAAACCTAAATAATTGTTATTTTGTGTTTGCGTTGAGCAAAGACATGATTGGATTATGTTTATCGCAATACGGTTATTAATTTAAGGAGAATAATGGTTACTCTGTTTATTTGAATAATACCTTCAATGGTCTTGCACCTAAAATGAATGGTTTATTGAATCTGGATCTTAGTGATACACATGTTCATGCCAAAAGATATAAGATTGTAATGATATAGTGCCACCTACTTGTGGCACTGCATTTGAGTCATATTGGTATAAAATGCATGAAGAAGCTCCATGTTGATGGATCTTTGGACTCACTCATTTTTGAAAAGATTGAGACATGTGAACCATGTCTATTGGTATATACGCATGAAGAAACTCCATGCAGATGGACTGTTTCGACTCAGTTGATTTTGAATCACTTGAGACAGGCAAATCATACCACATGGGCAAGATGACTGAAAGCCTCGTTTTCAGTAAAATGGAACAAGAAAGCAACCTGTTAGAAGTAATACATTTTGATGTGTGCAGTCCAATGAGTGCTGAGGCACGCAGTGGATATTGTTATGTTCTTACTTCACAGATGATTTGAGTAGATACTGAGTATATTTACTTGATGAAACACAAGTCTGAATTATTGAATGGTTCAAGTAATTTCAGAGTGAAGTTGAAGATCGTCGTGACAAGAGGATAAAATGTCTATGATATGATCATAGAGATGAATATCTGAGTTGCGAGTTTGGTACACAATTGAGACATTGTGGAAACTGTTTCACAACTAACACCGCCTGGAACACCATAGTGTGATGGTATGTCCGAACATCATAGATGCACCCCATTGGATATGGGGCATACCATGATGTCTCTTACCGAATTACCACTATCGTTCATGGGTTAAGCATTAGAGACAACCAATTCACTTTAAATAGGGCACCACATAATTCCATTGAGATGACACCATATGAACTATGTGAAAGTGCAACTATCCCTAGGTGGTTTTCGTAATTCATAACAACATATAGCTCATTGAGCTAATACTATTCCAAGACAAATATTTCAGGAAAGCTCAATGAATGGCATGGCATGGATGATGAAAGTGGATCCCTCAAAGTACTAATGACAAAGGATTGGCTCAAGCTCAAAAGCTCAATACTCTTCATTTTATATTTTAGTGATCCAAGATCACATTGAGTCTATAGGAAAAGCCAATACTATCAAGGAGGGATGAGGTGTTGCTTAATGAGCCTCTTGCTTCATGTGCTTGGTGATATGCTCCAAAAACCCTCATCTACTTTCTCACATCCACAAATGACCTAAACCTAAAGCCAAAATCGGTCACACCGATTCTTTCTATCCGGCGCCACTGAGTTCTAATGTCATAGCCACTGCCACAAACCCTAGGCAAATCGGTCCTACCGATAGGGATCTCGGTCTCACCGAGATGGGATTGTAATCTCTCTGTTTCCCTTCGTAATGTTTCAGTCTAACCGAAGTGAGCGATCGGTCCCACCGAGATTTCAATGTAAACTCTCTCTTTCACTTTTGTAACATTTCAGTCTCACCGAAGAGAGCAAATCAGTCCCACCGAGTTTACCTGACCAACTCTCTGGAAAGCTTATTACCAAAATCGGTCTCACCGAGTTTGTGTAATCGGTCTTACCGAGATTACGTTATGCCCTAACCCTAACTGAATCGGTCCTACCGAGTTGCATGTCAGTCCCACCGAAAACCCTAACGGTCACTAGGTTTACTAAATCGGTCCGACCGAGTTCGTTGATTCGGTCCCATCGAGTTTGGTAAATTGTGTGTAACGGTTAGATTTTGTGTGGAGGCTATATATACCCCTCCATCTCCTCTTCATTTGTGGAGAGAGCCATCAGAACAAACCTACACTTCCAACTTACCATTTCTGAGAGAGAACCACCTACTCATGTGTTGAGGCCAAGATATTCCATTCCTACCATATGAATCTTGATCTCTAGCCTTCCCCAAGTTGCTTTCCACTCAAATCTTCTTTCCACCAGATCCAAATCCTATGAGAGAGAGTTGAGTGTTGGGGAGACTATCATTTGAAGCACAAGAGCAAGGAGTTCATCATCAACGCACCATTTGTTACTTCTTGGAGAGTGGTGTCTCCTAGATTGGCTAGGTGTCACTTGGGAGCCTCCGACAAGATTGTGGAGTTGAACCACGGAGTTTGTAAGGGCAAGGAGATCACCTACTTCATGAAGATCTACCGCTAGTGAGGCAAGTCCTTCGTGGGCGACGGCCATGGTGGGATAGACAAGGTTGCTTCTTCGTGGACCCTTCGTGGGTGGAGCCCTCCGTGGACTTGCGCAACCGTTACCCTTCGTGGGTTGAAGTCTCCATCAACGTGGATGTACGATAGCACCACCTATCGGAACCACGCCAAAAACATCCGTGTCTCCAATTGCGTTTGAATCTTCCAAACCCTTCCCCTTACTTTCTTGCAAGTTGCATGCTTTAATTTCCGCTGCCTATATACTCTTTGCATGCTTGCTTGAATTGTGTGATGATTGCTTGACTTGTCCTAAGATAGCTAAAATCTGCCAAACTCTAAAAATGGGAAAAGGTTAAGTTTTTAATTGGTCAAGTAGTCTAATCACCCCCCCTTTAGACATACTTGAAGGTCCTACAAGTGGTATCAAAGCTTTGGTCTTCATTTGCTTTGATTTCCATAGCTTTTGGTGGTCATAGCCTTGGTTTCACAACCTAGGAGAGTATGGCGTCTAGTGAGGGAAATTATCACCGTAGAGGTTGTAAGTGCATCTAGTGCCCCTCAGTGATTTTGGTGTATTGAAGACTTATAGGTTAAGGGACTAATGCATTTGTGAGTGTACACAGGTCTATAAGTCTATGAGGAGTTTGATATTTACAGAGAAAGTCGACCCCTAAAAATGAAGTTCTTCAACTGAAGACTTTGATATTCTGAAGACTTTCTGAAGACTTTGAAAGTGAAGAAATTGGTGTGACCTTGAAGACTTGGTATTCATTTGAGGAACATGAAGCGTGAAGACTTTTGTTTTCGTAGTTTCATTTTCTCTTTCTTGAGTCATAGGAAACACCGTACTGTTAAAGGGGGTCGAGGAAATACTAAGGAAAAATTTCCATGTGATGCTCAACTCAAAATCCTACACCTACCAATCCCTTCGAGTGAAGCCTTTGGAAATCTCACACAGTTCAATCACTTTCTTCAGTGACAGAGACGAAGTTCTTCTGGTCGTTGATGAATTTTTTCTGACTGAGGAGTTAGGAATTCACCAGTGTGAATTGCCTACACAGTGAGGAACATGATAGCCCCGAGGAATTTGAAAGTCAAATTTCCGACCGTTGATGTGCTGCGCGCCAGCTGTCCCAAAATATCTTATCCACCTAACGGTCATATCATTGAAGGGCATTTATGTCTTATCATGCCGGGCTGCTCCCTAGGCTATAAATAGCCGCCCCCTACAACCACTAGCTGGTTGGCTGCTCCGAGAGAACTTGACACTTGTCATTTGAGAGCAACCCATCCTCCGAGGACTTTGAGCGAAAATCATCAAGTGAGGAAAACCCAACACCAAACCCCTACAAACCCAAAGTGATTGAGCATCACTGAAGAAATTGATCCTGCGTGGATCCGACGCTTGTTACCTTTGAAGACTGTGCTTCTTCCAGACGGTTAGGTGTCAAGGTCTAGAGCATCCAAGAGGAATTGTGGATCGCCGAGTGACCAAGTCTGTGAAGGTTTGGAAGTCGCCTGAAGACTTACCACGAGTGATTGGACGGGGTCTGCGTGACCTTAGTTCAAGGAGAATACGGTGAGGACTGGGTGTCCTGAGCTGCGTGCTCAGTGACTGGGTGTCCGGGACTGTGTGTCCTCGAGTTTAAATACTCAGCCGCTCCAACCAGACGTACAACTGAGACAGCAGTTGGAACTGGTCTACCAAATCATTGTCTTCACCAACCTAACTGGTTCTATTTCCTCAACCCTTTCATTTCCTCATTACTGTGTTGAGTGTTTGTTCATATCTGTGTTTGAAGACTTTGACTGAAGACTTTCTCAATTTCCTCAGTTCAATTTCTTTAGTTTGTTTGTCTTCATCTTGTGTTATCCTGTGATTACGCTTTCTGTACTCTGTGCTTGTCTTCATTTCATCATGATGACCATGCTTGTATTCTGTCATGCTTACTTCTGAGTACTTATTCCGCTGCTAATAGTTCTTCGCTAAGGAATTTCCTCACCGGCAAATTCCTCAGTGAAGAATTCATAAAAATCGCCTATTCACCCCCCCTCTAGTCGATATAACGCACTTTCAATTGGTATCAGAGCAAGGTACTCCCTTGTTCTGTGTGATTTTGGTTTAACCGCCTAGAGTTTTAGTTATGTCGACCGCAGGTATGATCAAGGTCTCGGCTGGGTGTCCTACCTTTGATGGGACGGACTACCCCTACTGGAAAAACTAGATGCGAATGCATCTTGAGGCAATTGACAACGATCTCTGGTATGTTGTGGAAAATGGTGTTCCCTTTGTCTCACCCTCACTGAACGCTACCGATGTGAAGAGATTCAAGCAACTCGATTCTCAAGCGAAGAATATCATATGTGGCCATCTGAGTAAAGGACAGTATGGAAGAGTGAGTGCTTTGGAAACTGCTAAGCTTATCTGGGATAGGCTGTCCAAAGTAAATGAAGGAGTCTTAACTCAGCGTGACTCTTGAGTTGATGTTCTTCGGAATCTCTTCAACCGCTTCAAAAGACTCGACAATGAAAATGTCCAACAAACCTTTGATCGCCTCACTGACATCTCAAATGAGCTTCAAGCCCTCGGTGCCACTGACATCACTGATCATGAGGTGGTGAAGAAACTGTTGAGATCGCTTGATTCCTCATTTGATACTCTGGGACTGATGATACAAGAACGGGCTGACTACAAGTCTCTTGATTCTGCCGATATCCTCGAAAGGCTAAATACTCACGAGTTCCAGCTTGCTGAAAAGAGAGATCTCTATGGTTCAAGCTATGGCAAACCACGTGCCCTGAAGGCCAAGGCTGTGTCTGAGTCTGAATGTGAGGATTTTGGTAGTAGCCTTGGTGATCCTGAAGAATTGAGCCAGGAGCTAGCACTGCTCGTGAAGAAATTCCAGAAGTTCTCAAGACGTGGTCGCTTTGGAAAATCCTCAAGAAGCAGTGATTCCTCATCAAGTGACTATAAGAGAAGGCTGTGCCACAAATGCAAGAAACCTGGTCACTATATTCAAGATTGTCCTCAGTGGGAAAAGGAATTGAAGAAGAAGAAATACAAGGATTACAGTTCTGATGATGCGAAGAAGAAGAAAAAGAAATCATCAAAATCTTCATCATCAAAATCCTCGAAGTCTTCATCTCACAAGAAGAGCAACTCTAAGAAGGCTCGAGCATTCATTGGCAAGGAAATGGACTCTGAAGCTGAATCTGAGGAAAATGAGGAAGAGGAGGCGTCTGAAGAATCCGAATCTGGTATGGCGAGTCTGGCCTTCGCTACTGCCTTCGTTAGCAAGTCCATCTTCAACACTGAAGAAACTGACCCCACCGACAAGCCTGATGAAGATAATGATGACTACGCTCCCACCTATTGCTTCATGGCAAAAGGTGCAAAGGTACTCAAATACACCTCCTCTGAATCTAGTGAAAATGAATCTGATGAGGATCTCAAGCCCAACTACTCTAAACTTGCTAAGATTGCTGTAAAACAGCAAAGGGCTCTTGAAAAGGTTCAAAACATGCTAGACAAAAGTGATGATATGTTGGGTGAAGAAATGGATCGCACTAAAGCCCTGACTGAAAATCTTCAGAGACTTCAGTCTAGGTGTGATAACCTTCAAAGTCATCATAACACTCTCTTATCTGATCGTGAGAAACTGTCTTATGAATTTCTTCAAAGAAAGCAAGATCTTGAGAAGCTAAGAGTGAGTTATGAAGATCTTCAGAAGGAGCGCGATTCATTACTAGCTCAACAAATCAGCGCTTCTCAGGAAGAATTTGTTCCTCCATGCTTAAAGTGCATTGAACGTGAATCTGCTAATTCTTCACCTGAATGTTCAAATGCTTCAACTATTACAAATTCTTCACCTGCATTTGCTATCACTAATTCCTCATCTGAGGACATTGCTAGTATCACTGACGATGCAGGGCTGAAGGAATTGTACATGATAGGCATGTACAAAAGCCTCAAAGGGCATCAGACTCTTTATGATGTGCTTAAAAGCAGATCCTCAACAGAAACCCTAGGAAAGAGGGTATTGCCTTTGAGAGGAAACTTAATGCTGATGGAACATATTGGAAGCCTGAGCAGTACCCCAAAACCTCATGGGTTGCTGCAAAGGGACCTCCAGTTGATCCATCTAACTTATCTGGCTTTACATGTGAATCGCCTCATTCTTCTGATGAGTCATTTGACTCCAACTATAAACTGTTCAAAAATCAGAATGGTGAAGTATTTGCTAGATATGTTGGCACTAACTACAGGAACGGTTCTCCTATGAAGAAAATCTGGGTTCCCAAGAAGTGCCTTGAAAATCTTCAGGTGAATGTACTCATGACACCACCAGTGAAGAACAGGAACCCCAGATCAAATTCTTCATATGGACCAAATTCTTCATATGGATCCAAGTCCTCATATGGACCAAATTCCTCATGTGGATCAAATTCCTCAAATGGATCAAAGTCCTCATATGATTATCATCGTGCTAACAACTCTGTTTCGCAGGGTAGAGCTAAGGGCTATGAATATGTGCATTATTCTTCAAACCATTATGTTCATAAGTCCTCGAAGAATTTCACTGCTTATTCATATGCTTACCCTAACCCCTCTTATGTGAAACGAAATGGTTTGGCTTCTATGCCACCATTCTCGTATGGTGCTCGCAGAGTGATGAACTCTTTGCCACCCCTTCAGATGTGGGTGGTGAAGAAAAAGAACTAATCTCTTCTGCAGGGTCAGGTCTCCAGACGTGCTTTAACGTCTGAAAAATTTGCTGGGGACCTGACAAAATGGCCTGAAAGGACACAGGCGAATCATGATGAAATGAACCTTCATTTCACACGTCCTCCTACTGCTATATCTGTTTACTGCTTGATGAAATTCATCTGATGAACTTGATATCATATTCTTCACTGGTGAAGCATATGAGATTGTAAGTTACACTAATTCATCTGCAGGATGATCAACCCAAAGCCACTGAGTGGGTCCTCGATAGTGGATGTACAAATCACATGACTGGTGACAAGAATCTTTTGATGGATGCTCCCTTATCACCATCGCATCTGAAGGATATCATCTTTGCTGACAAAGGCAAAAGTCAGGTATTGGGTCTTAGTAAGGTTGCGATCCCTAAGGATAAACACATGGACAAAGTCATGCTTGTTGAGTCCTTAGGATACAACCTCATGTCAATCTCAATGCTTTGTGATCTTGATATGGTTGTTGTCTTTGGCAAGTATTGCTGTGTTGTGATTATGGAAGCTGACAATTCCAAAGTCTTCGAAGGCTTTAGGAGAGGAGATTTGTATATTGTTGATTTCTCTACAGGACCACAACCAGCCATGTGTCTAGTTGCAAAAGCTTCAGAAGGCTGGCTATGGCATCGACGACTTGGTCACGCAGGCATGAGGAATTTGCACACGCTTGCGAAGAAGAAGCATGTCATTGGCATTGAGAATGTCAAATTCCTCAAGGATCACTTATGCGGAGCCTGTGAAGCTGGAAAAATGACCAAGGCCAAGCATCCAGCGAAGACTATCATGACCACTACTCATCCATTCGAATTGCTTCACATGGACCTCTTCGGACCTAATCATTACTCAGCAGTCACTAATGATGCATCTCTATATGGTTTTGTCATTGTTGATGATTACTCTCGATATACATGGGTACACATTGTTACTTACAAACATGAAGTGCAGGAAGTCTTCAAGCGATTTTCCTCGAGGGCTTCAACCAACTTTGGTGTGAAGATCAAGCACATCAGAAGTGACAATGGAACTGAGTTCAAGAATTCCGGTCTTGATGACTATCTTGATGAACTTGGTATTACTCATGAGTTATCTGCTCCCTATACTCCTTAGCAAAATGGCGTCGTGGAGCACAAGAACAGAACTCTTGTTGAGATGGCTCGCACTATGCTTGATGAATACAAAACTCCTCAGCGTTTTTGGATTGATGCAATTGATACTGCGTGCCACATCATCAACAGAGTATATCTTCACAAATTCTTCAAGAAGACGGCCTATGAACTCCTCACTGACAAGAAACCCAATGTGAGTTATTTCAAAGTCTTCGGTGCTAAATGTTAGATTACAGATCCTCACCACAATTCTAAATTTGCACCGAAAGCACATGAAGGGTTTATGCTTGGTTACGGAAAGGACTCACACACCTACAGAGTCTTCAACATTGTTCTTCACAAGATTGTTGACACTGCAGATGTGCGGTTCGATGAAACTAATGGCTCGCAAAGAGAGCACCTACCTTCTGTGTTAGATGAACCAGCACCTAAGGATTCTATCAAGTTCAAGGCAACTGAGGATGTCATTCCTACTGAAGAATCTGCTGAAGAATTCATTCCAATTTATGAAGAACGTCGAGCTGATGCACCTGAAGAAAACGCTGAAGAAAATGGTGCTGAAGAAAATGCTGATCAAATTCCTCAGCGACAACCAGCTCATCCTCGCATTGCAAAAGAAGTGCAAGTGCAGAAGATCATCGATGACATTGAAGCACCAGGTCCTCTCACACGCTCAAAAGCTTCACATTTATCTAACTTTTGTGGGCACTATGCTTTTGTCTCTATCACAGAGCCCACCAAGGTAGATGAAGCATTTCTGGAGCCTGAGTGGATCCAGGCCATGCAAGAAGAATTACATCAGTTCGAGCTCAATAATATCTGGGAACTGGTCAAACATCCAGATCCTCGCAAGCATAATATCATTGGCACAAAGTGGAACTACCGCAACAAGAAAGATGAAAATGGCCTTGTGGTGAGGAATAAGGCACGACTGGTAGCTCAAGGCTACACACAGGTTGAAGGAATTGATTTTGATGAAACTTTTGCACTTGTTGCTAGACTTGAGGCTATTCGCATATTACTTGCTTATGCTAACCATCATGATATCATCTTATATCAAATGGATGTGAAAAGTGCATTCCTCAATGGTAAGCTTGAGGAAGAAGTATATGTTGCTCAACCCCCAGGTTTTGAAGATCCAAAGAATCCTGACAAAGTCTTCAGACTTAATAAGGCCCTCTATGGCCTCAAGCAAGCCCCTCGGGCGTGGTATGATACATTGAAGGAATTCTTCGTGAAGAATGGCTTCACACCCGGTTCACTCGACCCTACTCTCTTTACTAAATCTTATGATGGTGAACTGTTTGTGTGCCAAATATATGTTGATGATATTATCTTTGGCTGTACTGACCAACGTTATAGTGATGAATTTGCTTATATGATGAGTGAAGAATATCAAATGTTTATGATGGGAGAGTTGAAATTCTTCTTAGGTCTTCAAATTCGTCAACAGCGCAATGGCATATTCATATCTCAGGAGAAATACCTCAAAGATGTACTGAGGAAATTCGGCATGCAAGATTGCTAAGGCGTCAAAATTCCTATGCCCACAAATGGCCATCTATGCACTGATGAAAATGGTATTGACTTCGATCACAAGGTATACCGCTCCATGATTGGTTCTTTATTGTACTTATGTGCATCTAGGCCAGATATAATGCTTAGTATTTGCATGTGTGCCTGATTTCAAGCTGCACCGAAGGAATCACACCATAAGGCTGTGAAGCATATTCTTCGATATCTAGCTCACACACCAACACTAGGATTATGGTACCCCAAGGGCTCTGCTTTTGATCTCATTGGATATTCTGACTCTGACTATGCTGGTGATCGTGTGGACCGCAAGTCAACTTCTGGCACTTGTCATTTCCTCGGACGATCTTTGGTCTGTTGGTCCTCGAAGAAACAAAACTGTGTATCACTGTCTACTGCGGAAGCTGAATACATTGCTGCTGGCTCATGCTGTGCTCAACTGCTTTGGATGAAGCAAACACTCAAGGACTATGGCGTCAACGTGAAGAATGTTCCTCTCCTCTACGACAATGAGAGTGCCATCAAGATTGCTCACAACCCAGTTCAGCACTCGAAGACAAAGCACATTCAGATCCGTCATCATTTTCTTCGTGATCATGTGTTGAAGGGCAACATCTCCATCGAGCACGTGAAGACTGAAGAACAGCTAGCTGATATCTTCACTAAGCCCTTGGATGAGAAGAGATTTAGCAAGTTGCGGTGTGAGCTAAATATCTTAGAGTCTTCGAATGTTCTTTGAAAAGGACACACATCCTAACACTTATGCATAATTGATGACTTAGATGTGCAACACATGAAGAAACGTTTTTCTTCAATCAATGAAGAATAACACTCCAAGTGTGAAGAAACTAATGAAGAATTTGATTCTCAGAACCCTACGACAATTGTACGCGGTGTCTGAAATCATCATTCTTATACGGTGGGTCACGCCACCACAAAAAGTTGAAAATCTTCAATTTGAGTTTTTTTCTCAGTTTTGAAATTCTTCAGTTTTTCAAATTCTTCAACTTTGCAAAATCTTCACTGTTTCCGTCGTTTTTCTTCATTGGCTATATATATATATATATATATATGAGTTTATGTCCTCTACAGCATTCACTTATAGCTATTTCTTCAAGTTGCCTTTCTCTGCTAAGTGAATGTGATCGGACCCTTCCCCCTCTATGCTATACTCAACCCATTCTATTCACAAATTCTTCATGTGCGTTCTATTTGAAACTCGTTCAAAATCTTCACTGTGTCCTTGTCAGCTGAAGAAATTGCGAATGAAACTTTAAAACAAATCTTATCCAAATTTTCGGTTTTGCCGCTCAAACCGTTCCACATCCCACGATGCATTATTCTATTCACCCACGATCATACACGATCTCAACTACACAGTACGTGGGTGACACGTGTAGCGTGAAGGAGAAAGGGCAGGGGCACGTTTGTCCCAAATCTTCGGGCAAACAGTTTTTTCACCGTGTCTATAAATACCCCTCTCGCCTTCCTCACTTCATTTACTCCGCTCGATCGCCACTCTCTCGCTCGAACTCCTCAAACCCTAGCGCCACCGCTATTCCATCGTTGCCGGTGAGGAAGAGCTTTGCTGCCTCGACCTCGTCGCCATCGTACTCGCGCCGGTTGCAGAAATCTTCACTCCGCCGCCGTCGTAGCTGTCTTCCTCTGCCAAGTTAGGGCGTGGGAGATCTAACCTAACGAACTTCACATCTGTTCTTCTCAGTTCGTCGTGTTCTTCACTTCGGGTAATTAAAAGTTACTTTTATTACTCACTTTGATTCTCAAACTTTCCTGAAAATCTTCAAAGGCGTTTATTCTTCAAATCTTCACACATATGAACACCTCACACATTGTATGCTCTTGATTCATTTGTATAAGCAATCATTTTCTTCAAGATTCCTCAATTGTGTGGATTTTCGTTCTGTACAACTCTGGAACCTAAGACAAAGAACGCTTAGTGAAATTCCTCATGGCTCATCTGGTCAAATTCCTCAAAACTTGTTCTTTTCGAAAAAAAAACTTCTGAGAACGCATATGACCTCTCCAAATTCCTCACACTTATACTCTGTTCACAGGTACTCATGTCTGCTGCTGAATCACTAGGTTCTCATCAACTTAACTCATTTGCAGCGTTCCTCAAAGAAAAACTGCATACTTCTTCAGAGTGTTCAATTGTTCAAATTCCTCATCTGAAGAATATGGCAGACGGTAAGAGACCGCAGAAAGGAGGAAAGAAACCTGAGGTTATGACTGCGTTTGAAATCCCTGAGGAAATTTATGCTGACTATTGCACACCTAATGAAGCACAATTTGGCAAAGAAAACAAAAATCAGCGCAAGGTGCGCATTCAGATGTTTGAACGGAGATGGGCAAGGGAATGGAGGTTGTACAGATATGTAACTCCAAAGTACATGAAGAAATTCGCTCTCAATCCTCCATGCCCAAGAGCTCCATTGGCACCTGGCCAAGTAGCTGACCCCACAAGCCTCAAACGTGGTGAGGACTTTCCTGAAGAATGGGCTAAGCGCCAAGCTAAATTGGCAAGACAAGCCAAGGAGGCAGTGAAGAAATTCAATGAGGATTCTGCCACTGCTACTGCTACTAAGGCCTCGGTCAAACCGAGGAAATCCATGCCAAAGAAGCCTGCTCGTAAGCCTAGTGCTTCACCAACAGCGCCCTCACGGCCAAGTTCCCCAGCAATGCCCTCACGGCAAATTCCTCACTCTGCTACTGCTCCACCAAAGTCCTCAGCAGCTCCTTCAAAGTTCTCAGCTCCTGTGCATCTGGATACATGTCAAAGGACTGCTGGTTTTTCGATTGCCTCTGGTGTTTCAGCAAGTTCCTTAGCTGCACCAACTTCCTCATCAGGCCCCACATTGTTGAAGACTAAAGCAACAGCTGGACGAGGTCCTCGGCCAAGTCCAAAGAAGAAATAGGTCGCATTCCATGTGCCCTCTGATGATGAAGCTTTTGATGATGAACTCGCAGAAATCATCAGAGACAGACAGGTGAAGGCGGCTAGAGCCAAAGGCACATCTGTGCCACTGCTTTTGGATCCAAGGAAAATCCTCGACTACATTGACCTCTGGCACAAAGATCCTAACACCCCTATGCCTGATTTTCATCTGACCTCTGGTCAAAGTCACATGCTGACACATTTCATCACTGAAGAGAAATGGAAGTTTGAAAAGGCAAGAGAGATCAAGAAAGCTCAATACAGAAAGGAGAAGCTCCTGAAGAAAAATGTTGTCAGAATGACACCTGAGGAACTTCTCCAGGCTCAGTCTGAAATTCAAGCCCTCAGCAAAGACTTTGATGCCTACTATGCTGATTGGCAAGGAGCCAAAGTGAGATTCGTCAATCTGACAAAGAAATTCACAAATGTTGCAGCCCCATCGCAACAAGAAAATCGTCAGGCTGCAGACTCTGCTCAGCCTGCTGAAGAACATGCCAGCACCGCTGATGACTTTCAGCCTGCTGAAGAAAATGCTCGTTCCAGGGCTGGTGAAGAAATTCCAGCCACTGAAGAAATTGCCAGGGCATCCACTAGTGGTGCGCCTGAAGAAACTGAAGTGATCAGGGCAACTGCATCAGTTGCGCCTGAAGAAAGTCAACCAGATTCCTCATTTCCTCCCGCGCCTACACCAACTCCAATTCTTCCATCTGCCTATGATGTGAAGAAGACAAAGGCTGCAGAGCGAGCTACAGTGAAGAAAAGGAAGGCATCAGCTGCGTCAAATTCTTCGGCTGCAAAGAAAATGAAGCCAATGACCAGCTCCTTTGAAAATCCAATTGATGCTGTTCCAATTTCCTCCATGCCATCAAAGGACCTTGTTCCTTTTGGAGTAGACTATGTGATCCCAAGCGGATCTGATGAAGAAAATCATTCTGCTGGTTCGTCAGAGCAGCTCGATGAAGAAATTGAAGTGGACGCAATCCCTTCAACGCCAGTCATTTCCTCACCTATGCCTCCGTTCACAGCTGACGAGGCTGGTGTTGAGGAAATTGAAGATGAAGATGTGGATATAGGATGCACTACACCTGTGATGAATGATGACTTTTGGGAAAGTCAGCATCCCAATACTCCTCTCTTCACACCTATCCAACAGATTCCTTAGTCACCTGCAACAACAGTTCAAATGGGCTCTAAAGAAACTCAACCCACTATCTCTGTGAATGAAGATATTCCAGCCGCTAGTGCTGAAGAACCTGCTGTTGCTGATCCTCAGATTGCACAAGAAGAGGAACCAGAAATTCCTCAGCCTGAAGAACCTGAGCTCGCGATTCCTGAGGTGGTGATGCAACTCACTGACATCCCTCTGCCCAAGCCAAAGAATCCGTACTCAAGCAAACAGAAGTTCAAGGCTGAAGACTTCTTTTCCGAGCATGTATTCTTCACTGACTACAACCCCTATGACTCTGCTCGCATAAGGAAGAGGCATTTCTGGACTGCTAGTCAAGCCAACTTCTATTCCTCACTGCTGTTTGACAAAGACAAAATCTTCGATCATGAACATATTCCCCACGTGGACATGGAATCTCTGCCATGCTTCGAGCCAGTCCTCAGTGTTCTTCACGATGCAGGATTACTCAATTTCTACACTGACATCTGTGATTGGAATGAAGAACTCATTCTTCAGTTCTACGCGACACTGCATATCACTGGAGACACTAAAGATATCAACTCATGGGTATTGGACTGGATGACTGAAAACACGCACTACAAGGCACCAGCAACTGAATTGCTTCGTGTCCTTCCTCTCAGTCCTTCCCATGACAGTTCATGTTGCATCTACAGTGACCCTGAACTGACAAATCACTATATGCAAGTGCTCATGAAGCCTTTGAAGCCAGGGCAGGCCCCACGAACCAAATTCCTCGTCAAGGAATTACTCTATGTGCCTCGGACTGTCTATCGCATTTTGACGAAGACAATGAGTCCTATCAAAGGCCACGACTCAAATGATGAAGAAGTCGTTGGCATCATGAAGAATATGCTTTTCAACATCATTCATGGCGTTCCCGTCAACTTCCATGATTTCTTCATGAGGACTCTGGCCAATATTGCTATGTCACCATTCGAGCTGAAGCCCTATGCTTCTTGGATTATGAGATTCATCAGGGCAAGATCTTCATTGAATTACAAAGCTGACACTCTGAACCACGGTAGCTACTTGCCTCCCATTGAAGTCCTCAAACGGACAGTTTAATCAGCTGATGATAAAGGCATGGCCGCTGCTGTGATCGATGAAGGCATTCATCCATTGGATGGTCAATTTCGCAAGGCTGCATCTTACTCTACCAATGACGACTCTGCCACACATGACTCTGGCGCAAATACCTCAGCCAAGCAAAATCCTCAAGCCACAGCACCCAAGGTGATGACTGACCGTGAGTTACTCCTCAGTCTTCATCAGAAGGTTGATCGCAATCACAAATGGGTAAAGCATCAGTTTGGTGCACTTCTTCACAATATGAACTCAACACACAATGCAGTGAAGAAGAACCAATATTACCTTCATGAAACCTTCAACCGCACCTGGGCTGTCCTCACTCATGTCTATAGCGCTGAAGAACTGAAGACTATGGGTCTCAAGGAAGAATTTGACTGGTCTGCGCCTCCTCCGAAGAAACTCAAGAGGGTCAAAGTTCCTCCACTGGTGGCCAGCTCTTATTCTTCATCGCGTGACACTGATGGGTATGAAGATTTGGATGACACTGCGGCAGGCCCTGCTACAACAAACAACCCCGACAACGCTAGCGCTCCTCCATCAACTTGAAATTCTTCAGGGGCGTTAGTCCTCAGTTTCAATCCTTTTGGTCATTTGATGACAAAGGGGGAGAAATCTGAGTTAGTCTTCAAGCGGGTCTATATTAAGGGCAATTTTTTTAAGTTACAACTCTCGTTCTTCTGAAGCTTTTATTTGGATCGAGTTGTAATCTTAAACCCGATGGTGTGCTGATACTTTTGTTGCATTATGTTCTGATACTTTTGATGCTTTCGGCATGCTTATTCCTTGTTAATGATATTGCACGCATGCTGAATTTCATCAGGCACCATATTTCATCATGCATTTCAAATTCTTCATATTATATATCAAATGCGTGTATGAATTACAAGATATAGGGGGAGATCTCCATGATTCAACTCTTCAAATGTGCATTGCCTCAAACGCAAATTCCTCACTATGCACATCTTCACGGGGATATCTTCTATATCTTGCTATCAAATTCCTCAATATCAGTATTTACACTTCATATGTTTATCCCCGTTGAAAACTTAACCTATATTCTCATCAATCACCAAAAAGGGGGAGATTGTAAGTGCATCTAGTGCCCCTCAGTGATTTTGGTGTATTGAAGACTTATAGGTTAAGGGACTAATGCGTTTGTGAGTGTACACAGGTCTATAAGTCTATGAGGAGTTTGATATTTACAGAGAAAGTCGACCCCTAAAAATTAAGTTCTTCAACTGAAGACTTTGATATTCTGAAGACTTTCTGAAGACTTTGAAAGTGAAGAAATTGGTGTGACCTTGAAGACTTGGTATTCATTTGAGGAACATGAAGCGTGAAGACTTTTGTTTTCATAGTTTCATTTTCTCTTTCTTGAGTCATAGGAAACACCGTACTGTTAAAGGGGGTCGAGGAAATATTAAGGAAAAATTTCCATGTGATGCTCAACTCAAAATCCTACACCTACCAATCCCTTCGAGTAAAGCCTTTGGAAATCTCACACAGTTCAGTCACTTTCTTCAGTGACAGAGACGAAGTTCTTCTGGTCGCTGATGAATTTGTTCTGACTGAGGAGTTAGGAATTCACCAGTGTGAATTGCCTACACAGTGAGGAACATGATAGCCCCGAGGAATTTGAAAGTCAAATTTCCGACCGTGGCTATGCTGCGCGCCAGCTGTCCCAAAATATCTTATCCACCTAACGGTCATATCATTGAAGGGCATTTATGTCTTATCATGTCGGGCTGCTCCCTAGGATATAAATAGCCGCCCCTACAACCACTAGCTGGTTGGCTGCTCCGAGAGAACTTGACACTTGTCATTTGAGAGCAACCCATCCTCCGAGGACTTTGAGCGAAAATCATCAAGTGAGGAAAACCCAACACCAAACCCCTACAAACCCAAAGTGATTGAACATCACTTAAGAAATTGATCCTGCGTGGATCCGACGCTTGTTACCTTTGAAGACTGTGCTTCTTCCAGACGGTTAGGCGTCAAGGTCTAGAGCATCCAAGAGGGATTGTGGATCACCGAGTGACCAAGTCTGTGAAGGTTTGGAAGTCACCTGAAGACTTACCACGAGTGATTGGACGGGGTCTGCGTGACCTTAGTTCAAGGAGAATACGGTGAGGACTGGGTGTCCTGAGCTGCGTGCTCAGTGACTGGGTGTCCGGGACTGTGTGTCCTCGAGTTTAAATACTCAGCCGCTCCAACCAGACGTACAACTAAGACAACAGTTGGAACTGGTCTACCAAATCATTGTCTTCACCAACCTAACTGGTTCTATTTCCTCAACCCTTTTATTTCCTCATTACTGTGTTGAGTGTTTGTTCATATCTGTGTTTGAAGACTTTGACTGAAGACTTTCTCAATTTCCTCAGTTCAATTTCTTCAGTCTGTTTGTCTTCATCTTGTGTTATCCTGTGATTACGCTTTCTGTACTCTATGCTTGTCTTCATTTCATCATGATGACCATGCTTGTATTCTGTCATGCTTACTTCTGAGTACTTATTCCGGTGCTAATAGTTCTTCGCTAAGGAATTTCCTCACCGGCAAATTCCTCAGTGAAGAATTCATAAAAATCACCTATTCACCCCCCCTCTAGTCGATATAACACACTTTCAGAGGTCCTTACTTTGATGGTACTAATTTTGCTAGTTGGAAGCATAAGCTGAAAATGCATATTCTCGGACATAATCCCGCCGTTTGGGCAATTATTTGTATTGGCTTGCAAGGTGAATTATTTGATGGGAGAGAGCCGAACCGTGAAGCAAATGCGGAAGAATTGAAGATGCTGCAATACAACGCTCAAGCTTGTGATATCATCTTCAACGGATTGTGCCCCAAAGAATTCAACAAAATCAGCCGTCTTGAGAATGCAAAGGAAATTTGGGATACTTTGATTGATATGCAAGAAGGTACCGACTCCGTCAAGGAATCCAAGTTGGATGTGCTCCAAAGTCAGCTTGACAAGTTCAAAATGAAGGATGGTGAAGGTGTCGCTGAAATGTACTCTAGGCTTGCACTTATCACAAATGAGATTGCCGGCTTAGGGAGTGAAGAGATGACCGACAGATTCATCATCAAGAAGATCCTAAGAGCATTGAATGGAAAGTATGATACCGTGTGCACATTGATCCAAATGATGCCAAACTACAAAGATCTCAAGCCAACAGAAGTCATTGGAAGAATTGTTGCTCATGAGATGTCACTCAAGGATAAGGAGGAACTTCACAACAAGTCAAGTGGTGCTTACAAAGCCTCAAGTTAAGCTCCCACATCATCAAGTGAGAAACAAACCTTCAATGAAGAATTGAGCTTAATGGTGAAGAACTTCAACAAATTCTACAAGAGTAGAAGCAAAGAAGCTCCAAGTCAAGGTCTTACAATGACAAAAGATCTTCTAGTCGAGAGCAAAATTGCTACAATTGTGGGAGACCCGGACACTATTCAATGAGTGTACGACACCCTACAAAAGAAGAGAAGATTCTCCAAAAAGAAGAAGCAAAAGAGAAGAATCACCACCGAGAGAGAGGAGGAGTAGAGATGATCGTTATGAACGAAGACCCTCACGGAGAAGCAATGATTCAGAAAGGAATGACAAGTCATCAAGGAGCTACACAAACAAAGACATCAATCTCATGTTGGTGAATGGGTATCCGGCTCCGACTCCGACAATCACTCCGAGAGAAGCTATCACTCCGACTCCGAATATACTCAAGATGAAGGTGTTGCCGGTCTAGTACTTGTGTCAACCAACTCCTACGACATATTTGATTCACCAAATGAAGGAATTGGAAGATGCTTCATGGGCAAAGGTCCAAAGGTAACACATCCTGAGTATGTTGATTTCGATAGTGATGAAGATGACTTACTTGTGGATGATGATTTGCTTGTTGACAACTCTAGTGATGAATACTATGATGAAATGTCAATTAATCATTCTAATCAAGATAAAACGAATGACAATGATAAGGAGAAGATTGAGCTTCTAACTAAAGAACTAAACACTCTTAAGTTAGCTCATGAAACTATCTTCGAAGATCATCGAGAACTTTTAAGGGCTCATGAGAAGTTACGCTTTGAAAAGCTCAATCTTGAGCAAGAGCATGAGTTCTTAAAAGCAATCAATGATGATCTCTGTAAGAAAAGTTCTTCTTACATTGCCAAGCGTTTACTCTTATCTACTTACATGCCTCAAGCCAAGTCTAGTAACAAGTACAAGAAAGATCCTTCCTCTAGTAGTAACAATAATAATGTCAAATCCAATATTGTTGCTTCTAGTAGTTCTCTTGATTCCACTAATGATTCTCTTAGCCAAGTTACACTTGAGCAAGAAAATAGCTTATTGAAGGGAATTATATATAAGGGTGTTTACAAGAGCCTTGCCGGGAGTAAGCAATTCGAGGAAATTGTACGCAAGCAAGGAAGGCACCGGAAGAATCAAGGTGTTGGTTTTGAACGAAAGTTCAATGCCAATGGAGTTGAGTGGGAAGAAGATCAATACCCCAAGACGAAGTTTGTTCCTCAACAAGAGAAGTATGATCCTACTTCCTTCAAAGGAACACAAGCACAAGATGATCTTCCACCACAAGACCACAAGAACAAAGGCAAGGACAAGCTTCAAGAAGAGATTGATGCATTTGAAGAAGCACCTAAGGCCTCCGTTAAGTGGGTTCCCAAGACTACGTCAAGTTCTACTTCATCAAGTACAACTACAACTCCAAGGATTCCCGTCAAGATGATGTGGATCCCGAAGAAGAAGAACTAGAGAGCTCTTGAGGGTGACTCCGCCAACATTGTTCACTCGTATCATTATGGCAAGAACAAGTGCAATCAACTTCCACATCTTGCACTAGTTCAAGGAGTCACAAACCCTCATGTTGGTAAGGCAAGGGACAAGGTAACCTAATGATTTCATGGACATCATCTTGTGTGTGCATCACTCTATGTCTATGGATATTCTTGTTTGTTCCTTGTGGGACTAACCCATGTAGGTAAGTTGAAAGTGCAACTCACTCCAAAGGATGGCTTCAAATGATCTACATCAACATTGAGCATCCACATCTTCAACACCTACATGAAGTCATCATCGACAAAACCCAAGGTTAGTTCATCCCTCTAAAAGGGGATATCACATCTAGGGGGATCTTAACTCTAAGAATTGAGTCAAGGCAACTCTAATGGTGTGAACACATCAATGCATTATGTAAAAGTGGTAACCCCATTTGAGCTTAAACGATGAGTATGACCTATGATCAAATGTTTTCATTTGACTCCTAAGTCAATATACTCATATATAGATGACCTAGTCATCGCCAATTGTTTGATAGATGCTAGAATTGGTTGTGCATGTTTTGCCACATATTTCATTTGCCATCTTATTGTGTGAGCATGTTGGTGCATATTTTACTCATTCAAGGACATCCACTTGTTGTTTTGAGTGATTGGCTTCCTTTTCTTTTTGCCAAGTGGATGGACAAGAATGCCTAAGAACCTTCTCTAGCTATATATGCTTTTCTCGTCTCAAACTCTATTCATGCTACATCACAAAATTTGATCAAGTCAGATTCAAACTATTCTGTGTGAGGAGCACTCGGAGTCCCCGATTCGACATAGACTTAAACTTCCAAAACTTCTTTGTGATACTCGGTCTGACCGATTCCTCCACTTCGGTCCGACTGAGATCACTAAGTCGATCTAGGTTTTCAATCTCGGTGCAACCGATTTGAACTTTTCGGTAACTGTACATAGTTATGCATCTCGGTGCCACCGAGTTGTTCCACTCGGTCACACCGACAGGGTCGGGCTATATATAGTCACGGGCAAAAATTTGGAAATTTCTCCGAACCTCTTCGCCCGCGCAATAGCTCGATCTGCCTCCAGGGTCTCCGGATCGTCTCCTCGTTGCCAGCCGCCTCCTGTCGCTGGTCTCCGCCGCCGTCAATGGATTTCAACCCCACCGTTGCCGCCGTAGCGAGTTATCGCCAAGCTAGGGTATGGACTCGATCACAGTGCTATCCTCGCCCGATTCCTAGCACATTGTGTTCTTAATGATTCTTGCCACGATTGAAATACTCCTATCTAGTCAATGCAATCCTTAGATTAGATGAGATTCGAATATTTAGGGTTAGGTTTCCGCCGAAACAATCTCGGACCCACCAAGTTGAAAAACTCGGTCCCACCGATTTGGCTAACTCCATTGAACTAGTAACTCTCGGTCTGACCGAGAATTGCTAATCGGTGAGACCGATTTTAGGACTTTGTGAAACCCTAGCAGTCTCGGTGCCACCGAACTATGACTCGGTCCAACCGAGTTCATTAGTTTAGTTTCCAAAACTGCTTCGGTATCACCGAGTTTGAAAATCGGTTGATCCAAAATGCTTTCTGTGGAAAAACTAAAACTGAATTTTTGAATCATTCTTTTGCAAAAATCTCTGCATTTTGTGATGCTCATCCACTCTATCTCATCTATAACTCTTCACAGGGTCAGCAGTCAGTGATTTGCAGCATGTCAGACCAAAGTGATAGTCAGAACAGGTCAGAAGAGCACAATCACATGAGTGAGGGCACTAGTCCCTCTAGCATTTCAGATGAAGGCAGCAGGAGCACCCAAAGTAACCTGCCTAAAGCTGCCACCAGGACAAGGAAGAAGAGAACCTCAGATTCTGAGGATGAGGATTATAGAGCAGAAGAGGATGAGGCTACCTCCAAGAAGGTAGTGCTCAAAAAGGAGTATGCCTCAGCACAAAACACTAAACCTGGAATCAATAGGAAGGTTCCTGGCAAGAGGACACCTATGCTAAAAGTCAGAGGATCTACTCAAGTGCCTGAGAAGACTGAACCCAAAGAGGCACCTGCAAAGAGAGTCACAACTTCCAAACCCAAGAAAGTTCCCACTAGAGAAACTATGAAGTTTACCATTGAATCAGAGGATGAAGCTGCTCAGGATAAGAAGAAGAGAGCCAGATCCACTACTGCCCAGGTTCTTGGAAATCCCTCAATGAGGAAAGACTCTGAAGAGGAAGAAGAGGTTGTTGCACCAGCACCCAAGGCACAAAAGCTTATGGGTGATGCTATTATATCAGGGGCTGCAACATCAAAGCCCAAGGAAGCACCCAAAGCTGCCCCCAAGCCCAAGCTTGCACCAAAGAGGAATACTAGGAGTATTCCAGCTGCTGAGAAGAACAAGGCCCCATTGCCTGAAGTTGCCGATGAGGAAGATGAAGAAGGACAAGTTCTAAGGAAGCTCAAGCCCAAGATACCAGACCATAATGATGCCCATCCAGTGGCTGAGGACATGAAGATCAGAAGAGACTCATGGTTGAGGCTATGGAGGATGACAAATCCATATGCCACAAGGAGAAGAACTGCTGTTGATTACAGGTTCCATACAAAGGAACAGCAGGACTTCTATGAGACAATCTTGTTGGACAAGAAGCCCATAGTGTGTGATATGAGGTAGGTCGACTGGACCTACATGAAAGACAATGCAGAACACTATCCTGGAGTGCAAGACAATTTTGTTGCTTGTGGAGTTGCAGATTTTGTTGGGCAAAAGCTCACCAACTGGAATGATGAACTCATTATGCAATTCTACTCCACAGCACACTTCTATCCAGATGGGAGGATAGTTTGGATGTCTGAAGGTACAAGGTACCGGTCAACAGTTGAGGAGTGGGCAAATCTGATCAATGCCCCAAAGGAACATGAAGATGACTTGGATGTCTATGACAAGAAGAAGATGGACCACAATTCCATGGCACACATGTACAAGGAGATCCCAGACAAAGCCATTGAGACACATAAGTTTGGGTCAGTCCACTTTTTTATGTCAGGGCTGCCAACAATCAACTGGATCCTAAGGCACACTCTGTTGCCTAAGTCTGGTGACCACAACATGATTAGAGGGCATGCAATCAACATGTCGCATTTGTTTGATGTGCCAAAGAAGTTTAAGGTCATGAGCCGTATGGTAGAGACCATTAAGAGGACTGCAGCAGACCAAAAGAGGAGTTGTGGATATGCCCCTCAGATTCAGGAGTTGATTAACTCAAAGATGGGCACAGGCAAATATCTATTGGATAAGGAACATTTTCCTCTCTATCCAGACTTTGAGGACAATCAGGTTGTCATGACTGAGAATGAACCGTCATCACTACAAGCTTAAGAGAAGAAGGAGAAGGCAAGGAAAGAGAAGGCTGCCAAGATGCCAACACAAGAGGAGGCATCTGAGTACTTTTTGAAGAACAAGCAGGAGCAGCTTGGTTACTTGATAGCATCAACACTGAGTATTGAGAAGGGATTGGCCACCCGCACTCAGAATCAGGAGAGCTTGGAAAGAATCATGGAACAAAAATTCCATGATCTAGATGTCAAAGTAACTGAGATTCAGTCAGTTGTGGAGCGGCTACAGGATGACATGCAGGAGAGGCAGGGCAAGACTACCACTAATGTATTTGCCAGAGTGCCTAGAGCTCAGAGGTCAGCTACAGTCCCTGTGAAAGACACCAGAGCCACATCATCTGCACCAGCTATAGCTCCAGTGCAACCAGCTCCAGCACCAACTCCTCCAGCTTCATCCACTTCAACTAAAGCCTTCGTTCTTGGAGTTATCCGGACACCACCACCTGAAGATCAAGCCTGAGAGTCGATCTAGCACTATGCATTTTCTATGAACTTTTTTGGTAACTTGTTGCCAAAGGGGGAGAAAAATGTATAGATCATAGGCTTCGAGAGAGAGAGAGAGTGTGTTGCTTTTGTTCTCTCTTGCTTTGCCTTGGTGGTTAAACTTGTTTGCTTTTGATTGCTTGAGATACTATGCTGTTTTTGTGAGACATTGATGATCATGTGTTTGATCATAAGCTACACTTATGCATGTTTGATGATATTATCTTATCTTATCCATATGTGATCATTCACTTTGCTTGGTGATGAGTGCATGTATTCAATCTTTATCATTTTGAGCGCTCCACCAAGATGTATGTGACATGGAAGAGTAACCCATGAGCCTAATTCCTTGTGCATTTGTAGTCCAAAGCAAATCCTAAACTATGCACAAATTTAGGGGGAGCTCTTGCTTATCACATACTTCTCAAAGCAACGATGTTTTTCAATCTTATTATCATTTGTCGAAGCTTTGATCTATATGTTGTCTTCAATTACCAAAAAGGGGGAGATTGAAAGTGCAACTATCCCTAGGTGGTTTTGGTAATTCATAACAACATATAGCTCATTGAGCTAATACTATTCCAAGACAAATATTTCAGGAAAGCTCAATGAATGGCATGGCATGGATGATGAAAGTGGATCCCTCAAAGTACCAATGACAAAGGATTGGCTCAAGCTCAAAAGCTCAAGACTCTTCATTTTATATTTTAGTGATCCAAGATCACATTGAGTCTATAGGAAAAGCCAATACTATCAAGGAGGGATGAGGTGTTGCTTAATGAGCCTCTTGCTTCATGTGCTTGGTGATATGCTCCAAAAACCCTCAGCTACTTTCTCACATCCACAAATGACCTAAACCTAAAGCCAAAATCGGTCACACCGATTCTTTCAATCCGGCGCCACCGAGTTCTAATGTCATAGCCACTGCCACAAACCCTAGGCAAATCGGTCCTACCGATAGGGATCTCGGTCTCATCGAGATGGGATTGTAATCTCTCTGTTTCCCTTCGTAACGTTTCGGTCTAACCGAAGTGAGCGATCGGTCCCACCGAGATTGCAATGTAAACTCTCTGTTTCCCTTTTGTCACATTTCGGTCTCACCAAAAAGAGCAAATCGGTCCCACCGAGTTTACCTGACCAACTCTCTGGAAAGCTTATTACCAAAATCGGTCTCACCGAGTTTGTTTAATCAGTCTTACCGAGATTACGTTATGCCCTAACCCTAACCGAATCGGTCCTACCGAGTTGCATGTCAGTCCCACCAAAAACCCTAACGGTCACTAGGTTTACTAAATCGGTCCGACCGAGTTCGTTGATTAAGTCCCACCGAGTTTGGTAAATTGTGTGTAACGGTTAGATTTTGTGTGGAGGCTATATATACCCCTCCACCTCCTCTTCATTCGTGGAGAGAGCCATCAGAACAAACCTACACTTCCAACTTACCATTTCTGAGAGAGAACCACCTACTCATGTGTTGAGGCCAAGATATTCCATTCCTACCATATGAATCTTGATCTCTAGCCTTCCCCAAGTTGCTTTCCACTCAAATCTTCTTTCCACCAGATCCAAATCCTATGAGAGAGAGTTGAGTGTTGGGGAGACTATCATTTGAAGCACAAGAGCAAGAAGTTCATTGTCAACGCACCATTTGTTACTTCTTGGAGAGTGGTGTCTCCTAGATTGGCTAGGTGTCACTTGGGAGCCTCCGAGAAGATTGTGGAGTTGAACCAAGGAGTTTGTAAGGGCAAGGAGATCGCCTACTTCGTGAAGATCTACCGCTAGTGAGGCAAGTCCTTCGTGGGCGATGGCCATGGTGGGATAGACAAGGTTTCTTCTTCATGGACCCTTCGTGGGTGGAGCCCTCCGTGGACTCGCGCAACCGTTACCCTTCGTGGGTTGAAGTCTCCATCAACATGGATGTACGATAGCACCACCTATCGGAACCACGCCAAAAACATCCATGTCTCCAATTGCGTTTGAATCCTCCAAACCCTTCCCCTTACTTTCTTGCAAGTTGCATGCTTTAATTTCCGCTGCCTATATACTCTTTGCATGCTTGCTTGAATTGTGTGATGATTGCTTGACTTGTCCTTAGATAGCTAAAATCTGCCAAACTCTAAAAATGGGAAAAGGTTAAGTGTTTAATTGGTCAAGTAGTCTAATCACCCCCCTCTAGACATACTTCAAGGTCCTGCACTATGGTTTAGAGAAACCTAAGCTGTCGTTGCTTGAAAGTTTGGGGCTGCGATGCTTATGTGAAAAAAGGTTTCATCCTGATAAGCTCGAACCCAGAGCGGATAAATACATCTTCATAGGACACCCAAAACAGTTGGGTATACCTCCTATTTCAAATCCAGAAGCAAAAGTGATTATCTCTAGTATCGGGTCCTTTCTCGAGGAAAAGTTTCTCTCGAAAGAATTGAGTGGGAGGATGGTGGAAACTTGATATGGTTATTGAACCGTCGCTACAACTAGTGTGTAGTAGGGCACAGGAAGTTGTTCCTGTGGCACCTACACCAATTGAAGTGGAAGCTGATGATAGTGATCATGAAGCCTCGGATCAAGTCACTGCCGAACCTCGTAGGACAACAAGGATGTGTACTGCTTTAGAGTGGTACAGTAATCATGTCTTGAACCTACGAGCTATGGAGAAGCGATGGTGGGCCCGGATTCCGACAAATGGCTCGAGGCCATAAAATCCGAGAGAATATCCATGTATAAAACAAAGTGTAGACTTTGGAAGAACTACTCGATGGTCGTAAGGCTGTTGAGTACAGATGGATTTTAAAAGGAAGACAGACAATGATGGTAAGTGTCACCATTAAGAAAGCTCGACTTGTCGTTAAGATGCTTTCCGACAAGTTCAAGGAGTTGACTACGGTGAGACTTTCTCACTCGTAGCGATGCTAAGAGTCTATTGGAATTACATTAGCAGTTAGTGTATTATTTATGAAATCTTGTAGATAGGATGTCAAAACATTGTTTCCTCGACGATTTTCTTGAGGAAAGGTTGTATACAACCAGAAGGTTTTGACAATCCTGAAAGATGCTAACAAGTATGCAAAGCTCTAGTAGTCCTTCTAAGGACTGGAGTAAGCATCTCGGAGATGGAATATACGCTTTGATGAGATGATCAAAGATTTTAGGTTTATACAAAGTTTATGAGAAACTTGTAATTCCAAAGAAGTGAGTGGGAGCACTATAGCATTTCTGATGAGTATATGTTGTTGACATATTGTTGATCGGAAATGATGTAGAATTTCTGGAAAGCATATAGGGTTATTTGATAGTGTTTTTCAATAGAAAACCTGGATTAAGCTGCTTGAACATTGAGCATCAAGATCTATAAGGATAGATCAAAAACGCTTAATGGTACTTTCAAATGAGCACATACCTTGACGTGATCTTGAAGGTGTTCAAGATGGATCAATCAAAGAAGGAGTTCTTGCCTGAGTTGTAAGGTATGAAGTTAAGACTTAAAGCTTGACCACGGCAGAAGAAAGAGAAAGGATGAATGTCGTCCCCTATGCCTTAGCCATAGGCTCTATACAGTATGTCATGCTTTGTACCGCACCTGATATGTGCCTTGCCACGTGTCTGGCAAGGGGGTACAAGAGTGATCCAGGAATGGATCATTGGACATCGGTCAAAATTGTCCTTGGACTAATAAGGACATGTTTCTCGATTATGGGGGTGATAAAGAGTTCGGCGTAAAGGGTTACGTCGATGCAAGCTTTGACACCTATCCGAATGAATCTGAGTAGCAAACCGGATACGTATAGTGGAGCAACCATTTGGAATAGCTCCTAGTGGAGCGTGGAAGCGGCATTTACAATATGACCTAGAGATTTGCAAAGTACATACGGATCTGAATGTTGTAGACCCGTTGACTAAAACCTCTCTCACAAGCAAAACATGATCAAACCCAAGAACTCATTGAGTCTTAACCACATGATGATGTGAACTAGTTTATTGACACTAGTAAACTCTTTGGATGTTGTTCACATGGCAATGTGACCTGTGAGTGTTAATCACATGGCGATGTGAACTAGATTATTGACTCTAGTGCAAGTGGGAGACTGTTGGAAATATGCTCTACAGGCAATAATAAATTAGTTATTATTATTATATTTCCTAGTTCATGATAATCATTTATTATCCATGCTATAATTGTATTGATAGGAAACTCAGATACATGTGTGGGTACATAGACAACACCATGTCCCTAGTAAGCCTCTAGTTGACTAGCTCGTTGATCAATAGATGGTTACGATTTCCTGACCATGGACATTGGATGTCGTTGATAACGGGATCACAACATTAGGATAATGATGTGATGGACAAGACCCAATCCTAAGCCTAGCACAAAGATCGTGTAGTTCGTATGCTAAAGCTTTTCTAATGTCAAGTATCATTTCCTTAGGCCATGAGATTGTGCAACTCCCGGATACCGTAGGAATGCTTTGGGTGTACCAAACGTCACAACGTAACTGGGTGGCTATAAAGGTGCACTACGGGTATCTCCGAAAGTGTCTGTTGGGTTGGCACGAATCAAGACTGGGATTTGTCACTCCGTGTGACGGAGAGGTATCTCTGGGCCCACTCGGTAGGACATCATCATAATGTGCACAATGTGACCAAGGATTTGATCACGGGATGATGTGTTACGGAACGAGTAAAGAGACTTGCCGGTAACGAGATTGAACAAGGTATCGGGATACCGACGATCGAATCTCGGGCAAGTACTATACCGGTACAAAGGGAATTGAATACAGGATTCATTGAATCCTCGACATCGTGGTTCATCCGATGAGATCATCGTGGAACATGTGGGAGCCAACATGGGTATCCAGATCCCGCTGTTGATTATTGGCCGAAGAGTTGTCTCGGTCATGTCTGCATGGTTCCCGAACCCGTAGGGTCTACACACTTAAGGTTTGGTGACGCTAGGGTTGTAGAGATATTAGTATGCGGTAACCCGAAAGTCTTTCGTAGTCCCGGATGAGATCCCGGATGTCACGAGGAGTTCCAGAGTGGTCCGGAGGTAAAAATTTATATATAGGAAGTCCAGTTTCGGCCACCGGGAAAGTTTCAGGGGTCATCGGTATTGTATCGGGACCACCGGAAGGGTCCCAGGGGTCCATCGGGTGGGGCCACCTATCCCGGAGGGCCCCATGGGCTGAAGGGGCGTGGGAACCAGCCCCTGATGGGCTGGTGCGCCCCCTGGGCCTCCCATGCGCCTAGGGTTAGAAACCGTAAGGGGTGGGGGCGCCTCCACTTGGCTTGGAGGCCAAGCCACCCCTAGGGCAGCCGCCCCCTCCCTAGATGGGATCTACAAGGGGCCGGCGCCCCCCTAGGCCCCTATATATAGTGGAGGGGAGGGAGGGCAGCCACACCTGAGTCCCTGGCGCCTCCCTCCCTCTCGTGACACCTCTTCCTCCCCGCTTGCGCTTGGCGAAGCCCTACCGGGATCCCGCTACTTCCACCACCACGCCGTCGTGCTGATGGATCTCCATCAACCTCTCCTCCCCTTGCTGGATCAAGAAGGAGGAGATGTCTCTCCCAACTGTATGTGTGTTGAATGCGGAGGTGCCGTCCGTTCGGCGCTAGGATCATCGGTGATTTGGATCACGACGAGTACGACTCCATCAACCCCGTTCACTTGAACGCTTCCGCTTAGCGATCTACAAGGGTATGTAGATGCACTCCCCTTCCCCTCGTTGCTAGATTACTCCATAGATTGATCTTGGTGATGCGTAGAAAATTTTAAATTTCTGCTACGATCCCCGACAGCTGCTAAGATGCTTGCTGCTCGTTCCCCGTCGGGTCGGTGGCGGCGTTGGCGGCAGGCGACGGAGAACAATGAGGAGGCCCACCGACGGGAGCCGTCTGGGCGATGCGGGCGGCGAGAGCAGCCCGGCGCTCGGCGCGGGCTCGGCGAGCGTCTGCCATGGATGCGACAAAGCGACGGGACGCAGATCAGCGGAAAGAAGATTTCAGAGCACCCCTACCTGGCGCGCCAAATGTCGGATATCAGGTTCCGGCAAAACCCTTAAGGTTCGAACTCTGGGGTGCGCATGAAGATCTCTCCCTACCGAAACACGCCCTCAGCCTCGCCGCGATTCTAAGCTAGCACGATGAACAACACAAGAGACATAAGGTTTATACTGGTTCGGGCAACCATTGCTGTGTAATGCCCTAATCCAGTGTGTGGTGTGGTGGATTGCCTCTTGGGATGATGATGAACAGTACAGAGGAAGAACAGCCTCGCAAGGAGAAGTGTTCTTGTGGTGGTGTGTTTGAGGGGGAATCAATCCGTCTCTGCTGGCTCTAGATGAGATGCTTTCTATTGTGGTGGCTATCCCTATTTATAGAGGCCCTGGTCCTCTTCCCATATATTGAGCGGGAAGGGAGACAACAATGGCCATTTTGAAAGGGGACAGCTAGTACAAGCTATCCTGACTAAAGGTGGTCTTCGACTGCCAAAGGTGCTGGTGATGACGCCGTCTTGGGCTCCATGGTGACCTCCGTCCTGCCGTCCTGCTGGCCTTGGTCTCCTTGCACCGATATGGAAACCTTTGCCTGATGCCTCGGTACTCCGCACCTACGCTTGCCCCCTTTGCACCAAAGAGGAAACGAGGACACTGCACAGGCTGGCGCCCGCCTGGTCTTGATCGTCATGGCTTGTGTCATGAGCACCTCGCAAGGTACCCCTTGCCTTGATCTCTCCGCCTCCTCACGAGCCTACCTGGTGAGGCCACCCTTGAGGAGGCCTTGTGTCGTGCGCCCCGCGAGGCTTGGCCCCTCGCGAGGATCTTGAGCTTTGGCTGATGAAGACCGGCCATACTGGGCCACTGGTTGAGCCACGCTGTAGGCCGCAGGCAGGCAAGTCTGGGGACCCCCGTTCCCAGAATGCCGACAGTTAACATTATGCGTTATCTGCATCTTCAGCCACACCGTCTTCCGACTCACCGCAACTTCTCCAACAAGGGAAGCATACACCAGAAGGGAGCTATAGTCCCCACTCAATAGTTCCCTGCATCGAATGCGCGTGCCCGACATGGACAACCACCACAACTGCAGGGCCATCGACAAGTCAGCACATGATGCTCACTCCTATGGATGGCGTCCAGATAGGTTGTACCCTCATCTTACTTGTGTGCAACATTTACTGCTTTGTTATTCATCTAAGCATGGAAAATAGATGATCTCATTTCACTGTATATTCATGCTGATCTCTTACGAGTCTTGTTCAGGAGTTAATGCTGTTCCATAGTTCAGCTAAGATACTTGTTCTTTAGGTAACATTGTTCCATAGTTATCATCCATCAGCCAATGCTATCCCACAGGCTGGTGATTATACTATGATACCATTTCTAGTATTACCTATGTTGTTCTTTAATACTTTTGTGTGCCATCTAGTTAATCTCGAGTACAAACAATACATATTCTATAGCTTTCATCTATGTTCTCCTTTAGTTTTTGAGACCTGTTGCTGCTAGTTAACCCCAGTCCTACTATTTATGTCGTCTCCTACATGCACTCATTATATAAATCTAACTACTAGTTGTCTTCCATGCATGTCTGATATAATTGCACACACTGATATATCCACAAGAACCTCACGGAGCAATGTAAAGGCCAATAAACTTGATGTCAATGATACCCAATATGATGAAACATGTAAAGGCAGTTCTTCAGAAGACTTGCAGAAAGATGATGAATCCTCTTCACCCCACAAGGTCCTTGCTCTAACTTGGCCTGTGATATGGGTACAACATGCATATAATGTCCTGGAGTGTATCTACTCTGTTGCAATGCCATGTGCTTAGCATGCTGATCATGCATGTAAATATGTCATGCCTTCCTGTTTTTCAGTACCTATTCCATTCATGATAACATGTTTTCAAATTCAAGTACTGTAATTCTACTCTATCGCAATGCCATCTGCTTAATTTGGACATCATGCTTCTGAATATCTTATGCATTGTTATTCATCAGTATGTACTTCATCTGTCTACCATACCATGTTTTTTTACATTGAAGTGATGTTCTAGTGCTCTGTTGCAATGCCATCTTAGTTTCCCAATCATACATGTGTATGTTGCCTTAGTTTTTTGTTATGTATTCCGCTAGCATACAGTTTTACATTTAACTAGTGTTTTTTTACTATGTTGTCCTGTCGTATCCCTAGCTCTTACACCATACTCCCTCCGTCCGGATTACATGTTGCCGAAATGGATAAAAAATGATGTATCTAGAACTGAAATACGCCTAGACCCATCCATTTTTTTCTGGATGGAGGGAATACAAGTCAATATGTCATGCCTTTCTATTCTTCAGTACCTATTCCATCTCTCTGCTATAGCATGTTTTATAATTAAAGCACCATTCATATATACAAGGCATGCAAGGGGAAGACGACTATGTTAGAATCTGAAGGGTTACACTCAAGGCCTTTGCAAAAGATCCAAACGCCAGGTGATAATAAACCAACTCCAGTTTTTATAGATACTCCTCCAGCACAGAGAAACCCAACTCCTACTGATAATAAGTAGATTCCGGTGGCCAAAGAACTAGTCCACTCCAGTCCAGCAAAAATATGTCAACTCCATTCTAAGAAGCGTGTGCGTATCCTTGCATCATGAAATTTTATAGCATGCTGATCATATTTTCTAAATGTTTCTTACCCATCTCTCTTTTAGAAAATAAGCTTAACAAATAGAAGAATTTTTGCACTGGTATCGTACGTGAGGAAATTCTCCGTGCTCCAATGCAGATGTAAGTACCTGTTGTATATCACTATATCTTTACATCAGCATGTATTTTGTTAATCGGCGTGAATCCAACCTTTATCTGATCTAAATTTAGTTGTAGCAAAATGTATAATTAAAGGCCACGATGTTGATTTTTGTAAGGAAAACTGCCTGGTAGGTTTGCATCCTGAGCTGCATGAGTGTACTATCTCATATCAGTGGGTTTGAAAACTTTGGTTCTGCAGTGGGTTTTCAATGTCTTTTTACTGTGTTATCCTGTCGTATCCCTAGCTCTTACATCATACTCCCTCCGTTTGGATTACATGTCGTAGAAATGGATAAAACTGGATGTATCTAGAACTGAAATACGCCTAGACCCATCCATTTATTTCCGGATGGAGGGAATACATGTCAATATGTCATGCCTTTCTATTCTTCAGTACCTATTCCATCTCTGTTGTAGCATGTTTTATAATTAAAGCACCATTCTTCCATATAAGGCATGCAAGGGGAAGACGGCTATGTTAGAATCTGAAGGGTTACAAACTAGGTCTTTGCAAAAGATCCAAACGCTAGGAGACAGTAAACCAACTCCATTTTTCATAGATACTGCTCCAGCACAGAGAAACCCAACTCCCACTGATAATAAGAAGATTCTAGTGGCCAAAGAACTAGTCTGCTCCAGTCCAACAAAAGAATGTCAACTCCATTCTAAGAAGCGTGTGCGTATCCGCGCATCATGAAATTTTATAGCATTCTGATCATATTTTCTACATGTTTCTTACCCATCTCTCTTTTAGAAAATAAGGTTAAACGATAGAAGACTTCCTCCATTGGGATCGTATTCGAGGAAAATATCTTGCGGGAATTCTCTGTTCTCCACTGCAGATGTAAGTACCTGTTGTATATCACTATATTTTTACATCAGCATGTATTTTGTTAATCGCCGTGAATCTAACCTTTATCTGATCTAAAATTAGTTGTAGCAAAATGTTAAAGGCGCCAATGTTGATTTTTGTAAGGAAAACTACCTGGTAGTTTTGCATACTGAGCTGCATGAGTGTACTATCTCATATCATGCACATTACTGAATTGTAGTGCTGCTCTGGTAGCCCATTCGTTCATTGTGTCAATGTTGCTTTCGTATTACCTTACCTGGCTGATGATAGCTATGCCATATTGTGTTAATTTGGTGTAGGCTAGTTGCCCAAACATTCGTTGTGTCAATGTTGCTTTCCTATTATCTGACTTGGCCAATGATAGCAATGCTAGTGTGTTAATTTGGTGCAGGCTGCTGAAGATAAGAAGACAAACTCTAAAAACAGCAAGGCAACCCCATTGTTTCTTTCCAATAAATCTAGGCCAGGTAATATGGAAATAACTCATGATTAATCTATTTGGTTCCCCGCCTAATTTATGTTATGATGCAGTGGTCGAGACACTCTCCACTATCAACAATACAAGCCTGCCAAAATCGCCATCTGAATCTGTTCAGTATCCTCTGTCTCGAATGCAACAGAATAAATGTATGTTTGTGAACCAATTAATGGCTGAAGCAATGATGGAAATGGTGGAGGAATCAAAGGTGCAGAGTCATGCGACACAACAACTGATCAATGTTTTGAGAGACAGTGTAGCAAAGCAGCAAGAACTTTCCCACATGCTTATGGGCGTCATCCGTGATGAGGTTGCAGATTGTGACGTTGTCAATCGTTAGGTTCTGCTCTATTTGCACTGGGATCAATCTTTGATTCCCAGTGGATGTAATTTCCTGTAATATATGCTGGATGTGCAATGTTTTTCCCTGTATGCCGTACCTTTGCTTGATCGGTTTTGGTCATGTGCATAATTGCTCGTCGTAATGGGCTCAAATTATCTAATTTGGCCTAAAGACATGTACGAACTTTAGTGGGCCCATTAAGTTAATGGGCCGTTACTAGGCCGAAAGTTAATGGTCGGCCCTCTTACCTCCCGCGTCATTAACAGGCGGATATCAAAGCGGGCAACAGGTGGGCCCAATTGATTTCACGGGCCGTTAATAGGCCGTTACTAAGTTTGGGCTACATATGGCCCAACTATATTGTAGGCCTTTAGCAGGCCAAAAGAGACAGCGGGCTTGTACTGGACCATGAAGAGCATGGGCCGCTAAGAGGCCAAAAGTCAGGTCATATTGTAAATGGCCCAACTATGTTGTGGGCCTTTAGCAGGCCGAAAGAGAAACCGGGCTGGTATTGGACCATGAAGGGCATGGGCCGTTAAAAGGCCAAACCTAAGGTCCGACTACAAATGGCCCAACTCATTTATGGTCCGTTAACAGGCCGAAAGGCACACAGGGCCGGGAATTGGCCCAACACTTAAATGGGTTACTAAAAGGCCAAAACTCTAGTCCGACTACAAATGGCCCAACTGATTTATGGGCCGTCAACAGGCTAAAAGAGACACCGGGCCAGAAATTGGCCCAACACTTAAATGGGCCACTAAAAGGCCGAAACTCAGGTCCAACTACAAATGGCCCATCTGATTTATGGGCCATCAACAGGCTGAAAGACACACCGGGCCGGAAATTAGCCCAACATTTAAATGGGTCGCTAAAAGGCCGAAAGATGTACATCCTGAAAATTGGCCCATCCATTGAATGGGCCGTTAATAGGCCGAAATCTCATCGGGCCAATATTGAGCCCAAATATATAGCGGGCTATTAACGGGCTCGAACTAACGATGGGCTGTAATGGTTTCAAATCTTTAATGAGCCGTTGACGGGCCGAATTGGCACATCTCGTATGGGCCGTGGGCTTAAATGGACCTAACACAAGTAGGCCTTATATGGGCCGGCTTGCTAATTTTTACTGGGCCGGCCTTTTTCACCAGAACGGGCCACTGTTGGGTCGTGCCATGTGTCGACCTATCATAGGCGCCTCCTGTCCAATGAGTGGATGAAACCTGTCCCAATGGTGAGGCAACACATGTTTCCTCCAGCCAATGATGATTTTACACGTGGAAAATCCCCATTGGTCCGGGCTGTTAACGGGTTATCGGATCCAAAACCGGACCCGATAGCTTAACAGTGTTCCTTTACGGTGGATGCCACGTGTCGGTCACCCTTGAGGAAAGCACTTCTGCGACGCACGATTTATCGTCATGGAAGTGGACACTTCTGTGATGATAATTTTTGTAATATCATGGAACACTTCTACGACAGCACATGTATGACTATCTTGATTTTGTTCCTAAAATCGTCATGGATGTACATGCATGACAAAAAACGCGACCTACTGTGACAAACACGTATCATCGCGGAAGTGTATTTTTTTGTAGTGCTTGAAGGTGGCCGAGATACATGACGTGTATATGGTGGTAAGTGGTGAGAGCATGTGTTAAGAGGTGCACCCCTGCAGGGTTAATGATATATTCAAATAGCCGCATCCTCGGATATGGACTACTTGGAAAGCTACATTATTCATAGACAACTTAAATGGATACTCTAAAATGCGCAAGATAGTTGTGAGTGCTATGGATGGCTTTCTCGTATGGATACAGGAACAAATCCATAGTTGAGTATTCTTGTGGTGATTAGTTAGTGGACTTATGTGTTCTTTCTAACCTCAAAGAATTACTGGTAGACGTAGTATAGGATAGCGACTGAGTCAAAGTTGGCTTGCTGCAGCTAAACCCCACAACCCCCTTTATTGAAACTGATGCATTCTAGGTAGTTTTGATGTAAGTCTTGCTGAGTACCTTCGTACTCATGTTTGCTTAACTAAACTGTTGCAAAGGAGTTCCCTAATACTACAGGTGGGTTCTATCTAGACGTAGATGATGACGAGTAGTTTGTTTCTCAGCTACGATCTTGCACCCTTGGGAGGATTTGTAGATAGTCAAGCTTGCTAGCCTTCTATATTTTCAGTTGTCTGTACTCAGACAAATTTTATGCTTCTGCTAGTTTGTATGACTTTGTGTGTAGGTTGATGAGACCCCTGCTTGTAATAAACATGCCATGTATGGCTCTTTTGAGCCTTATCTATACATGAGTTTGTAGAGTTATGTTGTGATGACATGTTGTATCTTCACATATCATTCATATTGTGTGTATGTTTTGAAATGCATTTGTATGTGTGGGATTCGACACCTTGTTATCTGCCTTTGGTAGCCTTCCCTACAAGAAAATGCTCCCTAGTGCTTCCACTGAGCCATAGTAGTTCGCTACTGTTCCAAAAAACTTGGACTAGTCGGCATGTATCCTTCTTTGTTCCTGTGTATGTCCCTTGGGGAAATGTCACGCGTTGTTTCTTTAAGTCCTTGTAGCATGCTACAACTTGGGTTCATACGTTGATGACCGACACGTTCATTGTTGTGTTATGTATGCCCGTCCCCATATGTTTGTGCCACCTTGGTTTATGACTGGTCATGTCGACCCGGGTTCTTGTCATATGGATGCTAGCGACACAATCATATATGTGACCCAAAATGCGCAAACGGTCTCGACCAAGGTAAGGCTACAGCCGTGGGAATACCGTGCATGAGGACGCAAAGTGATATGTTGTGTTACATGCTAGATCGATGTGACTTAGGATCAGGGTCCCGACAGCATTTGTATCATAGCCTGACTGACTGTAGGATTACCAAGCCAAACTGGTCGAAGTCGAGTCTAGAAATGCTTTAGATATATAAGGGAATTGATTGAGGAAGGGAACGTAAGGCTCTTTTTACTCCTTATACCTTATGTCCTTCTGATGTGAGTCACGCTCTCTTTTCCTACGGGGTTAAGTAACTAGGCTTTCTCTTGTGTCTATCAGGATCATGAGTTACTATTCCTTAGACTTATAGGAATGGTGGATCAGAGTCGTATTCCAGGTTTCGAGTACTTCTTGTGTAGTTGTTTGGTATTATCACAAAACCTTGAGTGATGATGTTGAGTTGTTGCACTATTCCTTTTCCTGCAGGATGTCTCATATTTTGAGCATTTTACTGCCGTTGTGTCGTCCGAATTATCCTAGGATATTAGAGTTACTAATGCATTTGCATTATCCTTATTTCAGATGGCCTCTCGCACTCCTTCATAGGTTGTCCGTCTGACTAGGTGCATCGATGTACCGGGTCACACAACCATGTTTGTTCGCCTCATGGTTGAGGTTGGCTACTGTTGGTACCCAGAGTATACCGTGGTAGAGCAGCGCATAGATTTTAATCAGAGTCAGTATCTTTGTACCGTCAGGATCTATCCCTCGGACATCGCAGCCATAGAGCCTTCCCACTTGTCGTTTGGTGTTGGAGTCATGATAGAGATGGTTGTGCAGGATGCAACCTATTCTCTCATGACTATATTTTGAGCTATTCACCCCTTACCGCAGAACACAAACTTTAGATACGTCCTAGCTTCACTTCCAGACAAAGAGGGCTATCTTAGTGGCCTTTATACTGAGCCTTATTTTGAGGAGCAGCAGATTCAGACCACTGTGCAGATATTGGAGGACAGGGATCGTGAGGTCTGCGCCCTCCGTATGGAGCTCAACGCCACTCGAGACCGTCACTGGTCAGCTTTGTTATAGCTTGGACCCGTCGTCCAATTAGGTTATCGTGTTGCTTGGCCTGAGGTGGGAGGCATCATCCCTCCACGTGGTCCCTATTTACCGCCACATCTGGGGCCTAGGCCACATCCGTGCCCATACGAACCCCGGGCTCCCCATGCTGGTTTGTTTTCGGATCCCCACGTGCACCTTTCGAGTTACGATGTTAATCCTCACGAGACTTTCTACGGAGTTGACTGAGACCAGCTATGGTCTGGAGTAGAGTAGTAGCAGTTGTATCCCCACGATCCTGCATGATTTGTGGGATATGATTGAGTTCTGTAATGTGTTCGGAGGCATATATAAATAATGTATAGGAGCTTGGAATGCCTCTGATGAGATGTATCATCTTTCATCGCAGTTTGTAATTTAGTTTGGGCTTGTACTAAACCATGTTATGGTGTGTACGACCGATGGTATGTATATGGCAGTTTGCTTGTTACCATGTTGTATAGATGTTCATCTCTGCATTTCATGGTCATCCATTACATTCCGCACCCTTATGTTAGAGTAATGCTATCTTTGTCTAAAACATGTTTTTTCCAAGATGGTTAATACCCGAAGCACCCTCACTGCCACCCATTAGCAGGGTGAGGGTAGTGGGGCCAGGGATGGGCACCTTCCCCATCCACCCTCTCTGGTAGAGGTCATGCTCGAGGCAGAGAGGAACAAGCGTGAGACTAACTGCTTGTTGGAGCACATTGAGTAGAACACCGCTTAGCAACGCAATGCGGTGGTGTCTATCCACAACTTTATCAGACTACAACCACCTATTTTTCATCACTCAATTGAGCCACTCGATGCTGATGACTGGCTCTATAGCATCACCAACAAGTTGCGTTCTATGAACGTGGCTGAAGGTGACAAGGACACCTATGTTACCTATCACTTGGAGGGTCCTGCCAGTTAGTGGTGGGCCAACTATGATGCCATAATTCCAGTTGGCCAGATTCCCACCTGGAGAGACTTCACCGAGGCGTTCCGTGAGCATCACATCCCTCAGGCCCTCATGGACCATAAGAGTGAGGACTTCTGTAATCTTGTTCATGGCAAGATGATTGTTGATACTTACAGCGCAGAGTTTGGGAACATCGTGTAGGTATGCTTTAGAGGAGGTGTCCATGGATGCCAAGAAACAGTCTAGGTTCAGGAAGGGTCTCAACCCTGAGTTGCACCGTAAGCTTCACTTACGCAATTGTGCTACCTTCCAGGGTCTTATGAACAAGGACATTAATGCTAAGATAGGACATGCTATTTATGAGGCGTCTCATAGCATTCACGTGATACTGGTTCTTCTTCTGGTTCGGGCTCTCAGAAGCACCGGATCTGGGTGCCTAACACAACTCTTCCACCGTGTTTCACACTGAGACCATCGTATGTGCTGCCTCGCCCATTTCAGCAGTATCCACCACCCAGGCAATATGGTGGACCACCTGCCAATGCGGGCCCACATCCTTCCTCCCTTGTGATGACCCACAAGTACATGGGATCAATTGTAGCCTTTTCGATAAGTAAGAGTGTCGAACCCAAGAAGGAGCAGAAGGAAATTACAAGTGGTTTTTAGCAAGGTAATGTCTACAAGTGCTAAAATTGTAAGTAACAGAGTAGTTTGATAGCAAAATAATTTGTAACGAGCAAGTAATGATAGTAGTAACTAAAGTGCAGCAAGGTAGCCCAATCCTTTTGAAGCAAAGGACATGCCAAAATGGTCTCTTATGATAAGAAAAGTTTTCTTGAGGGTACACGGGAATTTCATCTAGTCACTTTCATCATGATGGCTTAATTCGTGTTCGCTACTTTGATAATTTGGTATGTGGGTGGACCGGTGCTTAGGTGATGTGCTTACTTGAAAAAACCTCCTACTTACGATTAACTCCCTCGCAAGCATCTGCAACTACAAGAAAAGTATTAAGAATAAATTCTAACCATAGCATTGAACTTTTGGATCCAATCGGTCCCTTACGGAATAGTGCATAAACTAGGGTTTAAGCTTCTGTCACTCTCGCAACCCGTCATCTAATAACTACTCCACAATGCATTCCTTAGGCCCAAATATGGTGAAGTGTCATGTAGTCGATGTTCACATGACACCACTAAGGGAATCACAACATACATATCATCAAAATATCGAACACATATCAAGTTCACATGATTACTTGCAACATGATTTCTCCCGTGACCTCAAGAACAAAAGTAACTACTCACAAATGATAATCATGCTCAAGATCAGAGGGGTATTAAATAGCATAATGGATCTGAACATATAATCTTCCACCAAATAAACCATATAGTAATCAACTACAAGATGTAATCAACACTACTAGTCACCCACAAGCACCAATCTATAGGTCCGGTACAAAGATTGAACACAAGAGATGAACTAGGGTTTGAGAGGAGTTGGTGCTGTTGAAGATGTTGATGAAGATAGTCCTCCCCAAGATGGGAGAGTTGTTGGTGGTGATGATGACGATGATTCCCCCTCTGGGAGGGAAGTTCCCCCGGCGGAATCGCTCCGCCGGAGGGCAAAAGTGCTCCTGCCCAAGTTTCGCATTGAGACGGCGGCGCTTCATCCCGAAAGTTCTCTTCTTATTTAGTTTTCCAAGTCAAAATGACTTATATTCTAGAAGAGGGGCACCGGAGGTGGGCCTGGGTGAGCACAACCCACCAGTGCACGCTTGGGCTCCCTGGCGCAACCAGGTGGGTTGTGCCCACCTGGTGGGCCCCCTCTGGTACTTATTTGCTCCAATATTTGCTACCTCTTGAGCATGTGTTGGTTTAACCTTGAAGAGGAAAGGGTGATGTAGCAAAGTAGGGTAAGTATTTCCCTGAGTTTTGAGAACCAAGGTGTCAATCCAGTAGGAGATGACACACAAGTCACCTAGTACCTGCACAAACAATCAAGAACCTTGCAACCAACCTGATAAAGGGGTTGTCAATCCCTTCACGGGCACTCGCAAAAGTGAGATCTAATAAAGATAGTAAAGTAAATATTTTTGGTATTTTGTTTGTATAGATTGGAAAGTAAAGATTGCAAAATAGTACGATATGTGATATAATGGAAAAGAGATGTAATATAATAGGAAAGAGACCCGGGGGCCATAGGTTTCACTAGTGGCTTCTCTCAAGATAGCATGTATTACGGTGGGTGAACAAATTACTGCCGAGCAATTGATAGAAAAGCGCATAATTATGAAGACATCTAAGGAAATGATCATGAATATAGGCATCACGTCTGTGTCAAGTAGACCGAAACGATTCTGCATCTACTACTATTACTCCACACATCGACCGCTATCCAGCATGCATATAGAGTATTACGTTCATAAGAACGGAGTAACGCTTTAAGCAAGGTGACATGATGTAGAGGAATAAACTCAAGCAATATGATATAAACCCCATCTTTTTATCCTCGATGGCAACAATACAATATGTGCCTTGCTGCCCCTACTGTCACTGGGAAAGGACACTACAAGATTGAACCCAAAGCTAAGCACTTCTCCCATTTCAAGAAATATCAATCTAGTAGGCCAAACTAAACCGATAATTTGAAGAGACTTGCAAAGATATCAAATCATGCATAAAAGAATTCAGAGAAGAACCAAATAATATTCATGGATAATCTTGTTCATAAATCCACAATTCATCAGATCTTGGCAAACACATCGCAAAAGAGTATTACATCGAATAGATCTCCAAGAACATCGAGGAAAACTTTGTATTGAGAATCAAAGAGAGAGAAGAAGCCATCTAGCTAATAACTATGGACCTGAAGGTCTGTGGTAAACTACTCGCACTTCATCGAAGAGGCAATGGTGTTAATGCAGAAGCCCTCCGTGATCGATTCCCCCTCCGACAGATCGTCGGAAAAGGCCCCAAGATGGGATCTCACGGGTACAGAAGGTTGCGGCGATGGAAAAGTGGTTTTGTGGCTCCCCCTGATGTTTCTAGGGTATAATAGTATATATAGGCGAAAGAAGTATGTCGGTGGAGCTACAAGGGGCCCACGAGGGTGGGGGCGCGCCTTCCCCCCTAGGCGCACCCTCCTGCCTCGTGGCCTCCTCGTGGCATTCCAGCCTTCTACTCCAAGTCTTCTGGTTTGCTTTCGGTCCAAGAAAGATCATCGCGAAGGTTTCATTTTGTTTGGACTCCGTTTGGTATTCCTTTTCTGCAAAAACTCTAAAACAGGCAAAAAACAGAAACCGGCACTGGGCCTTTGGTTAATAGGTTAGTCCCAAAAATAATATAAAAGAGCACATTCAAGCCCATTAAGCATCCAAAACAGATAATATAATAGCATGGAACAATAAAAAGTTATAGATACGTTGGATATGTATCAAGCATCCCCAAGCTTAATTCGTGCTCGTCCTCGAGTAGGTAAATGATAAAAATAGAATTTTTGATGTGGAATGCTAGCTAACATATTTATCAATGTAATTTTTGAGGTGGCATGAATGTTCAGATCCGAAAGATTCAAGATAGAAGTTTAATATTGCCATAAAAAATACTTCAAGCATACTAACAAAGCAATCATGTCTTCTTAAAATAACATGGCCAAAGAAAGCTATCCCTACAAAATCATATAGTCTGGTTATCCTCTATCTTCATCACACAAAGTATTTAATCATGCACAACCCCGATGACAAGCCAAGCAATTGTTTCATACTTTTCATGTTCTCAAACTTTTTCAATCTTCACGCAATACATGAGCGTGAGCCATGGACATAGCACTATAGGTGGAAGAATGGTGGTTGTGGAGAAGAAAAAAAGGAGAAGATAGTCTCACATCAACAAGGCGTATCAACGGGCTATGGAGATGCCCATCAATAGATATCAATGTGAGTGAGTAGGGATTGCCATGCAACAGATGCACTAGAGCTATAAGTGTATGAAAGCTCAAGGAGAAAACTAAGTGGGTGTGCATCCAACTTGCTTGCTCACGAAGACCTAGGGCACTTTTGAGGAAGCCCGTCAGTGGAATCACAAGCCAAGTTCTATAATGAAAAATTCTCAATAGTATATGAAAGTGACAACATAGGAGACTCTCTATCATGAAGATCATGGTGCTACTTTGAAGCACAAGTGTGGTAAAAGGATAGTAGCATTGCCCCTTCTCTATTTTTCTCTTTTTTTATTTGGGCCTTTTCTCTTTTTTATGGCCTCTCCCCCCTTTTCCATTCGGATTCTCATCCCAACTTGTGGGGGAATCATAGTCTCCATCATCCTTTCCTCACTAGGACAATGCTCTAATAATGAAGATCATCACACTTTTATTTACTTACAACTCAAGAATTACAACTCAATACTTAGAACAAAGTATGACTCTATGTGAATGCCTCTGGTGGTGTACTGGGATGTGCAATGATTCAAGACTGACATGTATGAAAAATTATGAATGGTGGCTTTGCCACAAATACGATGTCAACTACATGATCATGCAAGCAATATGACAATGATGAAGCGTGTCAACCGGGACGGTGGAAAGTTGCATGGCAATATATCTCGGAATGGCTATGGAAATGCCATAATAGGTAGGTATGGTGGCTGTTTTGAGGAAGGTATATGGTGGGTGTATGGTACTGGCGAAAGTTGCGCGGTACTAGAGAGGCTAGCAATGGTGGAAGGGTGGGAGTGCGTATAATCCATGGACTCAACATTAGTCATAAAGAACTCACATACTTATTGCAAAAAATTATTAGTTATCAAAACGAAGTACTACGCGCATGCTCCTAGGGGGATATATTGGTAGGAAAAGACCATCGCTCGTCCCCGACCTCCACTCATAAGACAATCAATAAATAAAGAATGCTCCAACTTCATCACATAACGGTTCACCATACGTGCATGCTACAGGAATCACAAACTTTAACACAAGTATCTCTCAAATTCACAACTACTCTTGTGACACCCGGATAATTAAGCTACAGTAACCCACCCTAATGTACCATGTCATCAAGTTTTATTAAGCCAATTTGCCACTTGATGAAATCGGAATCAAATTCAAATTTAACACTGTCAATTAAAATGTTTGTTGGGTTGAAAATATTCACTAAGTGGTTACCATGTAGGAACTATCATTTAATGGATTTTTAGATTTCCCCTGGAAACAATTAAAGTGAACAAGCATCACTTATTATGCCCATTAAAATACGAACTTAGTTTCAAACATTTCTAAATAACCCAAACTTTTTGGATAACACCTAAAATATCAGGAGGTAATTATGTGAGGAGTTTCAACTTTAACTAAAATCATTTAGTACCTAAACTAAATACAAAACAGTAGATAAATAAGGAAAACAATAAACAAAAGGAGGTGAGAAACATAATACCTAATCTACTGGGCACGTGGCCCATTAGGCAAAATGACCCAGCCCAGCCTAGCCTCTCCTTCCTCCTGTTCACGGGAGGGCGTGGCGCTCATCCACCGGCGCCATAGCCGGCGATGTGCACGCGTCGGCGATCCCTCGGTCGCGTGGATGGATAAGGCCACCGAAACCCCCCTGGAGAACCCTAGCCTCGCCACTTTTCCTCCCGCTCGCTGCCTCCTTCCTCGCGCACTACCGAGCCATCGGCGCCATGGTTCTCATCATCCGCATGCTCTCTGTCGGCCCCGTAGGCTGGGACCTTTCCAGCAGCGCCTTCGCTGTCCGCAGCGTCGACTACGCCGCCGGATCGAGGCCGGGAGGCCACATCATCGACCGGATCGACGCCATCTTCTTCCTCGGTCGTCGCCGCTGCCCTTCATCGATCCATCGCCTCTGCAGCTCCTAAGCCACCAACGGGCCTCCGTGTGCCTCCACGGTGAGCTCCCGGTCGAAACCCCTCTCCTGTAGGCTTGGTTCGTTGTTTCCTGCTGCTACTACCATCGCCACCGTAGCTCGTTGTCGCCGTTGCACTTGCTACCGCCGCGCTCGTCACCGGCCGCCGACACGGCTGAAGCTCCGGCCATGCCCGCTAGGGCCGCTGCTTGTCCGTGCTGCGCTATCACACCCGCGCTCGCCGTTCGCGCCCTTCCCTGCGCCTGCTCGCCTCCCGCCCGCCGTACGCTGCTAGGCCGAACCCCGGCGCCGCTCCTCTCGACGCCGGCACCACTGCAGGCCGCCTCCACACCTGCCATGCAGCCCCGCTCTCGTCGCCCCCTCCCCCTCCCTCGCTTTGCCCGCCGGCGCGCGCGCTCGGCCGCGCGTGCCCGCGCTTGCGGCCACCCCTGCCACTGCGATTCGCTGCTCTGCTGCCGCTGCTACAGTAACTGAATGTTACTGTAGCGCTGGCTAGCTTTTGTTACTTCTACTCTATTAACCCTCTGGATGGCAACAAAACTGTGGTCAAACAAAGTTTAACTTAGCTGGAATTAATTTGTCTAGGTAGTACACTTGACAAGCTCCAAGTTACCCCATTGGACCAAATTCAAATAAGGCATGAATTAAATACTATGAAAATCACAAAATGCTATCTTTTATTGACAGAACACACTTTCAACCTCTAGCACCGTGTGTTGCGTGCTGTGTGTGTGCCATGCGTGTGGCCGGTTGGGCTGTGGCCGGCCCTTGTTAGTACTAGCTTTAGCTAGTAGTATTAATTAGTGCTAAGTTAATTAGTCTAATAGTAGATGACATGTAGTTCCCAATTAAATAAGTTAGGTTTATTTATTTATTTTAGGTAAATAGTCCATGACATGTGGGTCACAGCTCTCTTTTTGACTAGTCAAATTGACTTGCTCAACTTGAATTAAAAGTAATTTAGAAAATCTAGTATATTATTAAAACTTAAAAAAAATTATACAAAATAATCCGTAACTCGGATGAAAATACTTTGTACACAAGAGTTGCTCAGAACGACGGGACGAATCCGGATACGCAGTCCGTTCGTTCGCCATACCCCCCTAACCTATCGAACTCGCAACTTTCCCCCTCCGGCTCCCTTGCCCGAAAACACGAAACACCGGGGATATTTTCCCGGATGTTTCCCCCCTTAACCGGCATCACCTCATACCACGTCAGGTCACGCCTAGCATCGTTACTTGTCACATGTCATGCATCGATATGCATCTGTTTACATGGTATTCATTGTTTCTTCCCCCTCTTCTCTCCGGTAGACTACGAGACCGACACTGCTGCTGCCCAGTTCGACTACGGAGCTGACGACCCTCTCTCTTGCCAGAGCAACCAGGCAAGCCCCCCCTTTGATCACCAGATATCGCCTATTCTCCTCTATACTGCTTGCATTAGAGTAGTGTAGCATGTTACTGCTTTCGTTAATCCTATTCTGATGCATAGCCTGACATTGTCGCTACATCTGTTGATACCTTACCTGCAATCCTAACTGCTTAGTATAGGATGCTAGTTTATCATCATTGGCCCTACATTCTTGTCGGTCTGCCTTGCTATACTATTGGGCCGTGATCACTCGGGAGGTGATCACGGGTATATACTATACATACATACATACTATACAGATGGTGACTAAAGTCGGGTCAGCTCGAAGAGTACCCGCAAGTGATTCTGATGAGGGGGCTGAAAGGACAGGTGGCTCCATCCCGGTAGAGGTGGGCCTGGGTTCCCGACGGCCCCCGACTGTTACTTTGTGGCGGAGCGACAGGGCAGGTTGAGACCACCTAGGAGAGAGGTGGGCCTAGCCCTGTTCGGCGTTCGCGGATACTTAACAGGCTTAACGAGATCTTGGTATTTGATCTGAGTCGGCTACGAGCCTATACGCACTAACCATCTACGTGGGAGTAGTTATGGGTATCCCGACGTCGTGGTATCAGCCGAAGCACTTCAGACGTCAGCGACGGAGCGGCGCGCGCCGAATTGGACTGGAACGCCACTAGGCTAGGTCTGCTTTCGGCCGCCCTCGCAACGTGCAGGTGTGCTATGGGCGATGGGCCCAGACCCCTGTGCGCTTAGGTTTAGACCGGCGTGCTGGCCTCTCTGTTTTGCCTAGGTGGGGCTGCGACGTGTTGATCTTCCGAGGCCGGGCATGACCTAGGAAAGTGTGTCCGGCCAAATGGGATCAAGCGTGTTGGGTTATGTGGTGCACCCCTACAGGGAAGTTAATCTATTCGAATAGCCGTGATCTTCGGTAACAGGACGACTTGGAGTTGTACCTTGACCTTATGACAACTAGAACCGGATACTTAATAAAACACACCCTTCCAAGTGCCAGATACAACCGGTGGTCGCTCTCTCTCAGGGATGCGAGGAGAGGATCGCCGGGTAGGATTATGCTATGCGATGCTACTGAAGATGCTACTTGGAGTTGCTACTTGGAGATGCTACTTGGAGGACTTCAATCTACTCTCTTCTACATGCTGCAAGACGGAGGCTGCCAGAAGCGTATTCTTCGACAGGATTAGCTATCCCCCTCTTATTCTGGCATTCTGCAGTTCAGTCCACTGATATGGCCTCCTTACACATATACCCATGCATATGTAGTGTAGATCCTTGCTTGCGAGTACTTTGGATGAGTACTCACGGTTGCTTTCTCCCCCCTTTTTTTCCCCTTTCCCTTCTACCTGGTTGTCGCAACCAGATGCTGGAGCCCTGGAGCCAGACGCCACCTTCGACGACGACTCCTACTACACCGGAGGTGCCTACTACTACGTGATGCCCGCTGACGACGACCGGGAGTAGTTAGGAGGATCCCAGGCAGGAGGCCTGCGCCTCTTTCGATCTGTATCCCAGTTTGTGCTAGCCTTCTTAAGGCAAACTTGTTTAACTTATGTCTGTACTCAGATATTGCTGCTTCCGCTGACTCGTCTATGATCGAGCACTTGTATTCGAGCCCTCGAGGCCCCTGGCTTGTATTATGATGCTTGTATGACTTATTTATGTTTTTAGAGTTGTGTTGTGATATCTTTCCGTGAGTCCCTGATCTTGATCGTACACGTTTGCGTGCATGATTAGTGTACGATTGAATCGGGGGCGTCACAAGTTGGTATCAGAGCCGACTGCCTGTAGGAATCCCTCTTCCAACTCCTTGGCCGAAGTTGAGTCTAGACATTGCAAAACTTTTACTAACATGGCTGTGTGTCTTACGGGCACACGTCGCCATTGGGTGGTAGTAGGATCTTTTACTCCTCGACCTTTACTCTGGGACTCTGATCTCTCCTCTATTCGGGTTAAATGAAGTTTACTAAATCTAACAATAGGATCTCGTTATCACTTTCACCCGGAGAGCCCCTTGTTACTGATGATCGTCTGCTGCACCAGAAGACCGTGAAGATACTCTCCGCTGTTAACCCGAGAACTTATGTTCATCGCATTTGCAATTCCCCTTCCACCGTCAACCCTTATGGATAACCACTTGCAGTTGTTATTCTTACATTCATCCCCAGTTGGTCTTGTTATTACCAGATACCTCGAAACACTCGTCGTTGTTTCGATAATCCTTTGAGCTTATCGCCTTGCTGTTCTTTGTCACCTGAATACCCCTATGGATAATTCTCACACTTATCGAGTATCCGCTCATCCCCAAGTTGTTCATGTGTTTCACAATGGTCTTCGAAATACTAATTGATCCTCCAAAAATCCTTAATAGCTTATTGCTCTGCAATACTTGTCTGCTTGCATTATGGATGCTTTCCATATGTCTGGCAATATTCGTTAGTATCCTTAGGCACCGTCATTTTGATCCTATTGATTCAGCATGTGTGCGAATGCACACAATCATCTATCAACCCTTCTAAATTATCCTTCCGGCTCAGACATCATTTTTGAACATGAGCTGGTTCTCGACCAAACTATTTGTCGTCAATTGTGCCTCTGGTATATCCAACTTATCCATCCTTGATCAGAGCGACTGCTTCTGATCCTTTGTTTTGGAAATCGAAATTCCTTTATTATCTAAGCATCGAATTATTCCGATGTTCTATAATATGATGCCCGTGCATTCTTCTTCCTTTGGTTGTGTGCCGATACTCACCCCAGATCCTTTGTTGGATTTTATCCGACAATGTCCTTCATATTCAATAACCTTGAGCCTTTCCTAGGATGTATACCGCCTTTGGTAAATTGTATCCCCTGCTTTGTCAACCATGCTCTGCTATCGAGCTTGTGTTATTTACTCCTGAAGTTTGTGGTATATGTTCCTAAGAGGCCCGATGGGTTGGACATATGCCTTCTCTAAACTGTGTGAACCCGGAAACTACTACGGGTCATACTCTACTAGTGTTATGTCAGATAAAATTTCAACACACGATTTCGTTGAAGGCGAGAAGTGAATGAAAGATTATGTATTGAGGAAGTGGGAGTCGACCTTGAACCATGTGTTCATGCCCATGGACGCGATGTATATCCTATCATGGAAGCTTCTTGTAATAATAACTATTTCCTTGATAACTAACATATGGTATCTGTGAATTGATCCCTTGCAACCGTGGTTCCGACCATGATTGTTCTTCTTTGATTCCATTTCTCGGACAAGTTAAAACAATTGTCTTCTATGGATCAATACACCCGTCCAATCTTTACTTTGATCTTGTGTCGAGTATTACCCCTGGTATCTCAAGTTTATCATGGAACTGCATAACTTCTTATGAGTTCTTCATCAAGTGCTACCTTCCCATTGATTCCAATTTTTCACGGGCTCTGAGTTATTATACACTCAAAGACACCGATAACTGAATCGAGTTCGCATTGCGATTCAACAAGTATTTGAACCCATCACTGCTTACAAATTTATTAATCCTTCAAGTCATTCCTAGCCTGATCGGCCATATCATTATCGTGCAACTTTTTAACTATACTACCTGGTCCTTCTTCCCGGAGCACAATTTTTGACGATGAGCTAAGCTTATGTTGATTTTCCTCATCATATCATTTCTCCTTGAACAACAAACTTGAGCTTGAATTTGTGCCATAACTATGGTTCCAATAATCATTCGCTTCACCATTCGTTTGACTTGATGTCATCGCCGATCGATTACATCTTGAAATCTCTCGACAAAGTGCGTCGTGATCATCATCAACCTTATGAGCTCTTCCAGGATATCAATTGAATTCATGATGAGAAATACCATCCTTGCCCTTGATGATCTGTGTTATCATCGACCACTTTATTGCCTTCCCACCAACACAAGCTTGTTCGTGTTTGGTGATATACCTTGAGTTCCTTGATATCCAGTAATTGCCCTTCTTTACCTTGGGACATTAACATCTCTTATGACCTCAATGTTGTGAGAATTTCACTACCTCTTGAGAACTCTTAATACAAGTGATACTTCTCACCATCACCATTCTTTCTTGGTCCCCGTGTTGATTCCAACAAGTGAACGGTGTTGTTTGGATTCTTTCCTTCTATCAACCCTATTGCTTTCAAGTTAATGGTCGGCCATTCATTCTTAGACTATTGATTATTGAATCACCATTCTGACATTGGTCATGCAACCCAACCCATATTTCGGGCGCACCTTTCAACCAATGTTTAATTGTGTATGTTTTACTTGAGCATACTTCATTACATCATTTGATCTGACAAATGCTATCTCCTTATCCACATAATTGTGGAGATCCATCTTTTGGGATACCTAGTTGAATTGTCGCTGAGTCCATCAGCCACCTCCTCATCCTCTCTTTGGTTTATTGATGAACTCTTGTTTTGAAGCCTTGCTTCCGTACGTTATTTCCCGAGAATCTTACAATGTCATCTCGACAATTTGTGTTGCACCTTTCTTCTCAGGCATCCTGAGTCTGAGGTATCCTCACTCCAATCAGATCTGGATCTCGGTCAGATATCATGGTTGGAACATATTTCCAAGAGTTATAATAACGGTCTTTATGTGACCTGGTAAGGTGATGTCGTGCCTAGCACAGCTGGCCGGAGGCCCTATTGTTATATATTCAGTTTCAGCAAGGTTATCCATTCTTCCATGAGGAAATGGTAAGACTTATTCTATAAGTTGTTTCCGATGGATCCTTTGTATCCAAAATCTGACATTTGCTTGAAGACCATGTCAATGCTATCTCGAAGCATGTCTGTGGTACTCCGATTTTTAACAAGAACATTTGAAGCCCAATGCTAAGATGTTTGTTTCTCAATTATCCAAACGCCGTTGTATGGGTAATGTCTTGAAATTTCTCTCCCCTTACCTAAGGGGTTTTCTAAAATTATATCCTGACATGATATCATGCTCTGCTTGTCCTTGGGAAGGATATATCCCTGAAATATGTGTTTTAACACATTTTCCTTTTCATTGTTCTGTTTAATTTGATAATCATATTTTCCTTTCCATTGTTTGATTTAACCTTTCTTGTGATCTATATGACCTAAGCAGTAATATTCTCCTGCTTATGTAAACACCTCGTGGTACCGCTCTGTCAGTAAGACCATGTTACTATTGTTGATGACATTCCGGTAGCCACCGATGGACGAGAACCTTGCCTATTGGCCCGCCTTGTTCAACGAGCAGGAAAATGGTTCTCTTCATCCCTCGCCCTTGGTATCGATGTTGTTGCCGACATAACTGATAGGCTACCCTCTGACACGCCTTACTATCGTGACCGTGCAAGATGTCGGCCCCCTTCCTACTTTCAACCACATGGTGGGCCCATAACCCACAGTTCCACAGGATCAAAACCTGACTCTCCTATACACCCCTTTGTCAAAGTTATTCCTCGCGTTTGACTTTGTATGTAATTCACGGGCCACCAGCCTGTTGATCTATTCAGGTACCAGATGCAATGCTTAATCACATTGCTCTAAACCCCTTCAACAGTTCGTTTCAGACATTGAACGATTGCCTGCCCGCTCGAAACTTTCCATGATACCTCCTTACCTTACTCTCGATATTTTCTTAAGATTCAATTTGAGAGTTACTTTCTGCCACCTTCCCCGATGATATCGACCGATAGTCAACCTTGTAGAGGTTCGTTCTCCCAGAATACCCCCTTATTCTTTCGTAAGTATGATGGAACCCCCCGAAGAAAGGATACCGACTTTATCTTGATGAATTGAAGCAGAGAAATGAAGACATCAATGTATTGGACCGGCCTCTTCGAGAAGAGCAAGCCAGCATGAGAAGACCCGCTAGATTCATTACCAAACCTTCCCACCTTTCACTACCTCTTAAATCTCGGGACGAGATTTCTTGTAGCGGAGGAGAATTGTGACACCCGGATAATTAAGCTACAGTAACCCACCCTAATGTACCATGTCATCACGTTTTATTAAGCCAATTTGCCACTTGATGAAATCGGAGTCAAATTCAAATTTCAAATAACAAGTCAAATTTTTATTTCTTAAAACTGTCAATTAAAATGTTTGTTGGGTTGAAAATATTCACTAAGTGGTTACCATGTAGGAACTATCATTTAATGGATTTTTGGATTTCCCCTGGAAACAATTAAAGTGAACAAGCATCACTTATTATGCCCATTAAAATACGAACTTAGTTTCAAACATTTCTAAATAACCCAAACTTTTTGGATAACACCTAAAATATCAGGAGGTAATTATGTGAGGAGTTTCAACTTTAACTAAAATCATTTAGTACCTAAACTAAATACAAAACAATAGATAAATAAGGAAAACAATAAACAAAAGGAGGTGAGAAACATAATACCTAATCTACTGGGCACGTGGCCCATTAGGCAAAATGACCCAGCCCAGCCTAGCCTCTCCTTCCTCCTGTTCACGGGAGGGCGTGGCGCTCATCCACCGGCGCCATAGCCGGCGATGTGCACGCGTCGGCGATCCCTCGGTCGCGTGGATGGATAAGCCACCGAAACCCCCCTGGAGAACCCTAGCCTCGCCACTTTTCCTCCCGCTCGCTGCCTCCTTCCTCGCGCACTACCGAGCCATCGGCGCCATGGTTCTCATCATCCGCATGCTCTCTGTCGGCCCCGTAGGCTGGGACCTTTCCAGCAGCGCCTTCGCTGTCCGCAGCGTCGACTACGCCGCCGGATCGAGGCCGGGAGGCCACATCATCGACCGGATCGACGCCATCTTCTTCCTCGGTCGTCCCCGCTGCCCTTCATCGATCCATCGCCTCTGCAGCTCCTAAGCCACCAACGGGCCTCCGTGTGCCTCCGCGGTGAGCTCCCGGTCGAAACCCCTCTCCTGTAGGCTTGGTTCGTTGTTTCCTGCTGCTACTACCATCGCCACCGTAGCTCGTTGTCGCCGTTGCACTTGCTACCGCCGCGCTCGTCACCGGCCGCCGACACGGCTGAAGCTCCGGCCATGCCCGCTAGGGCCGCTGCTTGTCCGTGCTGCGCTATCACACCCGCGCTCGCCGTCCGCGCCCTTCCCTGCGCCTGCTCGCCTCCCGCCCGCCGTACGCTGCTAAGCCGAACCCCGGCGCCGCTCCTCTCGACGCCGGCACCACTGCAGGCCGCCTCCACACCTGCCATGTAGCCCCGCTCTCGTCGCCCCCTCCCCCTCCCTCGCTTTGCCCGCCGGCGCGCGCGCTCGGCCGCGCGTGCCCACGCTTGCGGCCACCCCTGCCACTGCGATTCGCTGCTCTGCTGCCGCTGCTACAGTAACTGAATGTTACTGTAGCGCTGGCTAGCTTTTGTTACTTCTACTCTATTAACCCTCTGGATGGCAACAAAACTGTGGTCAAACAAAGTTTAACTTAGCTGGAATAAATTTGTCTAGGTAGTACACTTGACAAGCTCCAAGTTACCCCATTGGACCAAATTCAAATAAGGCATGAATTAAATACTATGAAAATCACAAAATGCTATCTTTTATTGACAGAACACACTTTCAACCTCTAGCACCGTGTGTTGCGTGCTGTGTGTGTGCCGTGCGTGTGGCCGGTTGGGCTGTGGCCGGCCCTTGTTAGTACTAGCTTTAGCTAGTAGTATTAATTAGTGCTAAGTTAATTAGTCTAATAGTAGATGACATGTAGTTCCCAATTAAATAAGTTAGGTTTATTTATTTATTTTAGGTAAATAGTCCATGACATGTGGGTCACAGCTCTCTTTTTGACTAGTCAAATTGACTTGGTCAACTTGAATTAAAAGTAATTTAGAAAATCTAGTATATTATTAAAACTTAAAAAAAAATTATACAAAATAATCCGTAACTCGGATGAAAATACTTTGTACACAAGAGTTGCTCAGAACGACGGGACGAATCCGGATACGCAGTCCGTTCGTCCGCCATACCCCCCTAACCTATCGAACTTGCAACTTTCCCCCTCCGGCTCCCTTGCCCGAAAACACGAAACACCGGGGATATTTTCCCGGATGTTTCCCCCCTTAACCGGCATCACCTCATACCACGTCAGGTCACGCCTAGCATCGTTACTTGTCACATGTCATGCATCGATATGCATCTGTTTACATGGTATTCATTGTTTCTTCCCCCTCTTCTCTCCGGTAGACTACGAGACCGACACTGCTGCTGCCCAGTTCGACTACGGAGCTGACGACCCTCTCTCTTGCCAGAGCAACCAGGCAAGCCCCCCCTTTGATCACCAGATATCGCCTATTCTCCTCTATACTGCTTGCATTAGAGTAGTGTAGCATGTTACTGCTTTCGTTAATCCTATTCTGATGCATAGCCTGACATTGTCGCTACATCTGTTGATACCTTACCTGCAATCCTAACTGCTTAGTATTGGATGCTAGTTTATCATCATTGGCCCTACATTCTTGTCGGTCTGCCTTGCTATACTATTGGGCCGTGATCACTCGGGAGGTGATCACGGGTATATACTATACATACATACATACTATACAGATGGTGACTAAAGTCGGGTCAGCTCGAAGAGTACCCGCAAGTGATTCTGATGAGGGGGCTGAAAGGACAGGTGGCTCCATCCCGGTAGAGGTGGGCCTGGGTTCCCGACGGCCCCCGACTGTTACTTTGTGGCGGAGCGACAGGGCAGGTTGAGACCACCTAGGAGAGAGGTGGGCCTAGCCCTGTTCGGCGTTCGCAGATACTTAACACGCTTAACGAGATCTTGGTATTTGATCTGAGTCGGCTACGAGCCTATACGCACTAACCATCTACGTGGGAGTAGTTATGGGTATCCCGACATCGTGGTATCAGCCGAAGCACTTCAGACGTCAGCGACGGAGCGGCGCGCGCCGAATTGGACTGGAACGCCACTAGGCTAGGTCTGCTTTCGGCCGCCCTCGCAACGTGCAGGTGTGCTATGGGCGATGGGCCCAGACCCCTGTGCGCTTAGGTTTAGACCGGCGTGCTGGCCTCTCTATTTTGCCTAGGTGGGGCTGCGACGTGTTGATCTTCCGAGGCCGGGCATGACCCAGGAAAGTGTGTCCGGCCAAATGGGATCAAGCGTGTTGGGTTATGTGGTGCACCCCTGCAGGGAAGTTAATCTATTCGAATAGCCGTGATCTTCGGTAACAGGACGACTTGGAGTTGTACCTTGACCTTATGACAACTAGAACCGGATACTTAATAAAACACACCCTTCCAAGTGCCAGATACAACCGGTGGTCGCTCTCTCTCAGGGATGCGAGGAGAGGATCGCCGTGTAGGATTATGCTATGCGATGCTACTGAAGATGCTACTTGGAGTTGCTACTTGGAGATGCTACTTGGAGGACTTCAATCTACTCTCTTCTACATGCTGCAAGACGGAGGCTGCCAGAAGCGTATTCTTCGACAGGATTAGCTATCCCCCTCTTATTCTGGCATTCTGCAGTTCAGTCCACTGATATGGCCTCCTTACACATATACCCATGCATATGTAGTGTAGATCCTTGCTTGCGAGTACTTTGGATGAGTACTCACGGTTGCTTTCTCCCCCCTTTTTTCCCCTTTCCCTTCTACCTGGTTGTCGCAACCAGATGCTGGAGCCCTGGAGCCAGACGCCACCTTCGACGACGACTCCTACTACACCGGAGGTGCCTACTACTACGTGATGCCCGCTGACGACGACCGGGAGTAGTTAGGAGGATCCCATGCAGGAGGCCTGCGCCTCTTTCGATCTGTATCCTAGTTTGTGCTAGCCTTCTTAAGGCAAACTTGTTTAACTTATGTCTGTACTCAGATATTGTTGCTTCCGCTGACTCGTCTATGATCGAGCACTTGTATTCGAGCCCTCGAGGCCCCTGGCTTGTATTATGATGCTTGTATGACTTATTTATGTTTTTAGAGTTGTGTTGTGATATCTTTCCGTGAGTCCCTGATCTTGATCGTACACGTTTGCGTGCATGATTAGTGTACGATTGAATCGGGGGCGTCACAACTCTACTAGCATGAGTCTAATATCACCATCTTCATATCTCAAAACAATCATAAAGAATCAAACTTCTCATAGTATTCAACGCACTTTATATGAAAGTTTTTATTATACCTATCTTGGATGCCCATCATATTAGGACTAGTTTTATAACCAAAGCAAATTACCATGCTGTTATAAAAGACTCTTGAAATAATATAAGTGAAGCATTAGAGATCAATAATTTCTATAAAATAAAACCACCACCGTGCTCTAGAAAGATATAAGTGAAGCACTAGAGCAATATTGTCTAGCTCAAAAGATATAAGTGAAGCACATAGATTATTCTAATAAATTCTGATTCATGCGTGTCTCTCCCAAAAGGTGTGTACAACAAGGATGATTGTGGTAAACTAAAAAGCAAAGACTCAAATCATACAAGACGCTCCAACCAAAACACATATCAAGTGGTGAATAAAAATATAGTCTCAAGTAAAGTTACCGATAGACGAAGACGAAAGAGGGGATGCCTTCCGGGGCATCCCAATCTTAGGCTTTTCGTTGTCCTTGAATTTACCTTGGGGTGCCTTGGGCATCCACAATCTTAGGCTCTTGCCACTCCTTATTCCAAAATCCATCAAATCTTTACTCAAAAATTGAAAACTTCATAACATAAAACTTCAATAGAAAATCTCATGAGTTCTGCTAGTATAAGAAAATAAACCACCACTTTAAGGTACTGTAATGAACTCATTATTTATTTATATTGGTGTTAAAACTACTGTATTCCAACTTCTCTATGGTTCATACTCCCCGATACTTCTCATAGATTCATCAAAATAAGTAAACAACACACGAAAAACAGAATCTTTCAAAAACAGAACAGTCTAGAGCAATCTGTAACTTTAGAATACTTTTGTAACTTTAAAAATTCTGAAATAAATTGGTGGAGGTGAGTAATTTTTCTATTAATCATATGCAAAAATAATCAACCTAAAAGCACTCTCTATTAAAAATGACAGCTATTCTCGTAAGCGCAAAAGTTTCTGTTTTTTACAGCAAGATCGCAAAGACTTCGCCCAAGTCTTCCCAAAGGTTCTACTTGGCACAAACACTAATTAAAACATAAAACCACATCTAAACAGAATCTAGATGAATTATTTATTACTAACAGGAGCAAAATGCAAAGAAAATAAAATAAAATTGGGTTGCCTCCCAACAGGCGCTATCATTTAACGCCCCTAGCTAGGCATAATAACACGAATAGATCTAGGTATTGTCATCTTTGGTGTGCAATTCTTCAGTTGAACACACATAACCCTTAGGAGGTTCTTTGCTTTTGTTAATGATCAAACTCCTAGGCAAGAAATCAAGAAATTCATTTGTGGCAAAAGGTTCCTTAATGATATCAAAAAATTGGGGTGAACACTTATTGATTTGAGGTCTTCATTTTCCTTACTAAAAGATTCACCCTTATTCTTAGGAATGTAGATAAACTTGGCAACTTTGGTAGGAGGAGGATTTGAGGTATTTTTAACGGCAGAAATAGCGAAACCCAAGTTGGTAATAATATCTTCGAGTTTATCAATTCTAGTAAAATCTTGATCTACCATTTCATTAACTATGGGTTCCTTTTCCCTAAGATTTTTCAGAGTAACTCCTACCTTAGATCCATATTGGGTAATTTGTTTGTGGATCTTTTTTGTCCAAATTTTCAATTAACTCAACAGTGGCAATTTTATTTTCAATAATATCAAGCCTTTGCATCACATGTTCCAAAGTTAAAATAGTTCCGTTGACCAAAAGAGGTGGTGGGCCTAACAAATCTATCATGTCATTATAAGAATCAAAAGTATGGCTTCCCAAAAAAAATCCCTCCGGTAATGGTGTCAAGAACATGTCTATTCCAAGGAGTAATGCCTACATAAAAACTGCAAAGAAGAATGGAAGTAGATTGCTTCCTAGTAGATCTATTTTGAGCATTGCAAATTCTATACCAAGCATATTTTAGATTTTCTCCCTCCCTTTGTTTAAAATTGAGAACTTCATTATCCGGAGTACTAACAATGATAGGAGGACTAGCCATGAAGGAAAATCAAGGGATCTAACACACAAACACACAAGAAGCAAGTGGAAAGAGATGAACAGAAGAGGGGCGAAGAAAAGGCAAAGGTTTTCAAAAATCATTTTAGAAGTGGGGGAGAGGAAAACGAGAGGCGAATGGCAAATAATGTAATGCGAGGGAGAGGAGTTTATGATGGGTACTTGGTATGGTTTGACTTGGCGTCGATCTCCCTGGAAACAACGCGAGAAAACCTTCTTGCTACCTCTTGAGCATGCGTTGGTTTTCCCTTGAAGAGGAAAGGCTGATGCAGCAAAGCAGCATAAGTATTTCCCTCAGTTTTGAGAACCAAGGTACCAATCCAGTAGGAGACGACACACAAGTCACCTAGTACCTGCACAAACAATCAAGAACCTTGCAACCAACTCGATAAAGGGGTTGTCAATCCCTTCACGGTCACTCGCAAAAGTGAGATCTAATCAAGATAGTAAAGTAAATATTTTTGGTATTTTTGTTGTATAGATTGGAAAGTAAAGATTGCAAAATAGTAAACAAGATGCGTTATAATGGAAAAGAGATGTAATATAATAGGAAAGAGACCCGGGGGCCTTAGGTTTCACTAGTGGCTTCCCTCAAGATAGCATGTATTATGGTGGGTAAACAAATTACTGCCGAGCAATTGATAGAAAAGCACATAATTAAGAAGACATCTAAGGCAATGATCATGAATATAGGCATCACGTCCGTGTCAAGTAGACCGAAACGATTCTGCATCTACTACTATTACTCCACACATCGATCGCTATCCAACATGCATCTAGAGTATTAAGTTCATAAGAACGGAGTACCGCTTTAAGCAAGATTACATGATGTAGAGGGATAAACTCAAGCAATATGATATAAACCCCATCTTTTTGATCCTCGATGCAACAATGCAATACGTGCCTTGCTGCCCCTACTGTCACTGGGAAAGGACACCGCAAGATTGAACCCAAAGCTAAGCACTACTCCATTTCAAGAAAGATCAATCTAGTAGGCCAAACTAAACCGATAATTCGAAGAGACTTGCAAAGATATCAAATCATGCATATAAGAATTCAGATAAGAACCAAATAGTATTCATAGATAATCTTGTTCATAAATCCACAATTCATCGGATCTCGGCAAACACATCACAAAAGAATATTACATCGAATAGATCTCCTAGAACATCGAGGAGAACTTTGTATTGAGAATCAAAGAGAGAGAAGAAGCCATCTAGCAAATAACTATGGACCCGAAGGTCTGTGCTAAACTACTCACGCTTCATCGAAGAGGCAGTGTCGGGGGGATGAACCCCGGGCAGGCAACGGAACCCAGATCCTTTTCAAAAATAACGGGGCCGGCGTCGCCCCTCAAGCCGGCACGCGCTTGGCCGGGTTGCTCGACCCGGCCAAACTCTCCGACCTGGCAAGACACGTCGACTCGGCCTCAACAACTAGTACAAGAAAGGCGAACCCAGCACAACCAAGGCTTCCTCAATAAGCCAACTCCACCCGTGGCATGCTCCGCAATCCAGCCACGGGTCAACTCCCGTCCCATCCAGGCCGTGCGATGGGACGAGTCTTCAGCCACTGATGACCAAGGCAACAGTGCCCCACCCATGCCTCTGGTCAGCCAAGGCGTGGCAACAGTGCCCCTCACCTACCCGCTGACCAGGGCCGGCGTGGCTACAGTGCCACCGCCATCACCGCTGATGACAGCAAGTGGCGACCTGATGGAGCACCACTGTACACGACTCGACTCAGCAACGCCCTGATGATCGACAAGACAGCGCACAGTCCCCCTAGGCACGCGGGGCCCGCACCTAGGGGAACCCGACGAACCACAGGCCCCCAGCGGGTCCCAGCCTGGGCCCCCAGACCTTGACAACCTGGACCCACCAACTTGTAACATTACCATTGAATCCGTGGGGGGTTGGCCTATAAACCCCCCAGGAGCCCACACATACGGGGAACGAGAGACAGATAAGGTAGAGAAGAACTAGCCACCAAACAGTAACATGCACTCGGGGAGAAGGAGCAGCCCAAGCCTTGGCTAGCCCTCCTTCCTCCTCCATACAGCTCTAGGAGCAACCTTGTACCGTCGAACATAAAACTACACTCGGCAGGACTAGGGGTGTTATCTCTCCGGACAGCCACGAACCTGGGTATGTCTTGCGTCCCGCGCTCGCTCATACCAACCCTGCCTCTGGATCCCACCAGTGCCCTCGAGCCTCCTCCTCTCTTTAGCCATCCAATGGCATCTGCCGTGCGCCCACCACGACAGTTGGCACCCACCATGGGGAAGCTCGAGGAGCTGGCCGGGAGCATGCTTCAGACGGGGCCCTTCTCCTACTACGATGAGTCCGTCATGTTGACGGACGACATCGTCGACGCACTCGCCGCCTCCTTCGCCGCGCTGCGCATCTCTGATGCGCCCACGGCTGATGAGTACCCCAACGAGGTACTCAGCTACTCCGACTCCCCCCTCTCCCTCGGCGGGGGCATTTCCGCCGGGGCAATGGACGTCCACGTGGAGGTCTTTGTCACCAGCGATGGCGCCTCCTCCTCATCGAGCAAGACAAGGAAGGTTGCTGAAGCCAGGGCCACAGCAAAACGGACCGAGCCGTCCGATTTGTTACGCACCGTGATGAAGAGCCTCCGCGTCCCCATTGGCACCGGCATTGACGCCACCAACATCGCTGAGGCCCGAGCCCAGCTCGAGGAAAGGCGCCAGCAGATGCTGGAGACGCTCGCCGCCACCCAGCGTCGTCTGGATTCTGCTCAGCTAAAGCGCAAGGCTGCCTACGGATTCATGCCTACCGCGGCTGAGATGAGCCGGGTTGCCGATGTGCGTGCCCAGGGAGGAGCGATCGGCCAGGCCCTCGGCACCGTCCCGAACGTCTATGAGACCCCAGCGAAGAACATGCGCACTGCCCAGGCAGCCGCAGTCGACCTGGACCAGCTCACGGGCGAGGAGCTGAAGGAGCGCATCGGCGGATGCACGACCTCCTCAAGGCGGCCAACACCCAGCAAGACCACCTCAACCAGCTCGCCAAGCCGGCGAGATCCGGCTCCGCCCGCATTGGCGGACTCGGCGAACTTCAGCACACAGCTTCCTCGCCACCTGGTGAGGCGCACTCCTGCCGATCCCAGACTCAGCGCGGCCCGGCTGCAACGGCCGCCAGCGGTTTGGGCGACGAGCCCATCCCGGAGATCCAGCGCGGACCCGGCCAGCATGGCTGGCGTCCGGCTCCAACTGACCCAGCCCCCCGTGGCCTGGTCGCCAGTCGACTCGGCCCGCGCGCCATCGACGACGCCGACGCTCGCCACCGCCTTGACCAGCTAGCTCACTCCCTGGAGGTGGAGGAAAGCATCGCTATCGGGCCGGCGTGCTTCGGCCCACGCATCCAGGAGGAGCCCTTTCCCAAAGGGTTCATGCTCCCCCGCGACACCCCCAAGTATAACGGGACCATGAAGCCAGAAGATTGGCTCACCGACTACACCACCGCCATTGGCATCACCGGCGCCAATCGCCGGATCGCCGTGCGCTACGCACTGCTCATGCTCCAGGGGTCGCCCCGCACCTGGTTGAACAGTCTGCCGATGGGCAGCATCAACACGTGGGTTGATTTCAAGCAAGCCTTCTTCCGCAACTTCACGGGGACCTACAAGCGACCCAGCTGCCCTAGTTAGCTCGCCATGAGAGTGCAAGGGCCTACGGAGACCGATCGCGAGTACCTCGCACGCTGGACCGAGCTCCGGAATAGCTGCGAGGGCGCCCATGAAGTCCAAGTGATCCAGTATTTCGTCAACGGGTGCCGAGACGGCACCCTCCTCAAGCACAAGCTCTTACGCTCCGAGCCGGCCACCATGGCCGCGCTCATGGTGACAGCGGACAAATACGCCAACGCCAACTCCGCCATGAAGATCCAGGTGGCCTTGGATGAAGCCGGCAAGGCAAAGCCGGTTCCCTCTCCAAAGCCGGCCGGCGAAAGCAGCCGGCGGCAGCATCACCAGAACAATAAGCACAAGGCCGACCAGCCGGCCCAGCGCTATGACAACCGGCTCGTCGCAGCCACCTAGCCCGCGGCGGACCCAGTGGCTAAGCGCCGGCAGACCAACAAGACGGCATGGCAACCCGCCATGAGCTTCGAAGAGATGCTCGACGCCCCCTGCAAGCACCACAGCGACGCAAGACTGTCCACGCACACGCTTCGGCGGTGCGGCATCACCAAGCGCATGATGAGGGGCGACATCCCGCCTCCTCTGGCTCTGGCTCCAGGCGCGGGGCAGCCACCTTCGCCTCCACCACCACCTCCAGCTGGTGGCGCGATGCGCGACGACACCTACCTGGACCAGAACGCGGCCTACGTCGTCTTCACCAGCCTCGGCGATGACAAGCGTAGCGAGCGCCTCCTTCGGCAGGAGGTGAACACCATCATCCCGGCCAAACCAGAGTTCATGCACTGGTCGGACCGCCCGGTCACCTAGACCCGGGAGGATCACCTGACAGTCATGCCGAATCCGGGTGGTTACGCCCTCGTCCTCAACCCCACCATCGTCGCGCGGTGCACGTGCAAGTTCTCCCGAGTCCTCATCGACGGCAGTAGCAGCATCAACATCATCTACCACGACACAATGACCAAACCCGGCCTCAAGGCCGAGGACCTGGAACCAACCCGGACGATCTTCCACCGCATCGTACCCGGCCTCTCTTTCTCTCCCATTGGCCGGGTCCGGCTCGACGTCCTATTCGGTGACAGCAACCACTTCCGGCGCGAACCAATCTGGTTCGAGGTGGTGGACCTGTCCAGTGCGTACCATGCACTGCTGGGCCGACCCGTGCTCGCCAAGTTCATGGCGGTCCCCCATTACGCGTATCTGAAGATGAAGATGCCGAGTCCCAAGGGCCTCATTGCCATCACCGGCGACTACCACAAGTCCCTGGAGTGCGCCCGAGACGGCGCCAAGCTGGCCGAGTCGCTGGTCATTGCCGAGGAGCGGCACCAACTCGACTGGATCATCGCCATGGCAGGCGAGGCCTCGGCCGCGTCGATCCCAACCAAAGACCCGGCCGACGAGGCCGCCTTCAAGCCCTCCAAGGAGACCAAGAAAGTGAAGCTGAACCCGGAGGATCCCAGCTACAGTAAGTACACTATCGTAGGCACCCGCCTCGACAGCAAATAGGAAGGCGAGCTCGTCGACTTCCTCCGCGAGAATCGGGATATCTTCGCATGGACCTCCAAGGACATGCCGGGTATCCCAGGGAAGTATGTCGAGCACAAACATCATGTACGCAAGGACGCCAAGCCTGTCCGTCAACCCCTACGACGTTTTTCCGAAGAAAAGAGAAGAACCATCGGTGAAGAGGTCACCAAGCTTTTGGCGGCTGGCTTCATCATGGAAGTGTTTCACGCCAAGTGGCTGGCCAATCCAGTCCTCGTCCTGAAGAAGAACAAGACCTGGCGCATGTTTATCGACTACACTAGCCTCAACAAGGCCTACCCGAAGGATCCGTTCGCCCTCCCGTGGATCGACCAAGTCATCGACTCGACCGCCGGGTGCGAGCTCCTGTCCTTCCTGGACGCTTACTCCGGCTACCACCAGATCAAGCTGGACCCGGCCGACGCCCTGAAGACGTCCTTCATCACGCCCTTTGGGGCGTATTGCTACATCACCATGTCGTTCAGCTTGAAGAACGCCGGTGCCACCTTCCAACGCTGCATGCAGAAATGCCTGCTGCCGCAACTCGGCCGCAATATCCACGTTTACGTGGACGACATCATGGTGAAGACCAAGCAGCACCTCACGCTCCTCGACGACTTGAAGGAAACATTCACCAACCTCCGTGAATACAAGGTCAAGCTTAACCCGGAAAAATGTGTTTTCGGCGTCCCGGCCGGAAAGCTACTCGGCTTCCTCGTCTCGGAGCACGGCATTGAGGCAAACCCGAAAAAAATCAATGCCAACGAGCACATGCGCAAGCCGGCTCGGCTGCGCGATGTCCAGATGTTCACCGGCTGCTTGGCCTTGGTCAGCCGGTTTCTGAGCTGGCTGGGCGAGAGGGCGCTACCCCTGTACCAGCTGATGAAGAAGACGAAGTCGTTCGAGTGGAACGACCAGGCAGACGAGGCCTTCCAAGACCTCAAGCGTATGCTCTCCACCGTGCCAGTCCTAGCCACGCCGACCGACAAGGAGCCGTTGTTGCTCTACATAGCCGCGACCTCACGGGCGGTCAGCATGGTGCTGGTGGTCGAGTGACCAGAGAAGGGCAAGATTCAAGCCGTCCAGTGTCCGGTCTACTACCTGAGTGAAGTGCTCTCCAACTCCAAGCAGAACTACCCACACTACCAGAAGATGTGTTACGGCGTGTACTTTACCGCCAAGAAGCTGAAGTAGTACTTCCAAGAGCACATCATCACCGTGGTCAGCACGGCTCCTATCGGAGAAATCATCAGGTGCCGGGATGCCTCTGGCTGGGTCGCCAAGTGAGCACTCCAGCTGGCCGGCCACACCATCCTCTACGAACCCCGCACCACAATCAAGTCACAGGCCCTAGCCGACTTCCTCGTCCACTGGACCGAGACCCAGTACCTACCGCCGCCCCCCGACTCGACGCATTGGCGCATGCATTTCGACGGGTCCAAGATGCGACTTGGCCTAGGGGCCGGCATTGTGCTGTCGTCCCAAAGGGCGACCGACTCCGCTACGCACTCCAGATCCACTTCGCCGCCTCCAAGAACATCGCCGAGTACGAAGCCATCGTGCACGGCCTCCGGCTTGCTAAGGAACTCGGCATCCGGCGCATCCTGTGCTACGAAGACTCGGACCTAGTGGTGTAGCAATGCTCCAGCGAGTGGGACGCCCGCGACTCCAACATGGCAAGCTACCGCTTCCTCGTCCAAAAACTGTCCAGGTCCTTCGAGGGCTGGGAGTTTCTCCATGTCCCGCGCACGGAGAACGAAGTGGCCGACACACTCGCCAAGATTGCCTCTTCCTGGTAGTCCATCCCGTCTGGCGTCTCCCTCGAGCACCTGCACAAGCCGTCCGTCAAGCCGTCGCCGGACTCCGAGTCCATCCACGTTCCAAACGACCCGTCCGCATGTCAACCCAGCCCAGGGGCTGCTAAACCCGGCCCGGGGACTGCTGAACCCGGACCGGGGGCTGCTGAACCCGGCCCGGGGGCTGCTCAGCTCAACTCGGCCACCATTGCCCCGGACCCGGCCGTCGCCATCCCCGACCCGGGGGCTGCTCCACCCGGCTCAGGGGCTACCGACTCGGAACCCGCCCTAGTGGTCGTCTTCGTCGTGGTGGCGGCTCCATCTTGGGCCCTCCCAATATCAAAATTCCTGGAGAACAGGGTTCTCCCCATGGATGAGACCGAAGCCCGGCAAGTGCAGCGCCGGGCGTCCGCCTACAGCATCATCAACAACAAGCTCATCAAGCGCAGCTCCACCAGTGTGTTCCAGTGCCGCGTTGAGCAGGAACAGGGTGTCGACATCCTCCTCGACATACACCAGGGCGAATGCGGGCACCACGCCGCGTTGTGATCCCTGGTGGCCAAGGCATTCCGCCATGGCTTCTACTGTACATGGCCCTCCAAGATGTCGAGTCGCTTGTTCTCAAGTGTGAGGGATGCCAGCACTTCAACAAGCACAGCCACCAGCCGGCGTCAGCACTCCGCACCATTCCGATCGCCTGGCCTTTCGCTGTTTGGGGACTGGACATGGTGGGACCCTTCAAAACTGCTCGAGGCGGCATGACGCACCTGCTGGTGTGGACAAGTTCACCAAGTGGATCGAAGCACGGCCAATCAAGAAACTGGACGGACCAATAGCCATCCGGTTCATCAAGGACATAGCAGTTCGCTACGGCATGCCGAACAGCATCATCACAGACAACGGCACCAACTTCGCCAAGGGTGTGCTCGAACAATACTGCTCTGTCTCCGACATCCGCCTCGACTTGGCCTCCGTTGCACACCCGCAGTCCAATGGGTAGGTTGAGCGGGCCAACGAACTCATCATGTCCGGCATCAAGCCGCGACTCATTGAGCCACTCATCCGCTCATCAGGCAGCTGGCTCGACGAGTTGCCGGTCATTCTCTGGAGTCTCTGAACCATGCCGAATCGGTCGACCGGGTTCACCCCGTTCTTCCTCGTCTATGGAGCCGAAGCATCATCCCGACCGACGTCGAGTTTGACTCGCCACGCGTTGCGATGTACACGGAAGCCGAAGCCAGAGAAGCCCACGAAGACGGTGTGGACCTACTCGAAGAAGTCCGCCTCTTGGCGCTCAGCTGTTTTGCCATCTACCAGCAAGGCCTGAGGCACTACCACAGCAAGAAGATCAAGCCCCTCGCGTTCGGCGAGGGCGACCTCGTCCTCCGACTCCTCCAAGAGCAAGCCGGCTAGCACAAGCTGTCCCCTCCATGGGAGGCCCATTCATCGTGAGTAGGGCCTTGCGCGATTGCAACACCTACTACCTAATCGACGCACGCAAGTCAAACAAGCGCAAGAGAGACACCGCCAGTGAAGAAATGACCCGGCCGTGGAACGCGGAACTCCTCCGCCTGTTTTACAGTTAGCCGCATGAGTGTATGTATTGTCGCCTTTTGTAAACGCATGAAACTATGGGGTCCCCGAACGAGACTCGGGGGCTGCCTTTTGTCGACCAACTTATTGTGTCCCTACCTTTTTGCATCTCTATGCTCCTGAACCCGGCCACCGGTCCGACCCGCTTGACCCGGGGGCTCAGGGGCTGGTCGGCTTGATCGCCACCCTGCCGCCTTACTTGGTGATTCCTGATGCGCTAAGGATGTTGCGGTCCCCCACTTCGCCCTAAGCCACAGACCCGGCTTCGGCTGTCGGCTGGCAAGCACAACGGGCCAGAGCTCCTTCATGCTTCAAACACCGAGTCAAAGGCTGCCAGGTCGACCAACCCGGCCCGCTGCTCAGAAAATAAAATAAACAGCCGCACGACCGACTGCTCGCCAACCGGCTCCACCGGGTTGCCGTCAGCCAGCCCAGTGGGTGTTTCGCTCGCGCTCAACGTTTTGAAGAACCCAAGTCCTGCGCGCTCCTCTCGAAGAACCGAGCTCCTTGTCACGGACCAGAGCCTCGGCCGTCTGACTAGCGGGGGAGGGAGGAGTTTTGAGAGAGGAAAAGCACAAGAAATCGGTCCAAAAAACGAAAAGCAAGAGTAGAAACATTCACGACATATACACATAAATATTTAATGGCCCACGGCCTGAGTTCATTATACCCTGAACCCCCAGTGGGTGGGTGGACCTGCTACCTAACAAATCCTACTAAGATATCTCAGGCATATCCAGCGCCGCGTCGCGACGTCGATGGCTCTCCCCTGGCGGCCTCCGGGTCTAGCGAGGCACCAGTGTCCTCCTCGGCACCCCCATCGCGGTAGACGCCCGTCTCCTCGGAGCTCCCCTCCAGATCATGAAGAAGCAGGTGGTGCTCGTCACCAGCCACAACCCTGCCGTCTTCCGCCCGCTCAGGGCGGAACTCGTCGTGGAAGGCGAACTCGGCAATGTAGCTGGCCCGAGAGGCAATCTGGCCGGCTTGCTCCTGCAACAGCTGCTCCGAGCCGGCCCGCTGGCCCATCAGCGCGTCCAGCTGCAGGTCCAAATGCCAAGACAGCGCGAACCGGAGCGCCCTCTCAGCACCGGCACGAGCAGTGGAGACGCGCCACTCATGAAGCCGGTCCGGTCCCATCTCCAGCAAACGCGCCAGGCGCGTAAAGCTGTTCGGCTCGACGGAGCCCAGCCAAAGGGCCATCGTCATCGCGGTGCCAGCCTGGGACAACCGCCCCATCTGCTCCCCCAAGACCCGCAGGCGGGCCTCGGCGGCGGTTATGATTTTCGGGGAGGTCCATTCCACCTGCGGGTCCATCCCGGATCCGACGACTCCCGTCGGGTCGCGCTGAAAGCGGACAGCTTCCACCGCAAGCCGATGCGTCTCTGGGAAGGCCCCTGCCAGAGAAGCGAAGCATATCAGGAAAAAAGACAACAAGGACGAAAGGCCGGATCCCAACCTGGCGAAACACAAGAAAATCACTTACTGGAGAAGGACTCTTCCAGGTGCTGCGATTCGAGCAACATACCACGCCGCTCCCGGTCAATGGTGCGGTCGCGCTCCTGGAGCGCCTTCTCCAGGTTGGCCGCCTTGGCAAGGGCCGCCTTCAACTCGGCATCCTTGTCATCGACCGCCTTCTCAGCCGCCTCGCGACGACGGGCCTCATCCTGACGGGCCCCCTCAGCCGTGGCAACCTGCCCCCGCAGGCGCTCCACCTCGGCCTGGAGCCGGCCCTTGTCATCGGCCAGCCTGCCACGCTGCTAGTCTGCCTCGACCAGGGCCTGCTGCGCCTCCACCACCTTGGCGGCCTTCGCCTTAAGGAGCTCCACCTCGGCCTCGAGGCGGCTCTTATGACCCGCCAGCTGCTCCGGCAGCTGGTTGGCCTCGTCAAGCGACCGCCGAGCCACGGTCGCCTCCGCCCTTGCCTGTGCCACCTCGGCGCCAAGGTAGCCGGTGTCAGCAACAAGCAGGTCATAGTGATGACCAGCCCGGAGCAGCCGGGATTGCCGGGACAGCACCCCGGCTGCAAAAGGGAAGATTCAGGAAAGAAGAAAGTAAGACTTAAGATTTGGCCCAACTGTTACAGAGTTGGCCAGAATCTCGGGGGCTACACCCAGTGGGTGCGCTAGCGCGCCCCCACTAGAAAAGAGCATGGAGATACCTGCGGCAACACGGAGCTCCTCCTCCTTGGCAGCGAGCTTCTCCTTGAGCTCCCGGTATTTGCTCAGGAGACGGTTGAAGGCGTCGACCCAGTAGGCGTCGAGTTGCTGAAGAAAGCAGTAGTCAGAGCAAAGACATCATTCTCAAAGATTCGACCCAACTACTACATAGTTGGCCCGAACCTCGGGGGCTACACCCAGTGGGTGCGCTGGCGCGCCCCCACAAAGCAGAAGTTGCAAAAAGAGGCTTACCAGCACGGCGCGCTCCAGGTCCCACGTCCGCTCCACCTCGGCCTGGGCTAAGGCCTCGAGCCGGTCCGTCCGGCCGTGCAGGCGGCGGCTGGCGGCGTCCATCGCCGCCTCCTCCTGGGTCTGAGGTCCAAATACCACGGCACCCCCGCTCCACGCAGGCTATGGCGCGGTGGCCCGACGCCCAACTTGCCGGGGCACCAAAGCGTGCTCCCCGCTGGTCGCTCCCAATGCGGCCAGCACCTCCTCTGACACCCTCTCCGGCACAATCGACGACCCGGATGCCAGGACGTCGTGCGTCACCGCCACCGGTCCGGACGCTGGGATGGCCTGCTGCACCACCACTGACCGAGCTGCCGGGGTGGCCTGCGGCACTGCCGCCAGCGGCGTCTCCTCCAACACCGGCGGCACCCACGCACCGCCGCTCGCAGCGCCTCCTCCAAGACGGCGCCACCGCCACCTCCATCGGCCCCCGCCCACTCGACAGCGTCGACCCTCGGTGGGGTGCATCCTCCACCTCCACGACCTCCTGGTCGAGGATCACCACCTCAGCACGGCCTTCACGGTCGCGCTCCCTCACCGACGACGGCTCGAAGACCATCGCCGCCACCATCGAGCCCTCCGGCATCTCGCGCCAGGCCGGCTCCTCGCCGGCTCGCGCCCATACCGCTCCAGCGTTGGTCCAAGCCCGGACCGACGCCGCCTGCATCTCCGCCTCGGCTCTATTCCTGTCCCGCCAGGCCAGGCCCTCAGCATAGGTCAGGTCCAGGCCGAGGTCCGGGTCGGCCCGTCCCTCCTCCTCGACTTGGTTGACATGGTCAGACCGGCTCCTGCGGAACGCGGTCCCCTCGGCGGCTGTGGCGTCTGCCGCCGCCCTCGCCAGCGCGATCGGCGACCTGAAGAAGAAGACAGGATGAGCAAAAAACAAAGCTAGCTCGACCGTGCGGACGCATACAGGAGAAGAAACTTACCCTGTCAGGACCGGGACGGGGGACGGCCTCCCATGCCCAGCGCCATGCTTCCTCTTGGTCGGCCTCCCGCTCCCGGCCGGGTCCGCCGCGCGCTTCGGGGCCCGGGGCCGCGGCGTGACGCTATCTTTCCTGTGCGGGCGGCGCCGCGACGACCCGGCTCCGCCCACGTCGCCGCCCCCCGCGCAATGCCACTACACCAACAACTGGCGTCAGCATCACCCGCGTCGTGCCACGGTCAACAACTCGACAAACACAAAGAAAAAGACAAGACTTACCCGCGCGACGCCCAGCGCCAGTGTCGGCCTCGGCCTCCTCCTCCCCGCCGTGGGCCGCGGGCTCCTCCAACGCCGCCCCCTCCACCTGCAACGGAGCCCGGGCGTAAGGATGCCGGATCGCATTCAGAAGCACCTCCCGCGTCACGTCAGGGTGAACAAGGAGATGCGCATCAGCAAAGTAAGGTGACCAAACACTCACCAGTGGCGCCAGATTCGACTTGTTGTACAGCACCTTGCCGAACCGCCAGTCCTCCCCAAGGTTGGCCTTGGAAATATCATTCACTCAGCGCGTAATCTGCTCCGCCGTCAGGCGCGTCGTTCCCATGCGGTTGGGATCTTGAAGACCGGCCATCTCGCCGATGAGGCAGGAGCGCCTCTACAGCCGAAGAACCCGGCGCATGATGAATGCGGCAATGAGGTCGTTGCTGGTGAGCCCCTCCCGCGTCCTCATAACTACCACCCACTCGCAGAGATTGAGAATCTCCTGCGACGGGCGCCTGGGGGAATAGCCCCAGTTCATCTTCGCCCGCGGCGGCGCGATGGCGAAGGCCGGAAGATTGATGCGGTTCGCACCCAAGTTGCGGACGTAGAAGAAGGAGTTCTTCCATTTCTTGGCAGAATCCTCCAGCGGGATCTTGGGGCAGTCCACCCCCGACCACTTCGAGATGACGGCGGCGCCGCAGTCGATGAACTCTCCGGCCGTCGGTCCCTGCTGCTTCAGGGAGATGAAGCGTGCCCAAAGGTCGATCGTAGGCTCGACCCCCAGATACCCCTCGCAGAGGGTGACGAAGCCCGAAAGATGGACGACGGTGCCGGCATCGAGATGGTGAGGCTGGAGCCCGAAGAACTCCAGGAACATGCGGAAGAAGGTGCTTGCTGGCAACCCAAATCCACGCTCGAAATGCGTGAGGAAGACCACGCACTCCGTCTCCTCGGGCTGTGGCCTCTGCGTGCCGCGCGGCAGACGGACGGCGACATCCATCTCCCGCGGCAAGCGCCGGGACGCGTGAAGATGGGCTATGTCCTCGACGGTGACGATCGAGCCCATCCAAGAGCCCGACGGCAGCGCCATCGATGAAAGCAAGAGAGGAAGAAGGGAGATGGACGACGGCGAGGTTCTGCTCGGAGCAACGGGCGTCGCAGTGCGGCCGTCGCAAGAGGCGGAGCAAGAGAAAAGGGGCAGGAGGGCGGCGAGCAAGAATAATGTCCGCCGCCCCCCTTGTTCCCAATTTATAACCCTCGGTTTGAACGTGGGGGAGTGGGATCGTCTGCGCTCGCCTTTCCCACTACCCCACAATAAGTGCGCACGTACGCACGCAATAACTGCCCGGGGAAGAGGAACCGACCCCCGGGCGCCGCAATAAATCCGGGCGCGTGGGCCAAGGGCGTGCGGCGGCGGGCCCCAATCTATCGCCCAGTCCCGTCACGCGCGTGGCCTGTCAGGCCCCTCCGACTTCGGGGCACCACGTGGCGCCCGCGTGAAGCCCGAGGGATTGCCCCAAGATTCGACGGACTCCTCAGTTCCCGCCTGAGGGAGTCCTGGACTAGGGGGTGTCCGGACAGCCGGACTATCATCGTCCGCCGGACTCCAAGACTACGAAGATACAAGATTGAAGACTCCGTCCCATATCCGGATGGGACTTTCCTTGGCGTGGAAGGCAAGCTTGGCGATACGGATATGTAGATCTCCTACCATTGTAACCGACTCTGTGTAACCCTAGCCTCCTCCGGTGTCTATATAAACCGGAGGGCTTTAGTCCGTAGGACACAACATACATTACAACAATCATACCATAGGCTAGCTTTAGGGTTTAGCCTCCTTGATCTCGTGGTAGATCCACTCTTGTACTACCCATATCATCAATATTAATCAAGTAGGGCTTAGGGTTTTACCTCCATTGCGAGGGCCCAAACCTAGGTAAAACATCTTCTCCCTCGTCTCCTGTTACCATCCGCCTAGACGCACAGTTCGGGACCCCCTACCCGAGATCCGCCGGTTTTGATACCAACATTGGTGCTTTCATTGAGAGTTCCTCTGTGTCGTCACCGATAGGAAGGATGCCTCCACCCGTCTTCAAAGACAGTGTTTTCGCCAAAGGGGCCTTGGCCGCCGGCCAAACTATCCGGCTAGGTGGTTTTCTTATGACCGCCTGTCCGGCCACCGCTTCGACAATGACTTCTCAAGTCGTCAGAAGCAATCTTCGCGTCAGCTCGAAATCTGCCGAGCAGTTGGATCCAATAGAGCTCTCGTCTGTTAACGAGCTCTTGGATCGCATCGCTGCCCTGGGAGTCGCTACAGACTACAATCAGATTGGGCTTAAAACGGATCTGAGAGAGATTAACTCTCCCCAGGCCACCCACCACGTCGCAGTGGTAGAGGAGCAATATGGCAGCTCTTCGCCTATATTGAAAACTAGTCACGTCCGGATTCCCGAACCCTCCATGCCGGATATCCGCGGAGGGACGGACTTCGATCGAGCATTGGACTTAAAACCATGCATCGCCCCGGACTCGCTGGATCGCGTCCAGCAACCCAAGCTTCCGAATTCGGAAACTCCTTGGCCTTTAAGCCCCAAGATGGGCAGGGATCCGGATTTTAGTCCACCCACCCGCCCAGACATATGCGATCTATCCCTAATACGGCAAGAGCCCACTGAAACAGTACATCACTACTGGGCCAGATACCTCCTGGTTATGGACAGGATAAAGGACTGCCGAGAGGAAAACGCAATCTCAATCTTTTGCAATAATTGCATGGACAAGGGAATATTGAACGCCATCGGTCATCGTAAAATTACACGCTTCGCCGATCTGGCGTCCATAGTACGAAAGTACTGTGCGATGGAGAGTTTCCCGAAAACCGAAAACCAATTTTGGGATAATCCGGCCCCAACCCCAGTCCGCAACAAAAGGGTGCCTCACACTCAGGCCCCAGATGCAAAAACGAAAAAGCAAAAACCCCATAAAGGGCACAGAACCGTACTGGAGGGACGGCTCAATGGACCCTGTAAGCTTCATAGTACAGAGGGAGTCGTCCCAACACATAGCCTTCGAGCATGTTGGATATTACGGCAGGTGGCCAAAAGTGGCGAGGAGCTTCTAGCCCCGGAAAACCACTCCAACAATACCGGTACGGTATCAACAGTCTTCGAGACCTTCGCATCAAACAATATGCGAAAATGAACAATCCGCGGACTCGCCGAAGTCTACCAAGTAGCAACAGCAAATCCATGGAGCGACACAGGCATCACCTTCAACGCCAGCAACGAACCTAAATTCCGAACAGCTCGAGCACCAGCCGCACTGGTGCTTAGTCCCATAGTGGACGGCTTTCGGCTTGCAAAAGTCCTCATGGATGGCGGTAGCGGACTAAACCTCATATATGAGGAAACTCTTCAAAAATGGAAATAGACTGGAGCCGTATTGAGCGAAGCAGCACAACCTTCAGAGGAATAATCCCTAGCCGGGAAGCGCGCTGCACCGGAAAAATCACACTCGATGTGGTGTTCGGCTCGCCGGACAATTATAGATCTGAAGAAGTCACGTTCCAAGTGGCCCCGTTCAACAGCGGATATCACGCTATATTAGGACGAGAGGCATTCACAATTTTTCAAGCAGTACCTCATTACGGGTACATGAAGCTCAAAATGCCTGGGCCCGGCGGAATAATCACTCTCGCTAGTGATCCGGACATAGCACTCCGCGCCGAAAACAAGACATCCGCACTAGCCCTGGAGGCACTATCCGAAGCCTTAGCAGCAGAAGAACTCACCGCGCTGCGCTCTACGGTGAACAGGGACGATGTGATACTCGATAAAAGATCCAAGTCCACCTCCTTCAAACCAGCAGATGAAATAATAAAATTCCAGGTCCATCCAACGGACCCAACAAAGATGGCCTCCATTGGGGCACAATTGAACCCCGAAGTAGACGCCGCACTACGCGAATTCCTTCGGGAAAATTGGGACATTTTTGCCTGGCATCCTTCGGATATGCCCGGAATCCCACGCAGGTTGGCAGAACACAGCCTAAACATCCTAAAAGGATTTAAGCCAGTCAAACATGCTCTTCGACGATTTTCCAAACCCAAAAGACAGGCAATGGGAGAAGAGCTAGCCAAACTATTGGTAGCCGGATTCATCAGAGATATCAAACATCCGGATTGGCTAGCAAATCTGGTAATGGTACCAAAGAAGGACAAATCCTGGCGCCTCTGTGTCGATTTTAAAGACCTCAATAAGGCTTGCCCAAAGGACCCCTTCCCTCTCCCCCGCATCGACCAAATTATCGATGCTACTGCAGGGCACGATTCGTTGTGCTTCCTCGACGCATACTCTGGCTATCATCAAATCAAGATGGCGGAAGCAGACCAAGCCGCAACGGCATTCATCACTCCATATGGACCATTCTGCTTCAACACGATGCCCTTCGGACTTAAAAATGCCGGCGCAACATATCAGCGCATGATTCAAACATGTCTGGCTACCCAGATCGGCAAAACAGTTGAGGCACACGTAGACGACGTAGTCGTCAAAACAAAACACATTGAAACTCTAGTAGATGATTTGAGGCTCACATTCGACAACCTCAGAGCATATGACATCAAGCTGAATCCGGAAAAATGCGTTTTCGGCGTACCAGCCGGAAAGCTGTTGGGCTTCATTGTATCCGATAGAGGAATTGAAGCAAACCCGGCTAAAATCCGAGCTCTGTCACAGTTGGACATTCCAAAAGACCTTAAATAGATACAAAAATTAACAGGATGCATGGCAGCTTTAAGCCGCTTTATCTCCCGTCTAGGAGAAAAGGCATTGCCCCTCTATCGCCTCCTCAGACGCACCGAACACTTCGAGTGGACGGATGCTGCCACTGCCGGACTCGAAGAAATAAAGGCCATATTGGCAACAAATCCGGTCCTGGCTGCGCCCAATCTAGGCGAACCAATGTTGTTATACATCGCAGCAACGCATCAAGTCGTAAGCGCGGTACTCGTCGTCGAACGAGAGATAGAAGGGCATAAATTCTCTCTTCAAAAACCAGTGTATTATGTATCCACTGTGTTAACTCCCTGCAAATCCCGTTACCCACACTATCAGAAGATAGCGTATGCGGTGTTCAGGGCATCCCGGAAGCTCCGACACTACTTTCAAGAGTGTTCGATAACAGTGGCCTCCGAAGTACCACTCAATGACATCATAAATAACCGTGACGCAATGGGCAGGATTGCAAAATGGGACATTGAGCTCTTACCATTTGATATAACTTACAAACCTCGGCGAGCTATAAAGTCACAAGTTTTGGCTGACTTCGTCGCTGAATGGACCGAAGCCGAACTCCCTAAAGAGTATGGCGCATACTCCAATTGGGTTATGCACTTCGACGGCTCTAAAATGTTGGCCGGACTGGGGGCTGGCGTCATATTGACGTCCCCAACCGAGGACACAATCCAGTATGTACTTCAAATAATGTACACCGACTCCAACAACGCAGCCGAATATGAGGCCCTGTTACATGGTCTCCGGATGGCAGTCTCCATGGGCATTCAACGCCTAGAGGTGCGCGGGGATTCAAACCTTGCAATATCCCAAATAAATGGAGACTTTGACGCCAAGGATCCGAAAATGGCAGCATATCGCAACGCTGTCCTAAAAATGTCAGCTCGGTTTGAAGGACTCGAATTCCATCACATAGCCTGAGATAATAACCACGCGGCCGACGTACTGGCACGCATCGGTGCAAAACGTGATGCCGTCCCTCCAAATATCTTCCTAGAACGGCTCTTCAAGCCATCCGTACTATGGGAAGAGGAGCCCGGAAGTGACAAACCGGAAAAAACCGCGCCAATCGGCGGTTCAGCCGATGACATAACACCTTCAGCCCACGACATAATGGCAGTAATCGCCCCCTGGACAGAACCATTCCTAGCCTACTTGCTTAGGCAGGAACTTCCCGAAGACCAAAACGAGGCCCGCTGCATAGTCCGGCGATCGAAAGCCTACAAGGTCCATGAGGGAGAACTTTACAAGAAAAGTACAACCGGAGTCCTTCAAAGGTGTATCTCCGAAGAGGAAGGGCGAAACCTCCTGGCTGAAATTCATGCCGGAGTAGGCGGACACCACGCAGCAGCCCGGGCCCTTGTAGGAAAGGCATTCCGTACAGGATTTTATTGGCTGACGGACCGGGCAGATGCCCAGGACTTAGTCCAGCGATGCGTTGGTTGTCAGCTCTTTGCTAATCAGAGCCATATGCCGCCCACCGCCCTCAAAACTATACCCATTACCTGGCCGTTCGCGGTCTGGGGGCTTGATATGGTTGGACCCCTTAAAGGGGGAACCCACAAGCAAAGGTACCTATTGGTCATGGTGGATAAATTCACCAAATGGATAGAGGCCAAACCGGTCAAAACGGCAGAGTCCGGACCAGTGATAGACTTTGTATCCGGGGTAGTACACCGTTACGGAGTCCCCCACAGCATCATCACCGACAACGGCACAAACTTCACAGCCGACGAGGTTAAGTCATGGTGCAAAAATATGGGCATCAAGCTCGACTACGCTTCAGTCTATCACCCTCAAACCAACGGTCAAGTGGAACGAGCAAATGGTCTAATAATGAGCGGCATTAAACCCAGACTAGTGCGGTCACTTACTAAATCTGACACGCACTGGGTCGAGGAGCTCGACTCCGTACTCTGGGGGCTGCGGACAACACCTAACGGCACTACCGGATTCACACCATTCTTTATGGTCTACGGTGCAGAGGCAGTCTTGCCCTGCGACATTATTCATGACTCACCTCGAGTGCGCATGTACGAAGAAAGAGAGGCCGAGCTGGATCGGCAGGACAGCTTGGACACATTGGAGGAAGAACGCGACGTTGCCAAGGCTCGTTCCGCATTCTATCAGCAGCAGGCCCGAAGATATCAAAGCAGAGAAGTACGGGCCAAGACTTACAACGTTGGTGAACTAGTTCTACGCCTTCCGGACAAGAAAAAGGACAAGCTCAAGCCCAAATGGGAGGGCCCCTTCATTATCGATCAAGTCCTGACCGACGGAGCGTGCCGTCTAAGAAATGCGTCGAATAACCGACTCGAGCCGAACCCATGGAACACAGCCCGCCTCCAAAGATTCTATGCCTAGCGCCAGACTAAGAGTTCATCCTCTTCCTCCGTCCAAATTTTTACACTTCGGCTGTCTTTTGTTTCTCTTTTCATAACATTTTTACTAAAAAGCCCCTAAGGGCCTACTTTCGCATTGTTCGCATACACGTGATGTGCCATCCGCACTCATTATACCTGGGGGCTTCTTTTACAGAAGCTCAATTATAAGGGTTTCATGCCCAGCACATGTGTCAAGCTTCCACATGTACCTTTTACTCACCATTATATGCATCGATATGACTTAAGTTTTGGCCAAGCTGGGTTGCCTGGCTCCTGTGCTTATCCCTACGTTCCCGGTTGTTCAGCTAGGAGGTAAAGGGAGCACCTCTGCGATTGTTACTGCCGGGTCAGCCGGATGTGTACCTCAGACTGGGTGAAGCCGAAAGCTAGCGTTCTTAAGGGAATATTCGGCCGATGACTTAAAAGATGATTTTTTACCTACTCATTTATCCGCCCCCAGATGTTTTTTCTGCTTTTTTCACAGTCCGGACATGCACTTTGGGGCATGCCTCCTAGGGAAAGGAACCCTTAACGGAACTATTCTCTCTGGAAGATGTTTCTTACTAACCATGTAATATAACATAACTAGTTGGGCACTTGTCTGATAAAGCACTAATGACCCCTACGCCTGGTCTCCATGCATACCCCGGTTGTTTCTTAACCAAAAAGGTATTCGGACACACTCCGGACTCTAGGGTCCCGAGGTTGAAGCGAAAAGGTCGGCAAAGACAAACGATCTACAATCCGGCTAGAAGGCATTTCACATGTCAATTTAAAGGAAAACATACATTGTCAAAATTACTGATTGTATTCCTCCTCAATCCCGTCTAACAGGCTGTCTAACTTACAGTCCCGTTGGGAAAATTTGGCAGCCAACTCTACTTGGCTGTATACTAAACTCACAGGGATCTCCTTCCCATCGGCCCCCCCCGGTCCGACTTCGGCCATGTGGTTGGGATCCGCCCTCTTGTAACGCGTCTTCACCATGGCCCAAGCCTCCCTGGCACCTTGGCGGCAGGCCAAAATCTTCCATAAACGGAAGCGCTGCCGCACTCCCTGAAGCTTCTCCGCAAGCTCCCCAAGGCCCTCGGGTAGGGAGAGGGCTGGCCATAAAGCATGGACGACGCTGCTCATTGCCTGCCGAACTCGTTCGAGCAGCTGCAACAGCTCAGGAAGTTGATCACCCGTTGATACGGGCATCTCCTCCGCGGGGCGACCTGTGAGTATACCTACAAGACATAATTTGTCAATTGACTTCCTCGCCGAACTCTTCTTTTCAAAGGAGTCTGCTCAAGCACTTACTATAGATGCCGCGATGAAGCCGCTCAGTCTCCTTAACAGAGCCGGACAGCTCGGCCCGAACACCTTTCGGCTCTTCTCCGAGCTGGGCGTGGGCATCCTGGAGCTTGTTCCTTTCTTGCTGCACCCTATTCAGCACCCTCTCGCCGGCCTTTAGCTGGCGTAGTAATTCTTGCCTATCCGGATCTTGTCCGGCGGCACCTGCAATGTCACTATTAGACTTGTGCGCACGCCGCACAGCGCTTATATTTATTAATAAAAATGTGTTACCAGGAGGGGTCTCTGCGTCTCCTCCTGCGGCAGCAAGTGTGGCCTCAAGTTGGGCCTTGCATTCTTGCAGCTCCTGAGACAGCTGGGCATTCTTCTCGGTAAGAGCCTGCGTTTTAAATGATCCTTAAATCAGTTAACATAACTACTTTAAGTCTCGGGGGCTACTGGTGTATATAACCACTAAAATTCCCTTACCCGTATGTCTTTCACATACTGCTCCGTGGCTCTGGTAAAACCATCTTGAGCGGCACGGAGGTGCGCGTCCCCTGCGTTAAAGGCGTCCAATGCCTCAGGGGAAAAGCACGCTTCACGAAACACTGTCCGGCGGTGCCTATGGTTCATGGCGCTCTCCACCTCAGACTTGGTGGCAGACAGTCTGTCGGTGTCCTCCGTTGGAGGAGGATCCGGCCCACGTCTTGCGCTTGCCTCCCCCTCCAGGCCGGGCGCTGGAGCCTGGCCGGTATAGGTTGGATCGGCAACTTCCGCGCCCGCAGTCCGGCGAGCGCTCTTTCTCATATAAAGATCATGAGCACTCAGACGCTTCCTAGGAACGTCACTCTGAAAATTTAAATACGAGTTATACCTTTGCGGCGACGTTTCAGTCCGTGTCGCGCTCCTTTTCCGCCTGCTGGTCCGGACTGACCTTTGTTGGTCAGCCGCCGCGGGCTCGGCTTCCCGCCTTGAAGGCGCTTCCTGTAAAATACCATCATCCGCGAAGGTCAGAAATGGGCAAGGAAGAGATAATGGTGTCCGAACCTCGGTCACAGTCACCTGGGAAGCCGGATACAGTCCGGGGTAGTCCGCCGTAATGGCGACCAAAGCATTATCCATGCTGAGCTGGTGAAACACCCCGTCAATCAGCTCCGCCTTGATATCCGGATCCTCTTCGGAGGCCGGATCCAGGGATCTTTCTGGATCCTCGGGTTGCGGAGCGGGACTTACCATGTCCTCCACAGTCCGGCGTAGATCCTGCGCCGAAGACATAATGTAAGAAGCCTAAACTTCGAAAACATGGGTTGAGCCCTTAAAAGTGTTCGCTTACCCATCCTCTAGGGTTGTTCATGGAAAACCCATTCAAAGGGTTCGTTCGAAGGAAGTCCTCCTTCTCCCCCTTGTACAGGCTGGACAGGATCTCTACCAGATCCTCGGTCAAATCCGGCCCTTCACGGCCATGACGGGTGGCATCGTCTTCCCCGTTGAAATCCCACATGGGGTGGCCTCTGTATTGCAATGGCTGTACCCCCCGCATGATGCATGTCGCCATGATTCCAATCATGGTCAACCCGGAATGGGCCAGTAATCTTATTCGGCCCATCAAGTAATGGACACTCTTGTCTTCCTCCAATCGGGGGCTCCGTGGGCGCCAGCTGAGGCGTTTCTTCAGAGGAGCAGCACTAAACTCCGGGAGGCCAATCCGGACTGGGTCCGGCAGCGGAGCGTCTCCTATGTAAAACCACTCTGAAGGCCAGTCTTTGGACGCCTTCTTGGGAGTACCGGATGTGTATCCGGTCCCGACAATGCGCCATATTTCGGCGCTGCCCACTTGATATATGGACCCCTCGTAAGAACGGGGTACGAGGCAGAACAGCCTCTTCCACAATGCAAAATGGGGCTCGATGCCCAGGAATAGCTCGCAAAGAGCTACGTAGCCCGCGATATGCAGGACAGAGGTGGGCGTGAGGTGGTGGAGCTGGAGTCCGTAGAACTCCAGGAGCCCGCGGAGGAACGGATGTATTGGGATTCCGAGTCCCCTTATCAGATAAGGGACGAAGCATACTCGCTCCCCTTTATTGGGGCTTGGGGTAGCCTCCGCTTGCCTCCCACCTTGATAAGTGACCAGTCCGGCTCGGACCGGGACCATAAAGGCCGGAGGGAGATATCCCCCCGCTTGGAGCTTCGCTAGCTCGTTGTGCGGAACAGAGCACCTCCTCCAATCCCCTGGCGGTGGGCTGGGAGCGCGAGAAGAGGAGCCGCGTCGACGGTCCATGATGGAATGGATTTTTAGGTCAAGGGCGCTCCAATGAAGTATTCGCGGGAGGAAGATGGTGTGGTTTGGATCTGGATTTTTGCCTCTTTTAAAGGCGGACGACTCGCACGACTAGGGGGTGAAACATAAAAGACACCCTGGCTTTTCGCATTCGTGCGACGCGTGGAAAAAGGCCATTATTGGGCGTAGAAGCCGAGAAACACAGTATTTATGATAAAGCCGGACACTGTTCGGCAGGTGCATGGAACTTGAAGGGAGAACCCGCCTTGCAACGCTGAAGACTATATACGCGCTGGACTTATCGTCATTGAAGCCTGGTTCGGGGGCTACTGAGGGAGTCCTGGACTAGGGGGTGTCCGGACAGCCGGACTATCATCGTCCGCCGGACTCCAAGACTACGAAGATACAAGATTGAAGACTACGTCCCGTGTCCGGATGGGACTTTCCTTGGCGTGGAAGGCAAGCTTGGCGATACGGATATGTAGATCTCCTACCATTGTAACCGACTCTATGTAACCCTAGCCTCCTCCAGTGTCTATATAAACCGGAGGGCTTTAGTCCGTAGGACACAACATACATTACAACAATCATACCATAGGCTAGCTTTAGGGTTTAGCCTCCTTGATCTCGTGGTAGATCCACTCTTGTACTACCCATATCATCAATATTAATCAAGCAGGACGTAGGGTTTTACCTCCATCGAGAGGGCCCGAACCTGGGTAAAACATCGTGTCCCTCGTCTCCTGTTACCATCCTCCTAGACGCACAGTTCGGGACCCCCTACCCGAGATCCGCCGGTTTTGACACCGACACCGCCCCCGCCAAGGCACCGCGATCCGGTTTCCTAAAAAACCGGCACATAGTGGGTGTTGTCGGACCCGGCGCTTGCAGAATCCACCTTTCTTAAGGGGGAAGCTACGAAGGCCCACTCATCCAAAGACGGCGGACCTTCACAGCTTTGGGGACTACTGTTGGGGGGATGAACCCCGGGCAGGCAACGGAACCCGGATCCGTTTCAAAAACAAAGGGGCCGGCGTCATCCCTCAAGCCGGCACGTCGACTCGGCCTCAACAACTAGTACAAGACAGCCGAACCCAACACAACCAAGGCTTCCTCAACAAGCCAGCTCCAGCCGTGGTGTGCTCCGCAATCCAGCCACGGGTCAGCTCCCGTCCCATCCAGGCCATGCGATGGGACGAGTCTTTAGCCACTGATGACCAAGGCGACAGTGCCCCGCCCATGCCTCTGGTCAGCCGGGGCGTGACAACAGTGCCCCTCACCTACCCGCTGACCAGGGGCAGCGTGGCTACAGTGCCACCGCCATCACCGCTGACGACAGCAAGCGGCGACCTGACGGAGCGCCAGTATACACGACTCGACTCGGCCATGCCCTGACGATCGACAAGACGGTGCACAGTTCCCCTAGGCATGCGGGGCCCGCACCTAGGGGAACCTGGCGAACCACAGGCCCCCAGCGGGTCCCAGCCCGGGTCCCCGGACACCGACAACCCGGCCCCAACAACTTGTAACATTACCATTGTATCCGTGGGGGGTTGGCCTATAAAACCCCCAGGAGCCCACACATACGGGGAATGAGAGACAGATAAGGTAGAGAAGAACTAGCCACCAAACAGTAACATCCACTCGGGGAGAAGGAGCAGCCCAAGCCTGGGCCAGCCCTCCTTCCTCCTCCATACAGCTCTAGGAGCAACCTTGTACTATCGAACATAAAACTACACTCGGCAGGACTAGGGGTGTTATCTCTTCGGAGAGCCCCGAACCTGGGTATGTCTTGCATCCCGCGCTCGCTCATACCAACCCCGCCTCTGGAGCCCACCAGTGCCCTCGAGCCTCCTCCTCTCTTTAGCCATCCCATGGCATCTGCCGTGCGCCCACCACGACAGGCAGATTGTCGAAAAAGGCCCCAAGATGGGATCTCACGGGTACAGAAGGTTGCGGCGGTGGAAAAGTGGTTTCGTGGCTCCCCGTGATGTTCCTAGGGTATAGGAGTATATATAGGCGAAAGAAGTACGTCGGTGGAGCTACAAGGGGCCCACGAGGGTGGGGGCGCGCTTACCCCCCTGGGCGCGCCATCCTGCCTCGTGGCCTCCTCGTGGTGTTCCAGACTTCTACTCCAAGTCTTCTGGTTTACTTTCGGTCCAAGAAAGATCATCGCGAAGGTTTCATTCTGTTTGGACTCTGTTTGGTATTTCTTTTATGCGAAACTCTAAAATAGGCAAAAAAAAAGAGAAACTGGTACTGGGCCTCCGGTTAATAGGTTAGTCCCAAAAATAATATAAAAGTGCATATTAAAGCCCATTAAACATCCAAAACAGATAATATACTTGCATGGAACAATCAAAAATTATAGATACGTTGGACACTTACAAATATTCCTCAAATATTCCATAAAAAGTCCTCGTAACATTTCAACTCATTTGGAGTTGTGCAGAATTATAGCCTGACATAGCCTTTTCGGGTCCAGATTTCTAGCTGCCAGAATTCCCCCCTTTGTGTATACCTTGCATATTATGAGAGAAAAGGCATTAGAATTACTCCAAAAAGCATTATTATACAATAAAACAACATAAATAACAGTAGGTAAACATGATGAAAAATGGACGTATCAACTCCCCCAAGCTTAAACCTCGCTCGTCCTCAAGCGAAAACCAAAATCGAAAAACATGTCCACATGCTTAGAGACAGAGGTGTCGATAAAAACAAAAATACGGACATAGCAGCATCATGTAACTTATTATAACATCAACAAACTTTAACATGAAACTTTTATCATAGACTTCCCATGAACAAGTGACAATTCATCACAACATCAAAGTATAAAGCATAAACTCTATTGGAAACCAACAAACTATGTTCTCAGTCAACTTTGCAACTACAATTCATCATCTTTTCAGGAAGGGTCACATATCAGAGCCTTTAGGCAAGTTCACAAACTCAACCATCATTTAGTCTTCTATAGTTGCTAACACTCGCCGCGTACACATGAGCAAAATGTTTCAACCGGACACATAGAAAGATAGGGCTTATAGTTTCGCCTCCCAACGTATTCATCTCAAGGGTGATGTCAACAATAATAACTCATGCTATCCATATTCAACTGGATATATGTGCCTAGATCTTTCCTCACCACATGATGCTTGCCAAAGGAGAAAATAAAAAGGAATAGAGAGAAGGACTTTGACTCTTGCATGAAAGTAAATACATGAAAGTAAAAGATAGGCCCTTCGCAGAGGGAAGCAGAGGTTGCCATGCAGTTTTTGTTTGTATGCTCAACCCCTTAGTGCAAGAGAACGTCAGGTTATATTGCCCCTTGTGGTGGTAACTTTTATTATGGAGTCTGTCGCTCTTATTCTTTGCCATCACAAGTTCGTACAATGCTCAATTTTCCCTTACACTAAATGATCTTATATTTTTGGAAGCAATTTTTATTGCCCTTTGTGCACTGCTGATAACTTACTTGAAGGATCTTACTCAATCCATAGGTAGGTATGGTGGACACTCAAAACAAGATTTGGGTTTAAGGGTTTTGGATGCACAAGAATTATCTTTACTTAGTGCTGAGTTTTTGGCTAGCAAAGATAGGGCAAGCACCACATGTTGAAGGATCTATGACAATATAACTTCTATGTGAATATGAACAAACATAAATCATCACGTTGTCTTCCTTGTCCAACGTCAACAATTTTGGCATATAATATTTTGATGGGTGCTCACAATAACAAAAGATTTCCATGATAGTGTATTTGCATGTGAATCTTCTCTTCCCTTATTAATTCTTTCATGAGTTGCATCATTGACTAATGCTATGTTTGTCAATCTACAATATAATTTACTACTTATACTCTTCCTTGTGTAATGTCATCACTTACCATAAGATTAGCATATGATATTTTTCATTTATTTCCTTTCTTTTTATTGAAACAAGAAAGTAAAGAAAGCAAAACTCAAACTAAACTTTATTATATATCTCGCACGTGATTACAATGATAGATCACTAAGCAAACTCTCGAAAAGAAAGGATCAAACTAAACTTTTATTCATCTAAAGCAAAAGATAACCATGGATCGAACTAAGAAAAGTAAAGGCAAAAGATAGTGGAGATGATACGATACCGGGGCACCTCCCCCAAGCTTGGGGAAAGCCAAGGGGAGTGCCCATACCCGATACTCAATTTTCTTTTGGTGATGAAGAAGGAGGTGGTGGTGATGAAGTAGAAGCAATCTTGTCCAATAAATATCTAAGTACCTTCCTCAAAATGTGAATCTCCCGAAGAGCCTGGTGAAGCAATTCAGTATTCTTCTCTATTTCAGCCATCATATGCTTATTTTCCGGGCCCCAAGAGTTTGTCCCTGCATCACTTTCTCCTGGACGAGATATGCCCCAATTGGACGGAATATGCACACGCGGAGTGTTTTCAAACCCATAATTATGAATCAAATTGTGAAAATTGTTTTGATGTAACCTGTGTAGAGGTCTCCTTGTAGGGAGTTCTTCCTGATCTCTTGGTCCCTCTTGATTGTTTGTTGGTCTCATGGCTTGATGGGGGTTAGGAAGAGTGGAGATGCCAGCTAGAGTGCCCCTCTCAGAGGCCGGAGGGTGAGTTCCAAACGAGTCTCCCTCGTCTTCCTCCATGACAACCTCTTCAAATCCCTCTCCCCTGGACTCCACTTGGCAACCAAGCATCGCCTTCTTCATCATTCGGGAAGGGAGAAGACATGACACCCGACTTGACAAATCTGACAGAAAACAACAAGAAAATAAAACATGAGACTTCTCCACGATACGGAGGTCAACAAGTTCGGGGGGTACATAAAGATTTTTTATCTTGGGGAACAAGCAGAACAGAAGAAAAAGCAGAGTCCAGAAAGTACCCGAGGTGGGCACAACCCACCGGGGCGCGCCTTGGTGTATCGTGCCCACCAAGGTCACTTTCCTGGAAGTTTCTTATTTTCCTAATTTTTTCAATATTCCAAAACTGATGAAAAATATTTTTGCGGATTTTTTGGAGTCCGTTGACTTACCATATCATGTACCTCCCCTTTTTCACGATTCTGGAGTGTTCCGGAAGGTTTCCTTTCTGTATTCTTCTGGTGTCATAGTTTGGATAATATTGCTTTCAACATTAATGGGCATACCTGAGATATAATGTTTTATTCGCTGCCCATTAATAACCTTCGGGTTAGTACCTTCAGCATTATTTATCTTGATAGCTCCGGATCAATAAACCTCCTCAATAACATAAGGTCCTTCCCATTTCGAGAGGAGTTTTCCTGCAAAGAATCTGAAACGAGAGTTGTACAAAAGAACATATTCTCCAACTTTGAACTCACGCTTTTGGATTCTCCTATCATGCGATCTTTTAACTTTTTCTTTGAATAACTTTGCATTTTCATAAGCTTGGGTTCTCCATTCATCTAATGAGCTAATATCAAATAACTTCTATTCACCAGCAAGTTTGAAATCATAGTTAAGTTCTTTGATTGCCCAATATGCTTTGTGTTCTAACTCAAGAGGCAAATGAAAAGCTTTTCCATAAACCATTTTGTAAGGAGACATGCCCATAGGATTTTTAAATGTTGTTCTATAAGCACAAAGTGCATCACCTAATTTCTTAGACCAATTCTTCCAGGACCTATTGACAGTATTTTGTAAGATTAGTTTTATTTCTCTATTGCTAAGTTCAACTTGACCACTAGACTTAGGATGATAAGGTGATGCGATTCTATGGTTAACATCATACTTAGCAAGCATTTTACGGAAAGCACCATGAATAAAGTGTGAACCACCATCAGTCATTAAATATCTAGGGACTCCAAACCTTGGGAAAATAACTTCCTTAAGCGTTTTAATAGAGGTGTTGTGATCAGCACTACTAGTTGGAATAGCTTCTACCCACTTAGTAACATAATCAACAGCAACCAAAATATGAGTATACCCATTAGATGAAGGAAAAGGTCCCATGAAATCAAATCCACAAACATCAAATGGTTCAACAACCAGCGAATAATCCATAGGCATTTCTTAACGCTTACCGATATTACCTATTCTTTGACATTCAACACAAGATGAGCCAAACTTATGGGCATCCTTGAAGAGAGTAGGCCAATAAAAACCAGATTGCAATACCTTATGAGCGGTTCTGTCTCCAGCGTGATGTCCTCCATAAGCCTCGGAGTGACATTTCCGTAGGATTTGTTCATGTTCATGCTGAGGTACACAACGTCTAATAATACCATCTACTCCTTCTTTATAAAGATGTGGGTCATCCCAAAAGTAATGTCTTAAATCATAGAAGAATTTTTTCTTTTGTTGGTATGTAAAGCTAGGTGGTATGAATTTAGGAACAATATAATTAGCATAGTCAGCATACCAAGGTGTACTATTAGAAACATTTATTGCAGCTAACTGTTCATCAGGAAAGCTATCATTAATAGGTTGTGGGTTATCAAGAATATTTTTAAGCCTAGACAAGTTATCAACTACGGGATTCTCTGCCCCTTTTCTATCAGTGATATGCAAATCAAATTATTGTAGCAGAAGAACCCACCTAATGAGTCTAGGTTTAGCATCTTTCTTTTCCATAAGATATTTTATAGCAACATGATCAGTGTGAACAATTACTTTAGAATCAACAATGTATGATCTAAATTTATCACAAGAAAACACCACTGCTAAGAATTCCTTTTCAGTGGTACCATAATTTCGTTGTGCACTGTCTAGAGTTTTACTAGCACAATGGATAACATTAAAATATTTATCAACTCTTTGTCCTAGAATAGCACCAACAACATAATCACTAGCATCACACATAATCTCAAAAGGCAAGTTCCAATCAGGTGGTTAACAATAGGTGCAATAATTAAGGCTTTCTTTAGTGTTTCAAAGGCTTCCAAGCAATCATCATTAAACACAAAAGGAATATACTTCCGCAAAAGATTTGTAAGAGGCCTAGAAATTTTAGAAGAGTCTTTGATAAACCTCCTATAGAAACCAGCATGACCAAGGAAACTAAGAATACCTTTGATATCTTTAGGACATGGCATTTTCTCAATTGCATCAACCTTGGCTTTGTCCACCTCAATGCCTCATTCAGAAATTTTATGGCCCAAAACAATACCTTTGTTAACCATAAAGTGGCACTTCTCCCAATTCAAGACAAGATTTGTTTGTTCACATCTTTGCAAGACTCGATCAAGATTGCTTAAACAATCATCAAAAGACTTCCCATAAACAGAAAAGTCATCCATGAAAACCTCAACAATCTTTTCACAAAAATCAGAGAATATAGCAGTCATACATCTTTGAAAGGTAGCAGGTGCATTGCATAAACCAAAAGGCATACGTCTATAAGCATAAGTTCCAAAAGGACAAGTAAAAGTGGTCTTTTCTTGATCAGGTTGTGAAACAAGTATTTGTGAAAAACCAGAATATCAATCAAGGAAGCAAAAATGTGTGTGCTTAGATAATATTTCTAACATTTGATCAATAAAAGGCAGAGGGTAATGATCTTTTCTAGTTGCTTTGTTTAATTTTCTATAATCAATTACCATTATGTAGCCTGTGACAATTCTTTGTGGAATAAGCTCATTCTTATCATTAGGAACAACAGTAATACCTCCCTTCTTAGGGACACAATGAATAGGAGTTACCCATCTACTATCAGCTATAGGATAGATTATACCTGCTTCTCGAAGTTTCAATATTTCTGTTCTTACCACTTCTTTCATCTTCGGATTTAACTGACAATGGTGATCAACAATGGGTTTAGCATCGGGTTCCATATTAATCTTGTGCTGACATAGAGTGGGACTAATGCCCTTAAGATCATCAAGAGTATATCCAATAGCAGCTCGGTGCTTCTTAGAACTTTCAATAGTCTTTCTTCTTCATGTTCTGAAAGGTTAGAACTAATAATAATAGGATATATCTTTTTCTCATCAAGATAAGCATATTTCAGAGTGTCTAGCAATTGTTTTAATTCAAACACAGGATCACTTTTAGGTGGAGGAGGTCCTCCCAGAATTTCAATAGGTAGATTGTGTTTAAGGAGAGGTTGTTGTTCGAAAAAGATTCTATCTATTTCATTTCTTTCACGCATATGCAAATCATTTTCATGGTCTAGAAAATATTGTTCTAAAGGAGCAGTAGGAGGTACAACAATAGAAGCAAGACCAATAATTTCATCCTTACTAGGAAAATCTTTTTTATGAGGTTTTCTACTAAACTTGGAAAAATTAAATTCATGAGATTCATCACCAAATCTAACACTGACAGTTTGTTTCTCACAATCTATGCTAGCATTGTCGGTGTTCAAGAAAGGTCTACCAAAGATAATGGGACAAAAGTCATTTTGTGGGGAACCAAGAACAAGAAAATCAGTAGGGTATTTTACTTTCCCACACAAGACTTCAACATCTCTAAGAATCCCAATTGGTGATATAGTATCTCTATTTGCATGTTTAATAGTAACATCTATGTCTTCTATTTCAGCAGGTGCTATTTCATTCTTAATTTCTTCATATAAGGAAAAAGGAATAGCACTCACACTAGCACCTATGTCACATAAACCATGATAATAGTGATCTCCTATCTTGATTGAGACAACAGGCATGCCGACAACTGGTCTATGTTTACCCTTTTCATCGGGTTTAGCAATTCTAGAAGCTTCATCACAGAAGTAAATAACATGCCCATCAATATTATCGACCAAGAGACCTTTAATCATAGCAACACTAGGCTCAACTCTGATTTGTTCGGCTGGTTTGGGTGTTCTATTATAATTTTTGTTAACCACAGTTGAAACTTTAGCATGTTCCTTAATCCTAATAGGGAAATGTGGTTTTTCAATAGAAGCAGTGGGAACAACTAGATCAACATTGTAAATAATAGTTTCTTCTTTAGCTTTTAGCGGTTCTTTAACTTCTTCTTTAATAGGTGGGTGATATTTAAACCACTTCTCCTTAGGGAGATCAACATGAGTAGCAAAAGATTCACAAAAGTAAGTTACTATCTCAGAGTCAAGTCCATGTTTAGTGCTAAACTTTTGAAAATCATCGGTATTCATAAAAGATTTAACACAATCAAACTTAGGTTCAATACCTGACTCTTTACCTTCATCGAGTTCCCAATCTTCAGAGTTTCATTTAATTCTTTATAAAATATCCAACCGGAATTCAATTGTCTTCTTTATAAAAGAACCAGTACAAGAAGTATCGAGCCTGGATTGATCATTACGAGAAAGCCGAGCATAAAAATTCTGAATAATGATTTATCTTGAGAGCTCATGATTGGGGCATGAATATAAAATTCACTTAAGGCTCCTCCAAGCTAGAGCGATACTTTCTCCTTCACGAGGCCAAAAATTATATATATAACTCCGATCACGATGAACTAGATGCATAGGATAATTTTTTGATGGAATTCCAATTTCAACCGATTCCAGTTCCAAGATCCAATATCATCGCATAGTCTATACCATGTCAATGTTTTTCCCTTAAAAGTAAAGGTAAAACCTTATTCTTAGCTTCATCTCTGCGTAAACCTGCAAGCTTATACAATCCACAAATTTCATCCAGATATATCAAGTGCATATCAGGATGTTCGGTCCCATCTCCTGCATAAGGATTAGCTAGCAGTTGTTCTACCATACCCGGAGGAATTTCATATTCAATATTTTCAATAGGTGCAGTGGGTTGAGGGGCAACTAATTCTGGTTCCGGTCAAGGTGAAGATACCCCGAACAAACCCCTCAAAGGATTGTTTTCCGTAGTAGCAAGTGACAATAAATTTCAGCACGTAGTAATAATGTTTCCTTACCAATTTCCACTTACCAAAAGCGCTTCACTCCCTGGCAATGGCGCCAGAAAATCGCCTTGATGACCCACAAGTATATGGGGCAATTGTATCCTTTTCGATAAGTAAGAGTGTCGAACCCAACGAGGAGCAGAAGGAAATGACAAGTGGTTTTCAGCAAAGTAATGTCTGCAAGTGCTAAAATTATAAGTAGCAGAGTAGTTTGATAGCAAAATAATTTGTAACGAGCAAGTAACGATAGTAGTAACAAAAGTGCAGAAAGGTAGCCCAATCCTTATGAAGCAAAGGCCAGGCCAAAACGGTCTCTTATGATAGGCAAAGTTTTCTTGAGGGTACATGAGAATTTCATCTAGTCACTTTCATCATGATGGCTTAATTCGTGTCCGCTACTTTGATAATTTGGTATGTGGGTGGACCGGTGTTTAGGTGCTATTCTTACTTGAACAAACCTCCTACTTATGATTAACCCCCTCTCAAGCATCTGCAACTACAAGAAAAGTATTAACAATAAATTCTAACCATAGCATTGAACTTTTGGATCCAATCGGTCCCTTATGGAATAGCGCATAAACTAGGGTTTAAGCTTCTATCACTCTCGCAACGCATCATTTAATAACTACTCCACAATGCATTCCATTAGGCCCAAATATGGTGAAGTGTCATGTAGTCGACGTTCACATGACACCACTAAGGGAATCACAACATACATATCATCAAAATATCGAACACATATCAAGTTCACATGATTACTTGCAACATGATTTCTCCCGTGACCTCAAGAACAAAAGTAACTACTCACAAATGATAACCATGCTCAAGATCAGCGGGGCATTAAATAGCATAATGGATCTGAACATATAATCTTCCACCAAATAAACCATATAGTAATCAACTACAAGATGTAATCAACATTACTAGTCACCCACAAGCACCAATCCATATTTCCGGTACAAAGATTGAACACAAGATATGAACTAGGGTTTGCGAGGAGTTGGTGTTGTTGAAGATGTTAATGAAGATAGCCCTCCCCAGGATGGGAGAGTTGTTGGTGGTGATGATGACGATGATTTCCCCCTCCAGGATGGAAGTTCCCCCGACGGAATTGCTCCGCCGGAGGGCAAAAGTGCTCCTGCCCAAGTTCCGCCTCGAGATGGCGGTGCTTCGTCCCGAAAGTCCTCTTCTTGTTTTTTTCTAGGTCAAAATGACTTATATACTAGAAGAGGGGCACCGGAGGTGGGCTTGGGTGAGCACAACCCACCAGGGCACGCCCAGGTGGGTTGTGCCCACCTGGTGGGATCCCTCTGGTACAAATCATTAGTGATTTTTTACGCATTATGCGATGAATCGGTTTTTATCCGATCAGGCATGTATAGCGCCCCAAGTTCGGACTTCCGAACACCAGGGGTGGCGCCTAAATTTTTCTTTTCAAACTCCTCTGGCTAAGTGACAGTAATAAAGCCGCATACCTCGATTGCCTGGTTCATTGCGCTAAACACCTCCTTAAAGGACCAAAACCTTGGATAAAGAGTGTTTAGATTTATCCCGAACACCCCCGTACTACCTACATGGGGACAGAAGCCGACGACTGGCCAACTCTCAGATTTAACAAAACGGCCGCACAGGAGGTAAAATTTTAAATAACAGACATTATATTACATAACGGATCTGTTTCATAGTACAGGACAGGATAACATGAGAGTATTCATGGGAATATGATATCCTTAGCACATTGCTCCGCCACAAGGCGGGATCCCTCTAGGACAGTGTCAAAATACAGTTGGGGTGTGCGGTGCTCCTTGCCCGCGCGTGGTCCCTCGGTCATCAGCTTCATGGCGTCCATCTTCGCCCAGTGCATCTTGGCGCTGGCAAAGGCCATTCGCGCGCCTTCGATACAGACTGACCGCTTGATGGCATCAAGCCGAGGGCAGGCACTGACAAGCCGCTTCACGAGTCCGAAGTAGCTGCTGGGAATGGCTTCAGCAGGCCATAGCCAGATTATCAAATCCTTCATGACTAGTTCGGCCGCCCTATGCATCTCGACCAGCTGTTTCAGTTGATTGCTAAAGGGCGCCGGATGTTCTGGCGCAAGGTATTGCGACCAAAACAGCTTCTCCGTAGAGCTCCCCTCTTTGGCTTGATAGAATTCCGTGGCATCTATCACGCTGCACGGCAAATCCGCAAACGCCCCTGGAGAACTCCAAATCCGGGTCAGCAAGAGGAACCTTTCCTTCGCATATCTGCTCTGCATAATAAAAACCTTACCCACTGTGATATTCTTCGTCGCCTCGATCTCCTGGAGGGCGCCCTGGGCTTCGGCTCGGGCATTGTGTGCACTCTGGCGGGCCTTGTCAAGTTCGGACTCTTGATCCTTAAACTCGCGCTCCAAGGACTCGTACTTCTTGACGGCATCCTGGAGCTCTTGCTGGACCTCACTGACCAGGGCCTCATGCTTTTCATGTGCGACTCACTCCTTGGCCGCTTTGTCCTCGGCCTCAGCCAGTGCCTTCTTGAGGGCCTCTACTTTGGTCGTTGCCCCTAATAAAAATCATGGCACTTTAGTCAGCACGAATCATTCATCCTTCCTGAATATATACAAGGTTACTGCATACCTTGACCGTCCTCTGCTTCTTCACGCGGCCGAGCTGTTCCTCGGCCCGCTCCAGACTCTGCTTCAGTTCGGAGACTTCCGCAGTATGAGAGGTCGTAGCCAGTAGTGACGCCTGCTTATTCACATAGACATTTTAGATTAGACTCCTACGCAAATTATTTGATCCTCTTCGGCTATTTTTTTCGAACACCGGACAGAGTATCAGGGGCTACTGTCTAGGGGCTACTGTCTATACATTGACATTCTTTTTATAGTTGCGTTGCTTACCTCAAAGCATGTTAGAAGGCTCGTGCACGCTTCTGTCAGTCCAGTCTTCGCGGACTGGATCCTCTCAATCACCATACACATAAAAGTACGGTGTTCCTCGACAATGGAAGCGCCTCACAGCGCTTCCAGCAAAGTGTCTGTCGCCTCTAGATGGACAGAGGTCACCAGCGGAATGGGCACGCCCCCTTCCTTCGAAAAGGGGTGCTTGCCTGATTCCGGAGCCGTATGGTGCTTACCTGTTTTCCTGCTTGGCAAGCGCTGCAAAGTCTATCTTTAACACCAAGCATATGATCATCTTTAATAAGCTTGTCAAGGTTTAGCATGCCCACATGACCTAACCTTCTATGCCACAACCAGCCTTTAGAAGATTTAGCAATTAAGCAAGTTCTAGGTTGAGCCTTTTTAGTGAAATCAACAATGTATATCTCACCTTTTCGTATACCGGTAAAGACCATTTTATGATTGTCTCTATGAAACACTTGGCAATCTACTTTGGTAAATAGAACATTGAAGCCAAAATCAGCTAGTCTAGAAACAGAAAGCAGATTATAGCCAAGAGATTCAACGAGCATGACATTTTGTATGGAGCTATCATGTGAGATGACCACCTTACCGAGGCCAACCACCTTACCCTTTGAGTTATCACCAAAAGTGACATACTTTCGAGGGCCGTCGTTTTCAGCAAGCTCACAAAACATATCTTTATCTTCGGTCATGTGATTGGTACAACCACTATCAAGGACCCATTCCTTTCCTCCTACCATGTATCCCTAAAGATTTGCCATAAGACCAAAGTGTCTCATTACATCATCAAGATCAAAGTCACTATCATCATCCTCATCATAGTATCCATGTTCAACATCATCATGTGGTGGATCAATTCCTAGAGAGGGTGATTCATTAGATAAATGAGTTTGACAATGATCTTCTTTATGAATTCTAATAGCTTCGGAAATAATATTGCTAATAATTCCGACATCTCCTTTGCCACGCATAAGATTTGTAAGCTCAAATAGACAATCACCAAACTTAGGATCATTGGAATTCATCTTACTCAAGGTAATTGACTTATGGAGAATTTCATCTAGATTTTGCAAGGAATAATTTGGAAATTGTTCCTCAAGAAATTTCCATATAGTGTAGGCACACTTAAGAGGAGGCAAGCAACCAATCAAGTTTCTAGGAAAACCTCTAATGATAAGACTAACAGTTCTAAGATTGCGAATCATGTCAATTGACTCATCAAGGGTATGATGCATAGGATCAACATGAGGTGCACAAGGGCTAGTAATGTACTTGTTCAAATGATATTCATTGAAAATCACAAGCATCTCATTTTTCCTCTCATGAAAGTACTCTCCATCAGGTATAGGCACTCTATGTCTAAGACTCCCCAAAGTAGACTCATCCATCTTACTCCAATGGTGTTTAAACCAATGCAATGGAGACTAAAGCTCTAATACCAATTGAAAGGATCGAGAAGAGGTGTCTAGAGGGGGTGAATAGACCCTTAACACACAAAGTTGGCAGTTTTTAAGTTTCTCAAGTTTAGGTGGAGATTTAGCATAAGTTTAACCATTCACAACACATATCAAGCAAGCATGCAAAGAGTATATGAGCAGCAGAAAGTAAAGCATGCAGCTTGCAAGAAAGTAAAGGGATGGGATTGGAGTGTGCAAATGCAATTGGAGACAAGGATGTTTTTGTCGTGGTTTCGATAGGTGGTGCTATCGACATCCACGTTGATGGAGACTTCAACCCACGAAGGGTAACGGTTGCGCGAGTCCACGGAGGGCTCCACCCACGAAGGGTCCACGAAGAAGCAACCTTGTCTATCCCACCTTGGCCATCGCCCACGAAGGACTTGCCTCACTAGGGTAGATCTTCACGAAGTAGGCGATCTCCTTGCCCTTACAAAATTCTTGGTTCACTCCACAATCTTGTTGGAGGCTCCCAAGTGACACCTAACCAATCTAGGAGACACCACTCTGCAAAAGGTAATAGATGGTGTGTTGATGATGAACTCCTTGCTCTTGTGCTTCAAATGATAGTCTCCCCAACATTCAACTCACTCTCATAGGATTGGATTTGGTGGATAGATGATTTGAGTGGAAAGCAACTTGGGGAAGGCTAGAGATCAAGATTCATATGGTTGGATTGGAATATCTTGGTCTCAACACATGAGTAGGTGGCTCTCTCTCAGAAAATGAGTAGTGGAAGTGTAGGCACGTTCTGATGGCTTGCCTCACAAATGAGGAGAGGGTGGAGGGGTATATATAGCCTCCACACAAAATCTAACCGTTACACACAATGTACCAAACTCGGTGGGACCGAATCAGAAAACTCGGTCGGACCGATTCAGTACATATGTGACCGTTAGGCAATTTCGGTGGGACCAACATGATAAACTCGGTGGGACCGATGTGCAAGGGTTAGGGTAAAACCTCATCTCGGTTTGACCGATTACACAACTCGGTGGGATCGATTTGGTAATAAGCAAAACAGAGAGTTGGTCAGGTAAACTCGGTGTGACCGATTGCATCTTCTCGGTGGGACCGAAAATATTGCAATAGACAACACAGAGTTTGCAACCCAACTCGGTGAGACCGGGATCCCATCGCTGTGACCGAATTTATTAGGGTTTCTGGCAGTGGCTATGTCAACTGAACTCGGTGGCGCCGGATGGATCAAATCGGTGGGGCCGAGTTTGACTTTTTGGTTTTGGACATATGTGGATATGAGAAAGTGGTTGAGGGCTTTGGAGCATATCACTAAGCACTTTGAGCAAGAAGGACATTAAGCAACACCTCATCCCGTTTTAATAGTATTGGCTTTCCTATAGACTCAATGTGATCTTGGATCACTAGAATAGAAAATGTAGAGTCCTGAGCTTTGAGCTTGAGTCAATCCTTTGTCCTTAGCATCTTGAAGGGGTTCCACATCCTCTTGTCCATGCCACTCCACTGTTGAACTTATCTGGAATATACTAGATGAAAGTATTAGTCCAACAAGAGATATGTTGACATTAATTACCAAAATCACCCAGGGAGCACTTGTGCTTTCAATCTCCCCCTTTTTGGTAATTGATGACAACATACATCAAAGCTTTAGATAAAGATATAGAGAAAGGCAAGTAAAGCTTTGGAGAGACATGTAACATGCATAGGCTCCCCTACATGTATGCAATCATACAAATATGGAACATAAGATCATGTGAGTGCATAAACATGACAGAGCAAGCAATGAGTTACATGTATCTTGGCTATATGCATCAGAGCAAATGGTGTGAATATGAGAAAGTACCTTCATGCTCATGAGTCCTTCTTGCAAAAAATATGTACATCAGCAAGATATCCTCATGCACATGAGTGTGATGCATATACTTACCTTGTGGTCTTGAACTAGCTTTGGAAGAGATGAACCTGAGTAAACAAGGTTAGACAACACCAAAACATCTACTAAGCAAAGCAAGATCAGTAAATCACAAGAGTACCATGATCTAGGATGACATGTATAGAGTGAGTACTAGGTACTCTATTGGAGTGTAGACATGTCCCCAAAAGTAAAGATATGCAATGAATTTGAATATTTCCTTTCCTTAGGTGTCTTGCTCCCCCTGAATCATATAATGGATGTTGGGAGAAGATAGGGAATTGAAAACCAGAGCAAAGCAAACACAAAAACAACATGAACATGTCTTTCCCTTCTTAAGACATGTAACTTCTCTCCTCTTTGAATGCCAAGCAACTGGGGTCTCTCTTTTGAGAAGAATATCTCTCTCCCTGTTGAGGGAGTCCTGGACTAAGGGGTCCTCGGACAGCCGGACTATATACTTTGGCCGGACTATTGGACTATGAAGATACTAGATAAAAGACTTCGTCCCGTGTCCAGATGGGACTCTCCTTCGCGTGGAAGGCAAGCTTGGCGATTTGGATATCTAGATTCCTTTCTCTGTAACCGACTTTGTACAACCCTAGCTTCCCCCGGTGTCTATATAAACCGGAGGGTTTAGACTTCTAGGGTTTAGTCACAATCATAATCGCATATGCTAGACTTCTAGGGTTTAGCCATTACAATCTCATGGTACATCAACTCTTGTAATACTCATATTCATCAAGATCAATCAAGCAGGAAGTTGGGTATTACCTCCATAGAGAGGGCCCGAACCTGGGTAAACATCGTGTCCCCCGCCTCCTGTTACCATTAGCCTTAGACACACAATCCGGGACCCCCTACCCGAGATCCACCAGTTTTGACACCGACATTGGTGCTTTCAATGAGAGTTCCTCTGTGTCATTGAAAATAGGCTTGATGGCTACATCAATCATCTACAACAATGCAGTCCATGGGGAGACCTTCCTCCCCAGATAGATCTTCGTATTCGGCAGCTGCGCACTGCAGGCCAACTCGTTTGGCCATCTAGAGCAGATCGATAGCTACGCCCCTAGCCATCAGGTTAGATTTGGAAGCCTGAATTTTGTGGCCGATATCCACGGAGACTTGAACTCCGACGGATTCGAACCCATGACGGTTGTCCCCAGCCACCATGATGAACATGACCTAGATCTGTTGTCGGGCCACACGCAGGAGATAGCACCTGTGACCACCCTGGCCCTAGAGTTGGAGCAGACTGCATCGTCCGAAGATGGGAGGCTTAACGCCATCACGGAGGCCGCAAAGTCAGCGACGCTCGAGCCGCACACAGACCCAACATCGAGCTGGGCTTGTATCACCGATAACCCGGACTCGTCTCCGGCCATGGGTTCCAGGCCGCGCGCATCCGCGCCCATCGAACCTGATTAGGTGCCGGTCTTGGAGTTCAGCTCCACGGACATCTTCCAGCACTCGTCTTTTGGCGACATATTAAACTCATTGAAGTCCCTCTTCTTGTCAGGAGACCCTCAGCCGAGCTATGTCCGGCTCGAGTGGGAAGCGGACGACAAAGAACTTTGTTCCCCACCCACCACCACTTCATTGCCACTGTCAAGGACTTAACCGACACGCTCGATTATGACTCCGAAGACATCGACGGTATGGACAACAATGCCAGAGAAGAGCAGGCACAAAAACCACCACCTTTAGGGCAGTGGACAGCTACATCGTCATACGATACATGGTGGACACACCAAAGGAGAATGAGGCCTACAGCAATAACAACATACCCGTCGATGAACCTCCTAAGCTCCGGCGTCCCAAGTGTCGACCTTGATCCGGGAAAAATAGAAACAACAACATTGTCGTGGACGACGATGATAATCTGAACCAAGCCGAGCACCCCGCAGACCTAGCGCTGGAGCAAGGCATGCGAGAGGATGGCAAACACAGTCCGGAGACGTTATCTGATAATAGCGATGCCGAAGATAGCAACTATCAGCCTCGCTCTGAAGAAGAGATCAGCCTGGGCAACGACGAATTCATCATCCCAGAAGAACCATTAGAACAAGAACGCCTCCCTCAAAGGCTTATCGCCACTGCAAGGAGCCTGAAGAAACAGAAGCAGTGGCTTAAAGCCACATAGGATACGCTCAATGACAGATGGAACGAAGTGCTAGACGCCGAGGAAAAATACAGCGGTAATCGCCAAACAAAGAGCTATCCCAAACGTAAGCTGCTGCCCGAATTCGACGACGAGGCAATTGTGCCTATACCGCCGAAAAACAATACGACCGACTGGCTGAACCAACCACCTCGCGGTCGCGACAGAGCGGCTAGCAATGCCGTACACAAGCTCGCGCCCCTCCCCGCAAAGGAAGGAAGGCTGCGGCCCAGGACAAGAAACATGATCTACGTGAGGACCTGGACAAAAGCTAGCAAAACCAGGTCCATCTATGGATCCAGGGAACGTGCTCCTACACGGGATCATGATCATCAAATAAAATATGCCGGCCACTTACCATCTTGGAACCAATACCGAACAATGCAACCGTCAGACCAAGTCGACGACACAGCCAGATACAGGGGTGCCGCACACCCCCTGTGCTTCACCGATGAGGTGCTGGAACATGATTTTCCAGAAGGGTTCAAACCTATAACATCAAGGCATATGACGGAATGACGGACCTCGCGGTTTGGGTAGAAGACTTTATTATTCACATCCACATGGCTCGTGGAGATGATCTCCATGCCATTAAATATTTACCCCTCAAGCTAAAAGGACCAGCTTGACACTGGCTGAAAAGCCTCCCTGAAAACTCCATCAAAAGCTAGAAGAACTTGAGGATGCTTTCCAGGCCAATTTCCAAGGGACCTATGTCCGGCCACTAGATGCAGACGATCCAAGTCACATAATCCAACAACCCGGAGAATCAGCCCGCAAGCTTTGGAATAGGTTTCTCACTAAGAAGAACCAAATTGTCGATTGTCCGGACGCCGAAGCCTTAGCGGCCTTCAAACACAGTGTCCGGGACAAATGGCTGGCCAGACACTGATGACCCACAAGTATAGGGGATCTATCGTAGTCCTTTCGATAAGTAAGAGTGTCGAACCCAACGAGGAGCAGAAGGAAATGATAAGCGGTTTTCAGCAAGGTATTCTCTGCAAGTACTGAAATAAGTGGTAACAGATAGTTTTGTGATAGGATAAATTGTAACGAGCAACAAGTAACAAAAGTAAATAAACTGCAGCAAGGTGGCCCAATCCTTTTTGTAGCAAAGGACAAGCCTGGACAAACTCTTATAATAGGAAAAGCGCTCCCGAGGACACATGGGAATATCGTCAAGCTAGTTTTCATCACGCTCATATGATTCGCATTCGGTACTTTGATAATTTGATATGTGGGTGGACCGGTGCTTGGGTGCTGTTCTTACTTGAACAAGCATCCCACTTATGATTAACCTCTATTGCAAGCATCCGCAACTACAACAAAAATATTAAGGTAAACCTAACAATAGCATGAAACATATGGATCCAAATCAGCCCCTTATGAAGCAACGCATAAACTAGGTTTTAAGCTTCTTCACTCTAGCAACCCATCATCTACTTATTACTTCCCAATGCCTTCCTCTAGGCCCAAATAATGGTGAATTGTTATGTAGTCGACATTCACATAACACCACTAGAGGTTAGACAACATACATCTTATCAAAATATCGAACGAATACCAAATTCACATGACTACTAATAGCAAGACTTCTCCCTTGTCCTCAGGAACAAACGTAACTACTCACAAAGCATATTCATGTTCATAATCAGAGGGGTAATAATGTGCATAAAGGATCTGAACATATGATCTTCCACCAAATAAACCAACTAGCATCAACTACAAGGAGTAATCAACACTACTAGCAACCTACTAGCACCAATCCCGGACTTGGAGACAAGAATTGGATACAAGAGATGAACTAGGGTTTGGATATGAGATGGTGCTGGTGAAGATGTTGATGGAGATTGCCCTCTCCCGATGAGAGGAGCGTTGGTGATGACGATGGTGATGATTTCCCCCTCCCGGAGTGAAGTGTCCCCGGCAGAACAGCTCCGCCGGAGCCCTAGATTGGTTCCGCCAAGGTTCCGCCTCGTGGCGGCGGACTCTCGTCCCAAAAGGTTGCTTCTTATTTTTTTCTCATCGAAAGACTTCATATAGGAGAAGATGGGAATCGGAGAGCCACCAGGGGGCCCACGAGGTAGGGGGCGCGCCCAGGGGGGAGGGGCGCGCCCCCCACCCTCGTGAGCAGGGTGTGGGCCCCCTGGCCTTCATCTTTGGTGACGATTTTTCTTTATTTATTTTAAGATATTCCATGGAGTTTCAGGACTTTTGGAGTTGCACAGAATAGGTCTCCAATATTTGCTCCTTTTCCAGCCAGAATTCCAGCTGCCGGGATTCCCCCTCTTCATGGTAAACCTTGTAAAATAAGAGAGAATAGCCATAAGTATTGTGACATATCGTGAAATAACAGCCCATAATGCGATAAATATCGATATAAAAGCATGATGCAAAATGGACGTATCAACTCCCCCAAGCTTAGACCTCGCTTGTCCTCAAGCGAAAAGCCGATAACAATAAATATGTCCTCACGTTTAGAAGTAGAGGCGTCGATAAAAATAAAATACGGACTTGAAGGCATCATGATTATTTTCATAACAGCAACATACATTGATTTGTCATATGATTACTTATGTTCAAGTGATGATCTTTTCACAAAGCCAAAGTATGAATCATAAACCTTATTGAGCACCAACAAATTATACCCTCAGTCATTGAAGCAATTGCAATTTATCATAATATTGGAAAGAGTCTATGTCAGAGCTTAAAAGCAAGTCCACATACTCAACTATCACTTAGTCCTTCATAAGTGCTAACACTCACGCAATACTTGTGGTTACGGAGTTTTTAACCGGACACAGAGAAAGATAGGGGCTTGTAGTTTTGCCCCACAACCTATTACCTCAAGGGTAATGTCAACAATAATAATTCATGCTCCCCCACATCCAATTAGATATATATATATATATATATATATATATCATGTTCTTTCCAACATGCTGAGCTTGCCAAAGGATAAAATGAAAAAGGAAAGGTGAAGATCACTGTTACTCTTGCATAAAGTAGAGGATAATAATAAAAGATAGGCCCTTCGCAGAGGGAAGCAGAGGTTGCCATGCGCTTTTATGGTTGGATGCACAAAATCTTAATGCAAAAGAACGTCACTTTATATTGCCCCTTGTATGTGAACCTTTATTATGAAGTCCGTCGCTTTTATTGCGTCCACAACAAGTTCCTACAAAGCTTATTTCTCTACACTAATAAGTCATGCATATTTAAAGAGCAATTTTTATTGCTTGCACCGATGACAACTTACTTGAAGGATCTTACTCAATCCATAGGTAGATATGATGGACTCTCATGGATAAACTAGTTTAAGGGTATTTGGAAGCACAAGTAGTATCTCTACTTGGTGCTGAGAATTTGGCTAGCATGAGGGGGAAAGGCAAGCTCAACATGTTAGAGGAACCATGACAACATACTTTATCTCAGATGTAAGAAAACTTAACTCATTATGTTGTCTTCCTTGTCCAACATCAACTCTTTAGCATGTCATATTTTAATGAGTGCTCCCAATCATAAAAGATGTCAATGATAATATATCTATATGTGAAACCTCTACTTCCTATTAATTGCAACGATGACCAAAGCTATATTTGCCAACTCCCAACAACTTTTAATCATCATACTCTTTCTGTGTGGAGTCATTAATTTCACTAAGATCAATATAAACTCTTTGTTTCTTTTTATTCTTTTCTTTATTCACCCAAGATCATGGCAAAGTAATCAAGCCCTTGACTCAACACTAATCTTTATTGTATAAAGCTCACGGACTCGATTGCATAGAGGGATCATAAAGAAAAACTCAAAACTAGATCGTGCCATGACTTTATTCTACTAAATCAAGATACTACTAATAGGATCGAACTAAGAAAAACGGTAAAGATAGGAGTTGTGATGGTGATACGATACCGGGGCACCTCCCCCAAGCTTGGCAGTTGCCAAGGGGAGTGCCCATACCCATGTGATTATATCTCCTTCTTTGTTGTTGGCGGTGGAGGTATTGTTGATGATGGAAGCTTGTCGTCCACCTTCCATGGCATAGGCTCACCCTAATAGAAGGATGATCGAGTCTCCGGAATCCTCAAATCTGCAACGGAAACAGTTCGAAACGAAAATATAGGATATTTGCGTGATACGATCGTCAAAACCTTCGGGAGAATATATAATGTATTTTTACCGACCAAAATACGTATCGTGTAAGAAAACAGAGTTCGGAGGGCACACAAGGTGCTCACGAGGTAGGGGGCGCCCAGGGGGGTAGGGCGCGCCCTCCACCCTCGTGGAGGCCTCGTGTCCTCCCCGGACTGCTACTTATTTTTCTATTTTTCTAAATGTTCCAAAACGGAGAAATATTGCTTTAAAAATTGTTTTGGGGTCGGTTTACTTACTGTACCACATACCTATTCCAGAGTCTGGAACGTTCTGGAAGGTGTCCCTTATGTATTCCTCTGGGGTCACGGTTTCAATAATATTGGTTTCAACATTTATGGGATCACCTGAGATATAATGTTTGATTCTTTGACCGTTTACCACCTTCGGATTTGTGCCTGCGAAGTTGTTGATTTTTATGGCACTGGAACGATAGACCTCCTCGATAACGTAAGGACCTTCCCATTTGGAGAGAAGTTTTCCTGCAAAAAATCTTAAACGAGAGTTGTATAGTAATACATAATCACCTACATTAAACTCACGCTTTTGTATCCTTTTGTCATGCCATCTTTTAACTTTTTCTTTAAATAACTTGGCATTTTCATAGGCTTGGGTTCTCCATTCATCAAGTGAGCTAATACCAAATAACCTCTTCTCACCGGCAAGTTTGAAATCATAGTTGAGCTCTTTAATAGCCCAATATGCCTTATGTTCTAGTTCAAGAGGTAAATGACATGCTTTTCCATAAACCATTTTATACGGAGACATACCCATAGGATTATTATATGAAGTTCTATAGGCCCATAATGCATCATCAAGTTTCTTGACCAATTCTTTCCAGACCTATTAACAGTCTTTTGCAAAATTAATTTGATCTCTCTATTGCTCAATTCTACCTGACCACTAGACTGCGGGTGATATGGAGATGCAATTCTATGATTAACATCATATTTAGCAAGCATCTTACGAAAAGCACCATGAATAAAGTGTGAACCACCATCAGTCATTAAATATCTAGGGACTCCAAACCTCGGAAAAATAACTTCCTTAAGCATTTTAATAGAAGTGTTATGATCAGCACTACTAGTTGGAATAGCTTCTACCCACTTAGTAACGTAATCAACATCAACTAGAATATGAGTGTAACCATTAGAGGCAGGAAAAGGTCCCATATAATCAAAGCCCCAAACATCAAATGGCTAATTAACAAGTGAATAATTCATAGGCATTTCTTGACGTCTACTGATATTACCAATTCTTTGACATTCATCGCAAGATAAAACAAACTTACGGGCATCCTTGAAGAGAGTAGGCCAATAAAAACCGGATTGCAATACCTTATGTGCAGTTCTATCTCCAGCGTGGTGTCCTCCATAGGTGTAACGCCCCAAGACCGACGCTTCAGTTGCCCTTCCATTTATTTTAGTTGTTGACGTGTGTTTATTATGTTTGTTGCATTATCATAATTGTTTTGCATATTTCATTCCAATGTGTTTATGCCATTATCATAATTGTTTTGCATATTTCATTCCGATGTGTTTATGCCATGATCATGTTGAGTGCCTTGTCATATTTTGCTTCTTGCATCATGTTGATCATTGGTTATATTGCATTGCCATGTCTACCTCTTGTCATATTGCATTTGTTCATTCATGTTGTTGCCATGAGCATCATGTGCATTGCAACTCCTTCTCTTCATCTTCTTCTCCACCCACGAAGCATTGCATGATCACCTTCTTCCCTTCCTTCTTTTCCATTTATTTGGGGTATTTATTTTCCCTTCCTCCATTAATGTTCATTCTTTCTCTATATCTAATTCACCATGCCTGCACCTTCTCTGCCAAATTTCATCTCTATTAAAGTTGTTTTGGTTGGGCTAATAATTTACTCAAGTTTGAACCAAATTCAAACTTGTTTAAATTTTCTGTCTCTAAAATCTCCCAAAGCAATTTTATCAAATAGTGCATAATCCCAGGACTCCATGGATATATTTTTATCTCCGGGATACCTTCCCTAAGCCCGTGTTATTTTTCTCCAAATCATGTTTATTTTGTAAACAGGAGAATAAAGCAACATAGGGAAGAAAAACCTTACCTGAAGCCCAGCCGACCCGGAGCCCAGCCCACCGGGACCTCTCGCTCTCTCTCCCCTGGTAAATCCCACACATGCACCGGGCCGGCCCCGCATGTCATCCTCTCCCTCCTCTCCTTTTTCTTCCACCTTGGCAGCACCCCCTCTCACAGTAACTCGCACAGCCGAGGGAGGCACATGGACAACGCGGCCGAGCTCGCATCGCGCCCCTCCTATAAAGTCGCAGCCCCGCGGCCTAGGGTTTCCTCTCCCCCCTCTCGCCCCCGCCACCCCTTTCTTCCCTCTATTTTCTCCTTCTTCCTCAAGAAACAGAGGAGCAGAGAACCACCGAGCACGCTCCACCATCGTTTGTGAGGCCCCCTCGTCGTCTTCTTCGACTTCGAGCAAGGCCAGGAGCCAGAAGGGCCCAAGGGCGCCGCGATCTTCTTCCACGACGTCGTCTTCTTCCTCTTCATCGCCGCGGAACGCCAAGTTCCTCGACGCCATCTTCGTCATCTTCCTCTGCTTCACGGACCCGAGCGCCTCCGTCGATCATCGCGTCCTCCCGCCGTCTCCGGTCACCCGCGACCGTGTTCGACTCCAGCAGCACCCCCACGGTGAAGCCCCGCTCCTCCCCAACACTCTCTCCAGTTCAATTCTGTCGCCGTAGTCAGCTTCCCGAGCCCGCCTATTCCATATCCGCCATGGACGGCCTCGAGTTCGTGCTTGTGTTCATGCCGTTGCTCTGCTAGTTGATCCACACACGCCACCCGCCGCACCGCAGCACAACAGCTTGCCCTCAAGCCTCCCCTTACCCACCTAGCGCCTGTCGCCGTCTCTCGCCATGGTCGCGCCCGAGTCGAGCTCGAGCTCGTGCTCGAGTCTTTGCATCCACACGGTCGCCCCTTGCTGCACCCACACATGCGCACATCCCACCGCAAGCCTTTTTCGCACCTGTCACACCCTAGCAAGTCATGCATTAGAGTGTTGCATCATGTTTACTCTTTCATCAGAAACTTGAAATGGGGATCTGTGAAACCCTCAGAACCATTTTGAAAATGACCCAAATAAAAATTTCTCCAAAAGGATCCAAGAAAATGCTCATGTTGCTCTCTGAAAATATTGGACAGAGATAAAAATCAAACCAATATTTTTAGTGGCTCATGGACATTTATTTTGGGCATTTGGAATTAATGCATAAATATTTGCATTGGAAATATATTAATTATATATATTAATATATGCCCAAATATTATGCCAATTATAAAAGAGCTCTGGAATAATATAAATAGCTCCTGCAAAAATTGGCATAAGTTAAATAAATGATTTAATATATTATTTAAATCAAAACAAATGTCAGAAATTAAAAAACAGAAAAATATATAACAGGAGGAGCTTACCTGGGCTCCTCCACTGTGCGGCCCAGCCGGCAGCCGGCCCAGCCCACCTCCCTCCTCTGTCGTCTTCGTCCCGACAAAGGGAGGGGAGTGTGGCCGGCGCGCGCGCGCGCCACCGCGCCACGCCACCTGCTCGCCTGCTTGCCTGGCCTCCCCTCCTCGCTCGACGCCCTGGACGACGCCACGCCCTCCCCCCTGCTCTCTCTCACTCTTCCCCCGGCTCTCCTCTCCTCTCCCTCGCTCTCTCTCTCACACGGCCGAGCACCGCACTCGCCGCCGTTCGCCATAGCCACCGTCTCCGACCACCCCTCGCTCCCCCGACTAGCTCAGGAGCTCCGCCTCGACTCCCTCTTCCTCCCCACCGCTCCACAGCTCCCCGGAAGCCCTGCATCGCCGCCACGTCGCCGTTCCCCTCTTCGGGCTCCGACCACCGTCGCCGTCGATTCGCCGTCTCCAGCGCGTCCCCGAGCCCACTTCGACGCCCACTGCAACCGCGGTGAGCTACGCCACCGTTTCCCCCTCTCCTTCCCCTCGTTCCCTCACCGTAGCCACCTCCCCACCACGGCCGAACCTCCGCCGTCGCCGAGCTCGCCGTCGACGCAGCCCCGGTGACCATTTGGTCACCCCGGCGAGCCCAACGAGTTCGCAAGACCCCGTAGAGCATCCCTAGCGCCTCGCTTTGCTCGACTTCGAGCTCCAGCACCGTTCCCGTGCACGACCGAACCCCGGCGGCCACAGCCGAGCTCGCCGCCGTCGACTCCGGCCACCCCGACCCCAACGGGCCCCGCCAAGAGCTGCGGGTTGGCCTCAGCTCCACTCCGGTGGTCTCCGCGGCCCCTCTGGTGGCCGAAATGACCAAAACCACTTCCGCCGCCGCGTCGGGCTCGCCGGCGACTAAACGCCGGCAGCCGACATCCACTTTGACCACGGGTGGGCCCTGGTTGACTCCCCTGAGTCAATGACAGGTGGGGCCCAGCCCTGCTAATTAAACAGGATTAGTTTTAATTAAGTTTTAATTAAAATAATCACCCTGACATGCGGGACCCACTGTCAGGTTTGACCTGGACCAGTTCCGTTGACCTGCTGACGTCACACTGACGTCAGGCTGACGCAGTAATTGATTTTCTGGATTTAAATTAAATCAGGAAATTCCAGAATATTATTTAAACTTCAAAAATTCATAACTTTTATTCTGTAACTCCAAATTGGACAAATTATATATGAAAAATGATCAGAAAAATCCAATCTATCCATCTGTACTATTTTCATGCATGATCAAACAAGTTAAATTCATGTTTTAAGCAGAACAAGAAAAGGCACTTAAAAAGGCCATATTTGAATTTGGAATTTGAATCTTTGATTCAAATTTGTTCAAACCCTTCTGGTTTTAGTTGCATTAGCCCAATACACTCATATTGCCATGTTTCATGCATGCATCATATTGTTGCACATTGTTTGGTGATGCTTGTGTATCGATGTCCTTTGCGACAGGTTCTGTCCCCGAGGAGTACCGTGATTACCCTAACGAAGAACCGTATCAGTGTATCGAACCATCAGGCAAGCAACCAACCATTTGATCATATCGATACAATCCCATGTTCTCGCTCCTGCTCTCCTTTACTGCATTAAGACAACGCGTTTCAAACTGCTGTGTGCTACGGTAGTTGAACCCATTTCCTCTGCATGACCTGTCATTGCCACAGTAACTAGATGAAACCCACTAGCATGTGTAGGAGTTGATTGAGCCATATGTATGTGTTGTTCCTACCTTGCTATGCCTGCTATGCTTAGAGTCGTGTCAGGTCTGGTTCATCTGGGTGATGGGCTAGAGTGAAATGTTTATGTCGGTAGTGAGAGTGGTGTGGTGAACACGATTTGGTAAAGGTATCGATGAGAGGCCATGTAGGAGTACATGGTGGGTTGTTTCATTGAAGCCGACCTTAAGCACTGAGATCTGTATGTGTGATTTAAGAATCAGCTACTACCATGCATTGGGCCCGAAACCAATGGACCCTCTCGGCTTCTTATTCACCCTAGTTCTCCGTCCAGGAGTTGCAAGTAGTTTCTGGTGTTTGTAGCCTACTGGAGGCCGTGGACAGCGCTGACCGTAGGGGTGGGCTATGATGCGGTAGGTACGTGGCCGGGTGTACCGAATACCCGTTAGGTATCTCGGGAACCCTGTTCACATCGTTCGGGGCCGTATGGGAAACCTCGGCCGGACTCCCTGCGGATGGAACCTGGATAGGCGATAAACCTGGACTGGAGGCTTAGGTGATTAGGTAGGTCGTGGCCGACACCCACGTTGGGCTTCCGCTTGAAGGTTGCCGAGTACATGTCGTGTAAACGACGGTAAGTGGTGAGAGCGTGTATGAAGGAGTACACCCCTGCAGGGTTAACATGATCTATTCGAATAGCCGCGTCCGCGGTAAAGGACTACTTGGTTGCCTATACAGTTCATAGACAAGTAAATGGAAACCGTTAAAAGCCTCAAGATAAGTGTGAGTGCCGAGGATGGCTCTTCCGTAGGAAGACGGAGATGGATCCTCGGTAGTGTATTGAAGTGGTGAGTAGTGGACTCGTGTGCGCAAAACCATTTCAAGTTGGAGTATCGTAGGATAGCCTAGCCAAGAGTCAAAGCTGGCTTGCTGCAATAACTCCACCAACCCTTCTTGATACTATGCATGTATGTAGGATCTGATGTAAGTCTTGCTGAGTACCTTTGTACTCATGTTGCTATAATCTACATTTTTACAGAAGACGCTGCAACCCCTTCTGATGGGTTCTATGTAGACGTTGACATCAACGAATAGGCTAAAGACCCAGGTGGTGACCCTGAGCTTGTGAAGGACCATGTAGTATAGCTAGGCTTTCCAAGCCTCTTTTATTTTTACTAGTTGTCTGTACTCAGACAAGTTACTTCCGCTGCTGGTTTGTATGACTGTATGACTTGTATGTGGGGTCGTGAGACCCGTACCTTTGTGTATGTTATGTATGGCTCACTGAGCCTTAAATAAAGTACTTGTGTCATAGAGTCATGTTGTGATGCTTCGTTGTATTTGCACATATCGAGCATATTGTGTGTATGATTGAAATGCTTGGTATGTGTGGGATCTGACTATCTAGTTGTTTATCTTTAGTAGCCTCTCTTACCGGGAAATGTCTCCTAGTGTTACCGCTGAGCCATGGTAGCTTGCTACTGCTCTGGAACACTTAGGCTGGCCGGCATGTGTCCTTCTTCGTTCCTGTATCTGTCCCTTCGGGGAAATGTCACGCTTTGAGTACCGGAGTCCTGTTAGCCCGCTACAGCCCGGTTTACCGGAGTCCTGCTAGCCCAGTGCTACAGCCCGGACCCACTTGCTGATGACCGACACGTTCGAAGCTGGGTCATGGATGCCTGTCCCTGTAAGTCTGTGCCACTTTGGGTTTACGACTAGTCATGTCAGCCCGGGCTCTTTATCATATGGATGCTAGCGACACTATCATATACGTGAGCCAAAAGGCGCAAACGGTCCCGGGAAAAGGTAAGACGACACCCGTGGGGATACCGTGCGTGAGGCCGCAAAGTGATATGAGGTGTTACCAGCTAGATCGATGTGACATCGAGTCGGGGTCCTGACAGCGTTGGTATCAGAGCTGGACTGCCTGTAGGTTCTCCAAGCCAAACTGGTCGATGTTGAGTCTAGAAATTCTTTAGTTATATGTAGGGGAATTGTTTGTGGGATGGAACGTAAGGCTCTTTTTACTCCTTATACCTTATGACTTTCTGATCTGAGTCAGTCCATTCTTCCACCGGGGGTTAAGGAAATAGGATCTGTTCTCTCTATCAGGATCACGAGTTACTAATCAGTAGTACCTTATAAGTTTGGTGGTTACAAGCCTAGTTCAGATCTACTACCACATTATGTTGCCAGAATGGTTTCAGAACTTTGATATGATGATGTTGAGTGTGTACGAAATCCTTTGTCAAATGTCTCAAAATCCTTTTTGAGCATTTACAACTGTTATGCTGCCGAAATTTTGCTAGAAATTCTAATGCCTTTGCATTATGATTGTGCTTTCAGATGGCCACTCGCGACCTCAATCAAGTGGTTCGCCTGACTCGATGCCTAGATGTACCCGGCCATACTGCTAAGTTGGTCAGGGTAATGACTGAGGCTGGATATCGCTGGTATCCTGAGTACACGGTCGAAGAGCAATTCCGAGACTTTAATCAAAGCCAGTATCTCTGCACTGTCAGGATATTTCCATCTTATCCTGGATCCACCGAGCCTCTTCACTGCTCCTATGGACTCGGGGTTACTATTGAGATGGCTGTGCAGGACGCCGCCTACTCTATGATGACCATTATGCGAGTCAGATCTGGGTTATTTCGGGACTCTGATTTCCGGTATATGCCAGGATCACTTCCGGGAGCACAAGGGTATCTCCAGGCTATCTATGCTGACTCCACTCAGGAGGATTCACGGACTCGCACCACTGCTGAGATGCTCGAGGATAAGGACCGTGAAAATCGGGCCTTAAGGTTAGAGCTCTTCAATACCCGTGCTGACCACTGGGCTACTTTGACTCGGTTCGCACCGGCGGTGCAAGCTAGATGTTCAGATATGCGCGATCTCTATCCTGTGAGATCTGCTCTGCCAGACGTGATGGTTTGGCGTGATGTAGGAGGCATCACCCCACCTCGCGGTCCCCGCAGGCCACCGTTTGTCGGTCCACGACCTCATCCTAGCCCCTATGGTCCACAAGCTCCGCGAGACCGTCTGTTTCCGGATGATCATGTTGAACTCCCAGGCTATGGAGGTGACTTTTACGAGGACTACTACGGATCGGTCTGAGTTAGTGGTAGTATCACTAGTTTGCACTAGCTGTGTCGTCTATCGTCCCGCGTGACTCGTGGGATATGACCTAGTTTGTACTCTTTCCGGAGATGTAGAAAAATAATGTATAGGAGCTTGGAATGTCTCCGATGAGATGTAATCCTCTTTTCACCGTAATAGTACTTTGTTTGGTCTTGTACTAAACCCTGTATGGTGTGTATGACGATGGAATAAAAGAAGCAGTTTCTGTATCTACCATGTCATACGGATGATCATCTTGCATTCCGAGTTATTTCTTACATTATGAATCCTATGTCGGAATTTTACCATCCTGACTAAATCATTGTCTTGTTTACCTAGGATGGTCAACACGCATGCTAACCCCGCTTCTCAAGAGCAGGCCGAAGGCAGTGAAGCCAGGGATGTAAATCTGCCTCATCCTCCTTCACTAGCCGAGGTGATGATGGAAGCTGAGAGAAACAAGCGGGATACAAACCGTTTGTTGGAGCGCATTGAACAGAATACAGCACACCATCAGAGGGCTAACGTGGTGTCACTCAGTGATTTTATCAAATTGCATCCACCCACGTTCCACCACTCCGTCGAGCCTCTCGACGCTGATGATTGGCTTCGCAGTATCTCTCACAAGCTGCGTTCCGCGCTAGTAGCTGAGGCTGACAAGGTCACCTTTGCTGCATATCATCTTGAAGGCCCCGCCAGTCTATGGTGGGAGAATTATGGAGCTATGCGTCCAGCGGGCCATGTCACTACTTGGGCTGAGTTCAGCGAGGCTTTCCGTGAACATCACATTCCGGAGGGTCTCATGGACCGTAAACGTGAAGAATTTTGCAGTTTCACCCAAGGCCGACTTTCTGTGGATGCCTATAGCAGGGAGTTTGGTAATCTCGCACAATATGCAACTGAGGAAGTGTCTACTGACGCCAAGAAGCAAGCAAGGTTCCGTAAGGGCCTTAGTCCTGAGCTTCGCCGCGACCTCCGTCTGCATGAGTGCACATCTTTTTCGAAACTTGTCAACAAAGCCATCAGTGCTGAAACTGGTCAGACTGACTATGACGCAACACGCAAGCATGGACGTGACATGGGCTCCTCATCCGGTGCTGGTCCTCAGAAGCGCCGCGTGTGGGTACCCAACACCGCCCTGCCACCCAGGTTCACACCGAGGCCATCTTTCCAGGCGCCTCGCCCTGTTCAACAGTCTGTTCCAGCCAAGCCCTATGGGGGTCCAACCAATAATGCTCCTCCACGCACCAGTTCCGTGACTTGTTTCAAGTGTGGGGAATCTGGTCACTATATGCGTGAATGCCCCCAGACCAACCCCAATCAATCTGCTAAAGCTGTTAGCCGTGGCAAGCCGACAGGGAAAGTGTTTCATGCTAAACCGGTCACCGCTTCACGTGGCCATGTCAACTGTGTCTCTGCCGAAGAAGCTCAAGAGGATCCCAACGTCGTTCTCGGTACGCTTCTTGTTAATTGCCACCCGGCATCTGTTCTTTTCGATACAGGAGCCTCTCATTCTTTTATATCTGAAAATTATGCTCGCTTGCATAACATCGCATTCGGTGATATGCCAACCTCTATGGTAATCCAAACTCCGGGATCCAAATGGCAAACTTCCAGAGTAAGCCATGGAAACGAAATCCAAGTCGACAGACTTGTTTTCCTTGCATCTTTGATAGCCCTTAAATCTTCAGATATTAATATCATTCTGGGTATGGACTGGATGTCAGCTCATCATGCCCAAATTGATTGCTTCTCTAGGACTGTTCAACTCACCCATCCTTCGGGGAAGATAGTCAATGTCTTGACCCGAATAGCCAAGCGACAATTATACTCTCTTAACGCCAGCCCTTTGCCAGACCTTGAGGACGTTCCGGTAGTCCGTGACTTCCCGGATGTCTTTCCAGAGGAATTGCCAGGTGTTCCACCTGACAGGGATGTTGAGTTCGTAATAGACCTCATTCCAGGAACCGTTCCAATTGCTAGAAGACCCTATAAGATGGCACCCCTAGAACTAGCCGAGCTTAAGAAACAACTCGATGAGTCCTTGAAAAAGGGTTTCATCCGACCTAGCTCTTCTCCGTGGGCTTGCCCCGTCCTATTCGTCAAGAAGAAGGATGGTACGGACCGGATGGTTGTAGATTACCGACCTGTCAACTTGGTCACAATCAAGAACAAATATCCACTTCCCAGGATCAACGACCTGTACGATCAGCTCGCTGGATCCTCAGTCTTCTCCAAAATGGACTTGAGGTTGGGCTACCATCAAATCAAAATCAGAAACGGGGACATTCCTAAAACGGCCTTTGTTACTCGTTACGGCCAATACGAGTACACCGTCATGTCCTTCGGATTAACCAACGCTCCAGCCACCTTTTCTCGGTTAATGAACTCAATCTTCATGGAGTATTTGGATAAATTCGTCGTGGTTTACCTCGATGATATACTCATCTACTCCAAGAACGAGGAAGAACATGCCGAACATCTAAGGCTAGTGTTGCAGAAACTTCGAGAGCATCGCCTTTATGCCAAGTTTTCTAAATGTGAATTCTGGTTATCAGAAGTGACCTATCTGGGTCATGTAATATCTGGTAAAGGTATTGCTGTTAACCCTGAGCGAGTTCAAGCCATCCTTAACTGGACTCCACCTGAATCGGTCAAGCAAGTTCGGAGTTTTCTAGGCTTAGCGAGCTATTGTCGTCGCTTTGTCGAGAACTTCTCCAAAGTTGCCAAACCTCTAACCGAACTCCTCAAGAAAGATAAGAAGTTCGAATGGACTCCACAATGTGAGCACAGCTTTTAGGAACTGAAAAGACGCCTGACTTCTGCTCCCGTACTGGTACCGCCAGACTTCTCTAAGGACTTTGTTATCTACTGCGACGCCTCGCGACAAGGACTAGGTTGCGTTCTCATGCAAGATCGACACGTAATTGCTTACGCTTCACGGCAATTGCACCCACATGAGGAGAATTATCCTACTCATGATCTAGAACTTGCAGCCGTAGTCTATGCACTTAAGACCTGGCGACATTACCTCCTCGGTAATCGTTGCGAAATATTCACTGATCACCAAAGTCTGAAGTATATTTTCACCCAACCGGATTTGAATCTCAGGCAGAGACGTTGGGTTGAATTGATCACAGACTTCTACTTAGGAATAACCTACACCCCAGGGAAAGCCAACGTCATGGCTGATGCGCTAAGTCGTAAATCTTATTGTAACAATCTGATGTTACAACAAAGTCAACCGCTTCTCCATGAGGAATTTGGGAAGCTTAACCTTCACATTGTTCCTCAAGGTTTTATCTCCACCTTGGTGGCAAAACCTACCCTTACGGATCAAATTATCAAAGCACAGAAGGTAGATCCGGGAATCTCCCGCATCAAGAGAAACATCCAGAAAGGAATTGCGAATTGCTTCTCCATTAATGATCAAGGGGTCGTATACTTCGGGAATCGACTAGTGGTTCCCAAAGTGCGAAACCTGAGGCGATTGATCCTTAAGGAAGCTCATGAATCTCCTCTCACCATTCATCCCGGTAGTACTAAAATGTATCAGGACCTACGCCAGAGGTTCTGGTGGACTAGGATGAAGAGAGAAATTGCTCAGTATATTGCAAATTGCGACGTTTGTCGTCGTGTAAAAGCAGAGCATCAACGGCCTGCTGGCACCCTTCAACCCTTAGCTATCCCTGAATGTAAATGGGATAAAATTGGTATGGATTTCATTACCGGTTTTCCCAGGACCAAGAGGGGGAATAATGCTATCTTCGTCGTTGTCGATCGTCTTTCCAAAGTAGCTCATTTCCTACCTGTTCGAGAGAGTATAACCGCTAGTCAGCTGGCAGAATTGTACATCTCCCGAATAGTGTCTCTCCATGGTGTTCCTTTGGAAATTAACTCGGATCGAGGAAGTCTTTTCACCTCTCGATTTTGGGAAAGTTTCCAAAATGCTATGGGAACCCGTCTCTCCTTTAGCACCGCTTTCCACCCTCAGTCGAGCGGTCAAGTGGAACGCGTCAACCAAATTCTAGAAGACATGCTTCGAGCCTCCGTTATCTCGTTCGGAATGGACTGGGAGAAGTGCCTTCCATTTGCCGAATTCGCTTACAACAACAGCTATCAATCTAGCTTGGGTAAAGCCCCTTTTGAAGTTCTCTATGGACGACGATGTCGAACACCCCTTAACTAGTCAGAGACCGGGGAAAGACAATTCTTTGGCCCGGATATGATTCAGGAAGCAGAAGAGCAAGTTCGTATCGTTCGTGAAAAGTTGAAAACAGCCCAATCTCGTCAAAAGAGTCAATATGACCGAAAACATAAGGCTATGACTTTCGAGGTTGACGAGAAGGCTTATCTTCGGGTCACCCCTCTGAAGGGAACCCATCGTTTCGGTATCAAAGGCAAATTGGCTCCTCGTTACATCGGACCTTTTCGCATCCTTGCCAAACGAGGAGAAGTTGCCTACCAGTTGGAACTACCTCCGCACCTCTCCAGAGTTCACGATGTCTTCCACGTTTCTCAACTCAGGCGTTGCTTCTCGGATCCTATCCGTGAAGTGGACCACGAAACGCTTGATCTTCAAGATGATCTTACATATCGAGAGTACCCCATTCGTATCCTCGATCAAGCCGAACGTACCACCCGGCGTCATAATATCAAATTTCTCAAAGTTCAATGGTCGCACCATTCTGAGGATGAAGCAACTTGGGAAAGGGAGGATCGTCTTCGACTTGAATATCCCGCCTTCTTCTCGAAGGAACCCAAATCTCGGGACGAGATTCTTTTGAGTGGGGGTGAGTTGTCACACCCTAGCAAGTCATGCATTAGAGTGTTGCATCATGTTTACTCTTTCATCAGAAACTTGAAATGGGGATCTGTGAAACCCTCAGAACCATTTTGAAAATGACCCAAATAAAAATTTCTCCAAAAGGATCCAAGAAAATGCTCATGTTGCTCTCTGAAAATATTGGACAGAGATAAAAATCAAACCAATATTTTTAGTGGCTCATGGACATTTATTTTGGGCATTTGGAATTAATGCATAAATATTTGCATTGGAAATATATTAATTATATATATTAATATATGCCCAAATATTATGCCAATTATAAAAGAGCTCTGGAATAATATAAATAGCTCCTGCAAAAATTGGCATAAGTTAAATAAATGATTTAATATATTATTTAAATCAAAACAAATGTCAGAAATTAAAAAACAGAAAAATATATAACAGGAGGAGCTTACCTGGGCTCCTCCACTGTGCGGCCCAGCCGGCAGCCGGCCCAGCCCACCTCCCTCCTCTGTCGTCTTCGTCCCGACAGAGGGAGGGGAGTGTGGCCGGCGCGCGCGCGCGCGCCACCGCGCCACGCCACCTGCTCGCCTGCTTGCCTGGCCTCCCCTCCTCGCTCGACGCCCTGGACGACGCCACGCCCTCCCCCCTGCTCTCTCTCACTCTTCCCCCGGCTCTCCTCTCCTCTCCCTCGCTCTCTCTCTCACACGGCCGAGCACCGCACTCGCCGCCGTTCGCCATAGCCACCGTCTCCGACCACCCCTCGCTCCCCCGACTAGCTCAGGAGCTCCGCCTCGACTCCCTCTTCCTCCCCACCGCTCCACAGCTCCCCGGAAGCCCTGCATCGCCGCCACGTCGCCGTTCCCCTCTTCGGGCTCCGACCACCGTCGCCGTTGATTCGCCGTCTCCAGCGCGTCCCCGAGCCCACTTCGACGCCCACTGCAACCGCGGTGAGCTACGCCACCGTTTCCCCCTCTCCTTCCCCTCGTTCCCTCACCGTAGCCACCTCCCCACCACGGCCGAACCTCCGCCGTCGCCGAGCTCACCGTCGACGCAGCCCCGGTGACCATTTGGTCACCCCGGCGAGCCCAACGAGTTCGCAAGACCCCGTAGAGCATCCCTAGCGCCTCGCTTTGCTCGACTTCGAGCTCCAGCACCGTTCCCGTGCACGACCGAACCCCGGCGGCCGCAGCCGAGCTCGCCGCCGTCGACTCCGGCCACCCCGACCCCAACGGGCCCCGCCAAGAGCTGCGGGTTGGCCTCAGCTCCACTCCGGTGGTCTCCGCGGCCCCTCTGGTGGCCGAAATGACCAAAACCACTTCCGCCGCCGCGTCGGGCTCGCCGGCGACTAAACGCCGGCAGCCGACATCCACTTTGACCACGGGTGGGCCCTGGTTGACTCCCCTGAGTCAATGACAGGTGGGGCCCAGCCCTGCTAATTAAACAGGATTAGTTTTAATTAAGTTTTAATTAAAATAATCACCCTGACATGCGGGACCCACTGTCAGGTTTGACCTGGACCAGTTCCGTTGACCTGCTGACGTCACACTGACGTCAGGCTGACGCAGTAATTGATTTTCTGGATTTAAATTAAATCAGGAAATTCCAGAATATTATTTAAACTTCAAAAATTCATAACTTTTATTCTGTAACTCCAAATTGGACAAATTATATATGAAAAATGATCAGAAAAATCCAATCTATCCATCTGTACTATTTTCATGCATGATCAAACAAGTTAAATTCATGTTTTAAGCAGAACAAGAAAAGGCACTTAAAAAGGCCATATTTGAATTTGGAATTTGAATCTTTGATTCAAATTTGTTCAAACCCTTCTGGTTTTAGTTGCATTAGCCCAATACACTCATATTGCCATGTTTCATGCATGCATCATATTGTTGCACATTGTTTGGTGATGCTTGTGTATCGATGTCCTTTGCGACAGGTTCTGTCCCCGAGGAGTACCGTGATTACCCTAACGAAGAACCGTATCAGTGTATCGAACCATCAGGCAAGCAACCAACCATTTGATCATATCGATACAATCCCATGTTCTCGCTCCTGCTCTCCTTTACTGCATTAAGACAACGCGTTTCAAACTGCTGTGTGCTACGGTAGTTGAACCCATTTCCTCTGCATGACCTGTCATTGCCACAGTAACTAGATGAAACCCACTAGCATGTGTAGGAGTTGATTGAGCCATATGTATGTGTTGTTCCTACCTTGCTATGCCTGCTATGCTTAGAGTCGTGTCAGGTCTGGTTCATCTGGGTGATGGGCTAGAGTGAAATGTTTATGTCGGTAGTGAGAGTGGTGTGGTGAACACGATTTGGTAAAGGTATCGATGAGAGGCCATGTAGGAGTACATGGTGGGTTGTTTCATTGAAGCCGACCTTAAGCACTGAGATCTGTATGTGTGATTTAAGAATCAGCTACTACCATGCATTGGGCCCGAAACCAATGGACCCTCTCGGCTTCTTATTCACCCTAGTTCTCCGTCCAGGAGTTGCAAGTAGTTTCTGGTGTTTGTAGCCTACTGGAGGCCGTGGACAGCGCTGACCGTAGGGGTGGGCTGTGATGTGGTAGGTACGTGGCACGGTGTACCGAATACCCGTTAGGTATCTCGGGAACCCTGTTCACATCGTTCGGGGCCGTATGGGAAACCTCGGCCGGACTCCCTGCGGATGGAACCTGAATAGGCGATAAACCTGGACTGGAGGCTTAGGTGAGTAGGTAGGTCGTGGCCGACACCCACGTTGGGCTTCCGCTTGAAGGTTGCCGAGTACATGTCGTGTAAACGACGGTAAGTGGTGAGAGCGTGTATGAAGAAGTACACCCCTGCAGGGTTATCATAATCTATTCGAATAGCCGCGTCCGCGGTAAAGGACTACTTGGTTGCCTATACAGTTCATAGACAAGTAAATGGAAACTACTAAAAGCCTCAAGATAAGTGTGAGTGCCGAGGATGGCTCTTCCGTAGGAAGACGGAGGTGGATCCTCGGTAGTGTATTGAAGTGGTGAGTAGTGGACTCGTGTGCGCAAAACCATTTCAAGTTGGAGTATCGTAGGATAGCCTAGCCAAGAGTCAAAGCTGGCTTGCTGCAATAACTCCACCAACCCTTTTGATACTATGCATGTATGTAGGATCTGATGTAAGTCTTGCTGAGTACCTTTGTACTCATGTTGCTATAATCTACATTTTTACAGAAGACGCTGCAACCCCTTCTGATGGGTTCTATGTAGACGTTGACATCAACGAGTAGGCTAAAGACCCAGGTGGTGACCCTGAGCTTGTGATGGACCACGTAGTATAGCTAGGCTTTCCAAGCCTCTTTTATTTTACTAGTTGTCTGTACTCAGACAAGTTACTTCCGTTGCTGGTTTGTATGACTGTATGACTTGTATGTGGGGTCGTGAGACCCGTACCTTTGTGTATGTTATGTATGGCTCATTGAGCCTTAAATAAAGTACTTGTGTCATAGAGTCATGTTGTGATGCTTCGTTGTATTAGCACATATCGAGCATATTGTGTGTATGATTGAAATGCTTGGTATGTGTGGGATCTGACTATCTAGTTGCTTATCTTTAGTAGCCTCTCTTACCGGGAAATGTCTCCTAGTGTTACCGCTGAGCCATGGTAGCTTGCTACTGCTCTGGAACACTTAGGCTGGCCGGCATGTGTCCTTCTTCGTTCCTGTGTCTGTCCCTTCGGGGAAATGTCACGCTTTGAGTACCGGAGTCCTGTTAGCCCGCTACAGCCCGGTTTACCGGAGTCCTGTTAGCCCAGTGCTACAGCCCGGACCCACTTGCTGATGACCGACACGTTCGAAGCCGCAGTAGTCGCCGCTGCTTGTTCCTATCGCCGACGAGAAGTAGTCGTCCGCCATGTAGGAGAAAGCCCCGTCCTTATGCAGTTCATCTAAGTCTGAATCCCTCTTCAAACACTAGAACTGCAACAGCGCAGTGGTTAGCGCACCTCGGACATATCCAAGGGATCTGGGGTTCAAATCCCAGGTGGTACCCTTTTTTCTTTGTTTTGTTTTTGAACTACTGTTCTTTCCCCGGCCACAGGAGAGCTGCCGATCCCCTCTGTAGCACAAACACACAGCTAGCCCAGTGGCTAGCGCCGCCATTATTCATTCGAGGGGTCTGGGGTTCGAGTCCCAGCAGCCCCAGTTTTTGCTCTGTTTCCTTTTATTTTTCTGCACACACACTCAGCCGCTGGGCCAAATCTCCTCCTGGGCCGCTGCACTATGTTGCTTCTGGCCCGCGTATGTATTTTTTCCTGCTGTGTGGTTTTAGCATTTTCCCAGTGCATGCATATTTACAGAAATGCCATCATTTTGAATTGTGCATAGCTAAATATCGATGCATCCAAATAGACCATGTCATATATGTAAAATGCTTAGAATTTCATCTAGTTTCACATTATGCCACTTTCATCCATGTTTAAAATGCTTAAAAATGATGTTTGTTTAATTTCTTTGTTTTGTTTTTGAACTGCTGTTCTTTCCCCGGCCACAGGAGAGCTGCCGATCCCCTCTGTAGCACAAACACACAGCTAGCCCAGTGGCTAGCGCCGCCATTATTCATTCGAGGGGTCTGGGGTTCGAGTCCCAGCAGCCCCAATTTTTGCTCTGTTTCCTTTTATTTTTCTGCACACACACTCAACTGCTGGGCCAAATCTCCTCCTGGGCTGCTGCACTATGTTGCTTCTGGCCCGCGTATGTATTTTTCCCTGCTGTGTGGTTTTAGCATTTTCCTAGTGCATGCATATTTACAGAAATGCCGTCATTTTGAATTGTGCATAGCTAAATATCCATGCATCCAAATAGACCATGTCATATATGTAAAATGCTTAGAATTTCATCTAGTTTCACATTATGCCACTTTCATCCATGTTTAAAATGCTTAAAAATGTTGTTTGTTTAATTTTGCTTAAATAATATGCTAAAATGTTTTATTTCATAACTAAATAACCGTAGCTCCATTTTAATTAAACTTTATATGTAAATGGGGTAGAAAAATGCCTAGTTTAACATGGTGCACTTTATTTTCCTGTTTAACAATAATAAAATATGTTTTAGGGCAGAACAGTAGCAAATTCGATATATGCATATGGGGATTTTCCGGAATTGTCGTTTGTTGTTTCCGGCCTCACTTAAACTTGCCTAGATAGTTAGTTTATTTATACTTCACCTCTTGCCATGTTTAACAACATTTAATATTGTTTGGTAGCTTAAACGAGATCAAACTAAATAATTGCTTGTGGCGTTTTGTCAATATGCAACTCGTTGCATATTGAGCTCCACTTAACTTGCAGTATTGTTTGTTGCACTTTGCCATGCCATGCCTCATTAAACCGGACATGCATCATACTTGTTTGTGCATCATGCCATGTTTATGCTTGCGTGTTTACCATGTTGTTTGTTTCTTTCCGGTGTTGCTTCTTAGTTCCGTTAATGTTGCGATTGTGAGGATTCGTTCGACTACTCCCGTTCGTCTTCTTCATGGACTCGTTCTTCTTCCTAGCGGGATTTCAGGCAAGATGACCGCTACCCTGGATCTCACTACTATCATTGCTATGCTAGTTGCTTCGTTCTATCGCTATGCTGAGTTACCTATCATTTGCTCTTCAAACCTCCCAAATTGCCATGAACCTCTAACCTTTGACACCCTTCCTAGCAAACCGTTGCTTGGCTATGTTACCACTTTGCTCAGCCCCTCTTATAGCATTGTTAGTTGCAGGTGAAGTTGAAGATTGCTCCATGGTGGACAGGGTTATGTTGGGATATCACAATATCTCTTATATTATTAATGTATCTATATACTTGGTAAAGGGTGGAAGGCTCGGCCTTATGCCTGGTGTTTTGTTCCACTCTTGCCGCCCTAGTTTCCGTCATACCGGTGTTATGTTCCCGGATTTTGCGTTCCTTACGCGGTCGGGTGATTTATGGGACCCCCCTGACAGTTCGCTTTGAGTAAAACTCCTCCAGCAAGGCCCAACCTTGGTTTTACCATTTGCCTCACCACCACCTACATTTCCCTTGGGAGTAATTAACCCGAGGGTCATCTTTATTATAGCCCCCCCTTCGGGCCAATGCTTGTCTAAGTGTTGGTCTGAACTAGAGTCCTTTGCAGCACCCCCTCAGGGAAACTTGAGGTCTGGTTTTAGTTGTACGGAGTGCTCATCCGGTGTTGCCCTGAGAACGAGATATGTGCAGCTCCTATCGGGATTGTCGGCGCATCGGGCGGCTTTGCTGGTCTTGTTTTACCATTGTCGAAATGTCTTGTAAACCGGGATTTCGAGACTGATCGGGTCTTCCTAGGAGAAGGTATATCCTTCGTTGATCGCGAGAGCTTATCATGGGCTAAGTTGGGACACCCCGGCAGGGTATAAACTTTCGAGAGCCGTGCTCGCGGTTATGTGGCAGATGGGAATTTGTTAATGTCCGGTTGTAGATAACTTGACACCAGATCCGAATTATAACACATCAACCGTGTGTGTAGCCGTGATGGTCTCTTCTCGGCGGAGTCCGGGAAGTGAACACGGTTTTTGGGTTATGTTTGACGTAAGTAGGAGTTCAGGATCACCTCTTGATCATTGCTAGCTTCACGACCGTTCCTTTGTTTCTCTTCTCGCTCTCATTTGCGTATGTTAGCCACCATACTTGCTTAGCCGCTGCTGCAACCTCACCACTTTACCCCCTTCCTTTCCCATTAAGCTTTGCTAGTCTTGATACCCATGGTAATGGGATTGCTGAGTCCTCGTGGCTCACAGATTACTACAACAACAGTTGCAGGTACAGGTTATCCGATGATCATGACGCGAGAGCGATGTTTGCTTGCGTTGAGTTCTTCTTCTGTTTCTTTGATCAGGGGATAGGTTCCAGGTCGGCAGCCTGGGCTAGAAGGGTGGATGTCGTTTGAGCTTCTGTTTGTGTTTCATCCGTAGTCAGATGATGGATCTTATGTATGATGATGTTGTATTCGTGTGGCATTGTATGCCTCTTGTATGTATCCCTATCTATTATGTAATGTTGATGTAATGATATCCACCTTGCAAAAGCGTTTCAATATGCGGGTCTATCCTTGGTGGGACCTTCGAGTTCCTTTTGGATAGGGTCGCATATTGGGCGTGACAAGTTGGTATCAGAGCCTCGACCGACCCTAGGAGCCCCCTTGATTGATTGTGTAGTTTGGCCGTTGTCGAGTCTAGAAGAAAAACTAATTTCTGAGTCTAGTTATATCGGAGAGTAGGAATTCTTTTTACTCCTCTGCCCCTTTGTCGCTCTGGTAAGGAATCTTGACGTAGGTGTTTTGAATTACTCCTCTCCCCCTTCAAATTTTTTCTTTAGGATCGCGCGGTTAGTTTCGTTCGTTGTCCATCCTATTTTCATCCGGTGCATCTCTCGTCAAGTCGACTCGAACCTCTTTGTCTTTCGTGAGATCAATCCTCAGTTCTTCCTTCGATGTCGTTGTTTTTCCTTGTCCGAAGTTGTCCTTGTTTTTCCCACCCACCCTCCCTTCTTCTTCTCAGAACCGGAGTCCGTAATCGAGTATCCATCCTACTCTTGTGAAGTCTTTGCCTTCTTTCCTCAATGATTTCAACTGGTGTTTTCTCTTCCAGATATCCATCGATTCCCCCTTCCAAGTTGCCTGTGTTTTTCCCGCCCTCCGACCCCTTTTCTTCTCGGAGGTTGAGCCTCTTTCAAGCATCAATTTCATTCGTACGGGGCCTCTCCAGTCTTCCCTCAATTATTTCAACCGGTGGATTCTCGCCTCGTTCGTCATTCTTCATCTCTTTTTCTTTTCCGGTGCAATCAATTCAAGTTTTTCGGGTTGATCACATTCTTTTCCTCGGCTCAAGTGTTTTCCCTGCTCGTTCGCTTCTCGGCAGTTCATCATTCCGAAGTTCAGAAGACATCTCAGGAGATTCGTCTGTATTCCAATTAATTTGAGGTTGTCACCTCATTCAAATATTTCAATTGTTCCGGTGCATCGTCTATCTTTTCAACATCCCTTTCCAACGGTGTTATCGCTTTAGTGGGCCCTAACCCACAGGTTTTTTTCCTAGGATCTTACCTGACTCTTCTAATTATTTCGGAGCTATTCTCAACTCTTTTCAAGTGTGACGTAGGAATGAATTTCATCAGTCAGATGATTTTCCAAGATCGTTTCTTATTCATTTCATTGTTGGCTCAACCCCTTCGCTTTTCATTCTCCCGGAGTATCTCGGTAATTTTGGTGGTGTTTCTCATCATCATTTGAAGATTGAAGAAGAGTTTTTCCTCTAAATCTTGTCCGTTTTTCCGAAGATTCATGGTTCTAGCTTCATGTTATCCTCTCATATTACTCCGTTTGTTAGATATTCCTTTTGTTACCCATCCGGAGTATGTCAGAAGTTATTTTTCCATTTCTTTTTACCGAAGGCCATCATTCCAGTTATCGTTCTCTATTTATCCCGGTGCTTCGTTCAAGTGTTCTTTAATCAGCTCATGATCTCTTTGTTCTTTTGCATCTAAATCCCCTGTAGCCTATTTGTTCTTCTAATTCTTCCCGGTGATTAAGTCTCTTTCATTAGTCATTTTCGAATTCTTACGGTGGTTCGTTCAAGATTATTTTCCTTGTTTATCATATTAATCCATTCGTTCTTTCCAATCCTACCGGTGGTTCATGAAGACCTTCTTAAGTTTGCGATATGTCACTTCTCAATCCTTTTCAAGAAGAATAAGTAGTATGCAAAATCCATTGCTTGTCATCAATTTAATTTGATGAAGGATAAGCATACAATAAATCTTATTCTTATTTCATCTAAGTCATTAATCCTTCCTTCGGAGTTTGTTCTTGATGAATAAATTCTAGTTCCAAGTGTTTTCATCTTTTCTTTACCGGAGTTCTTCATGGTGGTTCTTCATGATTTAATTCATTCTTAAAGAGTTCATCAAGTTTCATTCCATCTTCTTAAGTTCATGTTCTATTCTTTCCATGTTCAGTCAGAGTTCTGCCTAAATCCTTTCAGTCTTATCCGTTTCTTTTCTCATTCTAACCACTCCGGTTAGAACGAGTGATTTCATAGCCTATCTGATTCCTTGAGCTTTCAATTCTCGTCATTCTCGTCGTTCCTCTCTTCTTCTCGAGTGCTCTCAATTCCTTGCTTCTTCTCTTGAGTTCTTGTTTCACCTCATTCGTTTTCCCCTCTGTCTCGGTCCTAAGATCTCGGGACGAGATCTCTTGTAAGTGGAGGAGTGTTGTAACGCCCCGAGACCGACGCTTCAGTTGCCCTTCCATTTATTTTAGTTGTTGACGTGTGTTTATTATGTTTGTTGCATTATCATAATTGTCTTGCATATTTCATACCAATGTGTTTATGCCATTATCATAATTGTTTTGCATATTTCATTCCGATGTGTTTATGCCATGATCATGTTGAGTGCCTTGTCATATTTTGCTTCTTGCATCATGTTGATCATTGGTTATATTGCATTGCCATGTCTACCTCTTGTCATATTGCATTTGTTCATTCATGTTGTTGCCATGAGCATCATGTGCATTGCAACTCCTTCTCTTCATCTTCTTCTCCACCCACGAAGCATTGCATGATCACCTTCTTCCCTTCCTTCTTTTCCATTTATTTGGGGTATTTATTTTCCCTTCCTCCATTAATGTTCATTCTTTCTCTATATCTAATTCACCATGCCTGCACCTTCTCTGCCAAATTTCATCTCTATTAAAGTTGTTTTGGTTGGGCTAATAATTTACTCAAGTTTGAACCAAATTCAAACTTGTTTAAATTTTCTGTCTCTAAAATCTCCCAAAGCAATTTTATCAAATAGTGCATAATCCCAGGACTCCATGGATATATTTTTATCTCCGGGATACCTTCCCTAAGCCCGTGTTATTTTTCTCCAAATCATGTTTATTTTGTAAACAGGAGAATAAAGCAACACAGGGAAGAAAAAGCTTACCTGAAGCCAGCCGGCCCGGAGCCCAGCCCACCGGGACCTCTCGCTCTCTCTCCCCTAGTAAATCCCACACATGCACCGGGGCTGCCCCGCATGTCATCCTCTCCCTCCTCTCCTTTTTCTTCCACCTTGGCAGCACCCCCTCTCACAGTAACTCGCACAGCCAAGGGAGGCACATGGCCAACGCGGCCGAGCTCGCGTCGCGCCCCTCCTATACAGCCGCAGCCCCGTGCCCTAGGGTTTCCTCTCCCCCCTCTCGCCGCTGCCACCCCTTTCTTCCCTCTATTCTCTCCTTATTCCTCAAGAAACAGAGGAGCCGAGAACCACCGAGCGCGCTCCACCGTCGTTTGTGAGGCCCCCTCGTTGTCTTCTTCAACTTCGAGCAAGGCCAGGAGCCAGAAGGGCCCAAGGGCGCCGCGATCTTCTTCCACGACGTCATCTTCTTCCTCTTCATCGCCGCGGAATGCCAAGTTCCTCGACGCCATCTTTGTCATCTTCCTCTGCTTCACGGACCCGAGCGCCTCCGTCGATCATCGCGTCCTCCTGCCGTCTCCGGTCACCCGTGACCGTGTTCGACTCCAGTAGCACCCCCACGGTGAAGCCCCGCTCCTCCCCAACACTCTCTCCAGTTCAATTCTGTCGCCGTAGTCAGCTTCCCGAGCCCGCCTATTCCATATCCGCCATGGACGGCCTCGAGTTCGTGCTTGTGTTCATGCCGTTGCTCTGCTAGTTGATCCACACACGCCACCCGCCGCACCGCAGCACCGCAGCTTGCCCTCAAGCCTCCCCTTACCCACCTAGCGCCTGTCGCTGTCTCTCGCCATGGACGCGCCCGAGTCGAGCTCGAGCTCGTGCTCGAGTCTTTGCATCCACACAGTCGCCCCTTGCTGCACCCACACATGCGCACATCCCACCGCAAGCCTTTTTCGCACCCCCGCCGGCGCTTGGTAGCCGCAGTAGTCGCCGCTGCTTGTTCCTATCGCCAACGAGAAGCAGTCGTCCGCCATGTAGGAGAAAGCCCCGTCCTTATGCAGTTCATCTAAGTCTGAATCCCTCTTCAAACACTAGAACTGCAACAGCGCAGTGGTTAGCGCACCTCAGACATATCCAAGGGATCTGGGGTTCAAATCCCAGGTGGTACCCTTTTTTCTTTGTTTTGTTTTTGAACTGCTGTTCTTTCCCCGGCCACAGGAGAGCTGTCGATCCCCTCTGTAGCACAAACACACAGCTAGCCCAGTGGCTAGCGCCGCCATTATTCATTCGAGGGGTCTGGGGTTCGAGTCCCAGCAGCCCCAGTTTTTGCTCTATTTCCTTTTATTTTTCTGCACACACACTCAGCCGCTGGGCCAAATCTCCTCCTGGGCCGCTGCACTATGTTGCTTCTGGCCCGCGTATGTATTTTTTCCTGCTGTGTGGTTTTAGCATTTTCCCAGTGCATGCATATTTACAGAAATGCCATCATTTTGAATTGTGCATAGCTAAATATCCATCCATCCAAATAGACCATGTCATATATGTAAAATGCTTAGAATTTCATCTAGTTTCACATTATGCCACTTTCATCCATGTTTAAAATGCTTAAAAATGTTGTTTATTTAATTTTGCTTAAATAATATGCTAAAATGTTTTATTTCATAACTAAATAACCGTAGCTCCATTTTAATTAAACTTTATATGTAAATGGGGTAGAAAAATGCCTAGTTTAACATGGTGCACTTTATTTTCCTGTTTAACAATAATAAAATATGTTTTAGGGCAGAACAGTAGCAAATTCGATATATGCATATGGGGATTTTCCGGAATTGTCGTTTGTTGTTTCCGGCCTCACTTAAACTTGCCTAGATAGTTAGTTTATTTATGCTTCACCTCTTGCCATGTTTAACAACATTTAATATTGTTTGGTAGCTTAAACAAGATCAAACTAAATAATTGCTTGTGGTGTTTTGTCAATATGCAACTCGTTGCATATTGAGCTCCACTTAACTTGTAGTATTGTTTGTTGCACTTTGCCATGCCATGCCTCATTAAACCGGACATGCATCATACTTGTTTGTGCATCATGCCATGTTTATGCTTGCGTGTTTACCATGTTGTTTGTTTCTTTCCGGTGTTGCTTCTTAGTTCCGGTAATGTTGCGATTGTGAGGATTCGTTCGACTACTCCCGTTCGTCTTCTTCATGGACTCGTTCTTCTTCCTAGCGGGATTCAGGCAAGATGACCGCTACCCTGGATCTCACTACTATCATTGCTATGCCAGTTGCTTCGTTCTATCTCTATGCTGCGTTACCTATCATTTGCTCTTCAAACCTCCCAAATTGCCATGAACCTCTAACCTTTGACACCCTTCCTAGCAAACCGTTGCTTGGCTATGTTACCGCTTTGCTCAGCCCCTCTTATAGCGTTGTTAGTTGCAGGTGAAGTTGAAGATTGCTCCATGGTGGACAGGGTTATGTTGGGATATCACAATATCTCTTATATTATTAATGCATCTATATACTTGGTAAAGGGTGGAAGGCTCGGCCTTATGCCTGGTGTTTTGTTCCACTCTTGCCGCCCTAGTTTCCATCATACCAGTGTTATGTTCCCAGATTTTGCGTTCCTTACGCGGTCGGGTGATTTATGGGACCCCCCTGACAGTTTGCTTTGAATAAAACTCCTCCAGCAAGGCCCAACCTTGGTTTTACCATTTGCCTCACCACCACCTACATTTCCCTTGAGAGTAATTAACCCGAGGGTCATCTTTATTATAGCCCCCCCTTCGGGCCAATGCTTGTCTAAGTGTTGGTCTGAACTAGAGTCCTTTGTAGCGCCCCCTCAGGGAAACTTGAGGTCTGGTTTTAGTTGTACGGAGTGCTCATCCGGTGTTGCCCTGAGAACGAGATATGTGCAGCTCCTATCGGGATTGTCGGCGCATCGGGTGGCTTTGTTGGTCTTGTTTTACCATTGTTGAAATGTCTTGTAAACCGGGATTCCGAGACTGATCGGGTCTTCCTGGGAGAAGATATATCCTTCGTTGATCGCGAGAGCTTATCATGGGCTAAGTTGGGACACCCCTGTAGGGTATAAACTTTCGAGAGCCGTGCCCGCGGTTATGTGGCAGATGGGAATTTGTTAATGTCCGGTTGTAGATAACTTGACACCAGATCCGAATTAAAACACATCAACCGTGTGTGTAGGCGTGATGGTCTCTTCTCGGCGGAGTCCGGGAAGTGAACACGGTTTCTGGGTTATGTTTGACGTAAGTAGGAGTTCAGGATCACCTCTTGATCATTGCTAGCTTCACGACCGTTCCTTTGTTTCTCTTCTCGCTCTCATTTGCGTATGTTAGCCACCATACTTGCTTAGCCGCTGCTGCAACCTCACCACTTTACCCCCTTCCTTTCCCATTAAGCTTTGCTAGTCTTGATACCCATGGTAATGGGATTGCTGAGTCCTCGTGGCTCACAGATTACTACAACAACAGTTGCAGGTACAGGTTATCCGATGATCATGACGCGAGAGCGTTGTTTGCTTGCGTTGAGTTCTTCTTCTGTTTCTTCGATCAGGGGATAGGTTCCAGGTCGGCAGCCTGGGCTAGCAGGGTGGATGTCATTTGAGCTTCTGTTTGTGTTTCATCCGTAGTCGGATGATGGATCTTATGTATGATGATGTTGTATTCGTGTGGCATTGTATGCCTCTTGTATGTATCCCTATCTATTATGTAATGTTGATGTAATGATATCCACCTTGCAAAAGCGTTTCAATATGCGGGTCTATCCTTGGTGGGACCTTCGAGTTCCTTTTGGATAGGGTCGCATATTGGGCGTGACAATAGGCTTCGGAGTAACACTTGCATAGGATCTGTTCCTGTTCATGCTCAGGTACACAACGTCTAATAACACCATCTACTCCTTTATAAAGATGCGGGTCATCCCAAAAGTAATGTTGCAAGTCATAGAAAAACTTTTTCTTTTGTTGGTATGTGAAGCTAGGCGGTATAAATTTAGCAACAATATAATTAGCATAATCAGCATACCACAGAGTACTACGAGAAGTACTTATGACATTTAATTGCTCATCAGGAAAGCTATCATCAATAGGTAGTGGGTCATCAAGAACATTCTCTAGCCTAGATAAGTTGTCTACAACGGGGTTCTCAGCTCCTTTTCTATCAACAATATGTAAATCAAATTCTTGGAGCAAGAGAACCCATCTAATGAGTCTAGGTTTTGCATCTTTCTTTTCCATAAGATATTTAAAAGCAGCATGATCTGTATGAATAGTTACTCTAGAATAAAAAATATAGGGTCTGAATTTATCACAAGCAAATACAACCGCTAAAAGTTCCTTTTCGGTAGTAGCATAATTTCTTTGAGCATTGTCTAGAGTCTTACTAGCATAATGGATAACATTTAATTTCTTATCAACTCTTTGCCCTAGAACAGCACCTATAGCATAATCACTAGCATCACACATAATTTCAAAGGGTAAATTCCAATCAGGTGGCTGAACAACAGTGCAGAGACTAATGCTTTCTTAAGTATTTGAAATGCTTCTACACAATCATCATCAAAGACAAATGGTACATCTTTTTGTAATAAATTAGTCAGAGGACGAGAGATTTTTGAGAAGTCCTTAATGAACCTCCTATAAAATCCAGCGTGACCAAGGAAACTTCTTATACCTTTTATGTCCTTGGGACATGGCATCTTTTCAATAGCATCAACCTTGGCTTTATCAACTTCAATACCTCTTTCAGAAACTTTGTGACCCAAGACAATACCTTCAACCATATAGTGGAACTTTTCCCAATTCAAGACAAGATTAGTTTCTTCACATCTCTGCAAAACTCGAGCAAGATTGCTCAAGCAATCATCAAAAGAGGAACCATAGACGGAAAAGTCGTCCATGAAAACCTCACAATTTTTCTCACATAAGTCAGAGAATATAGCCATCATGCATCTTTGAAAGGTAGCAGGTGCATTACATAAACCAAAAGGCATACGTCTATAAGCAAAAGTAACAAAAGGGCATGTAAAAGTAGTCTTTGATTGATCTTTAGCCGACACAGGTATTTGAGAGAAACCAAAATAACCATCTAGAAAGCAATAATGTGTATGTTTGCATAGTATTTGTAGCATTTGATCAATAAAAGGTAAGGGGTAATGAACTTTCTTGGTAGCCTTATTTAATTTGCGGAAATCAATTACCATCCTATAACCTGTGATAATTCTTTGCGGGACCAATTCATATTTATCATTAGGGACAACAGTAATACCTCCCTTCTTAGGGACACTATGGACAGGACTTACCCACTGACTATCAGCAACAGGATAAATTATACCTGCCTCCAGAAGCTTGAGTATTTCTTTTCTTACCACTTCTTTCATTTTAGGATTCAAACGTCATTGAGGATCGCGAACCGGTTTGGCATCCGCTTCCAAATTTATTTTATGTTGACATAGAGTGGGACTGATGCCCTTAAGATCATCCAGAGTATATCCAATAGCGGCACGGTGCTTCTTCAGAGTTTTCAATAATCTTTCTTCTTCATGCTCTGAAAGGTTAGCACTAATAATAATAGGATATATTTTCTTTTCATCAAGATAAGCATATTTAAGATTATCAGGCAAAGGTTTGAGCTCAAACACGGGATCACCTTTGGGTGGAGGAGGATCCCCTAGGATTTCAACAGGCAAATTGTGTTGCAGAATAGGTTCCTATTTAAAGAATACTTCATCTATTTCCCTTCTTTCATTCATGAACATCTCATTTTCATGGTCTAGCAAATAGTGTTCTAAAGGATCACTAGGAGGTACGGAAATAGAAGCAAGACCAATAATTTCATCCTTACTAGGAAATTCTTCCTCACGATGCTGTTTACTAAATTTAGAGAAATTAAACTCATGAACCATATCATCCAAGCCAATAGTAACAACATTCTTTTCGCAGTCTATCTTAGCATTAATAGTATTCAAGAAGGGTCTACCAAATATAATGGGACAAAAGCTATCTTGTGGAGAACCAAGAACAAGAAAATCAGCGGGATATTTGGTTTCCCACACAAGACTTCAACATCTCTAACAATTCCCATTGCAGATATAGTATCTCTATTGGCCAGTTTAATTGTAACATCAATATCTTCTAACTCAACAGGTGCGATATCATGCATAATTTCTTTATATAAGTCAATGGGTATAACACTAGCACTAGAACCCATATCACATAAGCCATGATAACAATGATCTCCTATTTTAACAGAAATAACAGGCACGCCTACCACGGGTCTATGTTTGTCTCTATCACAGGGTTTAGCAATCCTAGCAGTTTCACCAAAGAATACAATGACATGCCCATCAATATTATCGGACAAGAGATCTTTAACAATAGCAATATTAGGTTTTAGTTTGACTTGCTCAGGAGGTGTATAAGTTCTAGTATTGCTTTTACGAACAACAGTTGAAGCTTTAGCATGATCCTTTACTCTAGCAGGGAAAGGTGGTTTCTCAACATAAGAGGTGGGAACAATAGGATCATTATAAGTGATGGTCTTTTCTTCAACTTTAATAGGTGCAGCTACTTTTACTTCTATGGGAGGATGATATTTAAACCACTTCTCCTTGGGGAGATCAACATAAGTAGCAAAAGATTCACAGAAAGAAGCTACTATCTTAGAGTCAAGTCCATATTTAGTGCTAAACTTACGGAAAATATCGGTATCCGTAAAAGATTTAACACAATCAAACTTAGGTGTCATACCTGACTCCTTACGTTCGTCGAGGTCCCAATCTTCAGAGTTGCATTTAATTCTATCCAATAAATTCCATCCAAATTCAATAGGCTTCATCATAAAAGAGCCAGCACAAGAAATATCGAGCATGGTGCGATTATTATCGGAAAGCCGAGCATAAAAATTCCGGAGAATTGTCAATTTTGAGAGCTCATGATTGGGGCATGAATATAACATTGATTTAAGACTCCCCCAAGCTTGAGCGATGCTTTCTCCTTCACGAGGCCCAAAAATTATATATATAATTGCGATCATGATTTACAAGATGCATAGGGTAATACTTTTGATGAAATTCCAATATCATTCTTTTATAGTTCCATGATCTCGTATCATCGCATAGCCTATACCATGTCAATGCGTCTCCCTCCAAAGATAAAGGGAAAGCCTTCTTCTTAACAACATCATCGGGTATACCTGCAAGCTTAAATAATCCACAAATATCATCCATATAGCGTAGATGCTCGTCGGGATGCTTTGTTCCATCTCCTATAAAAGTATTAGCCAACAATTTTTCCATAATACCCGAAGGAAATTCAAAAGGAGTTTCATTTTCAATAGGTTCAGTAGGTTGAGGAGCAACTCTTTGATCTACTGGACGGGGTGAAGATACCCCGAACAAGCCCCTCAGAGATTCACTTTCCATAGTAACAAGTGACAGAAAATTTCAGCACACTATATAAATTTTTCCTTACCAAATTCCACTTACCAAAGGCGCTACACTCCCCGGCAACGGCGCCAGAAAAGAGTCTTGATGACCCACAAGTATAGGGGATCTATTGTAGTCCTTTCGATAAGTAAGAGTGTCAAACCCAACGAGGAGCAGAAGGAAATGATAAGCGGTTTTCAGCAAGGTATTCTCTGCAAGTACTGAAATAAGTGGTAACAGATAGTTTTGTGATAGGATAAATTGTAACGAGCAACAAGTAACAAAAGTAAATTAAGTGCAGCAAGGTGTCCCAATCCTTTTTGTAGAAAAGGACAAGCCTGGACAAACTCTTATAATAGGAAAAGCGCTCCCGAGGACACATGGGAATATCGTCAAGCCAGTTTTCATCATGCTCATATGATTCGTGTTCGGTACTTTGATAATTTGATATGTGGGTGGACCGGTGCTTGGGTGTTGTTCTTACTTGAACAAGCATCCCACTTATGATTAACCTCTATTACAAGCATCCGCAACTACAACAAAAGTATTAAGGTAAACCTAACCATAGCATGAAACATATGGATCCAAATCAGCCCCTTACGAAGCAACGCATAAACTAGGGTTTAAGCTTCTGTCACTCTAGCAACCTGTAGGCATTCTGGGAACGGGGGTCCCCAGACTTGCCTGCCTGCGGCCTGCGGTGTGGCTCAAAGGAGGCCCAGCACAGCCCATCTTCATCAACACAAGCTCAAGACCCTCGCGAGGGGCCAAGCCTCGCGGGGCGGATGACAAGGAGCTTCCTCAGGCACGGCCTCGTCAGGCTGGCTCATGAGGAGGCGGAGAGTTCAAGGCGGGGTACCTCGCGAGGTGCCCATGACGCAAGCCATGACGACCAAGGGCGCCAGTCGGGCGCCAGCCTGCGCAGTGTCCTCCTTTCCCCTTTGGTGCAAAGGGGGTAAGCGCAGGCGAGAGCATCAAGCAAAGGCGTCCATTTCGGTGCAACAAGACCAAGACCGGCCCAACGGCCGGAAGGAAGTCATTGTGGAGCCCAAGCCGGCGTCACCACCAGAGCCTTTGATAGGCGAGGACCAACTTTAGTCAGGATAAGTGTACCCGATGTTCCCCTTCAAAATGGCCAATTGTTGGCGCCCTTCCCACTCAATATTTGGGAAGAGGCCCAGGGCCTTTGCCTATAAATAGGACTAGCCACCCCCAAGGTAGAGGCATCTTTATCCTGACGGAGAAACCAGTAGATAGAGCGATTGAACTCCTCCCAGCAGTTCGTTGCACCAGCCAAGAACAGACCCTCGCGAGGCTGTTCTACCTTGTATTGTTCATCATCAAGCCCAAGAGGCAATCCACCACACCACACCCTGGAGTAGGGTATTACACCACAATGGTGGCCTGAACTAGTATAAATCTTGTGTCTCTTGTGCTGTTCAGTTTGGTAGTTTAGGTTCTAGCGGTTCGACGAGGAGCGAGCCGGTAGAGGGTTGAATCTCTGCGCGCACCCCAGTGTTCGAACCTCAAGGGTCTGCCGGAACCCAAAATCTGACATTTGGCACGCCAGGTAGGGGTGCGCCGGAATTTGCCTTCCGTCGTCTCGTTCTTCCCCAACCACCACATCCATGTCTGATGCTCGTCGGGCTCGCGCCGAGCGCCGAGCCGCCCTCGCTTCCCATGTCACCCAGACGGTTCCCGTTGGCGGGCGCCCTCGTCGTTCCCCGTCACCCGCCGTCAACGCCGCCACCGGCCTGGCGGGGAACGAACAGCAAGCATCATCCCAGCATCCATCCATGAGGCGGGACGGCCGCACTGCCACGCCCTCGCTCACCCCCGCTGGTTCTTCATCACGCATGCCCCGCGCGGCCATGGAGGCCCGAGCTGCGCTCTTCGCGGCAAACGAGCTCCTGCGCTACCGGCCCATCGATGACGTCTATGAAGAATGGCTCGACCGAGTCGCCGAGCTCGTCCGAGCCGCCGGAGGCGCCCCCGCGCCGTCCTTCTCGCTGCACCACACCCCGCCCTGCGCGGGCAATGAAGCTCCTGGGGCGCCTCAGCCGCCTCCTCCTCAAGAAGGCGCCCTGGCCCCAAGGCGCGCGGCCCCTGGGCGGAACCCGCTCCGTCAGGCGCCAGCGCGGCAAGAGCAGAGCTGCCAAGAAGTCCCTCGCCCTCAAGAAGCTGCCCGAGCGCTCGCTGCTCCGACACGTCGAGACCCTGCGCTGCCCACAGCCGCGGCGCATGGGGACCCGCAGGACAAAGCTCTTCGTCGCCCAAGGCCCCCTGTGGCCATGGCGGGCTGCCGCGCCTTCACCTCCGAGCTGCGCAGCGTCGCGTGGCTCGGCAAGTTCAAGCCAGACCTGCCTCCTCGCTATGACGGCACGGCTGACCCTGCGGAGTTCCTCCAACTCTACGAGTTGGGCATCGAGGCTGCCAACAGAGACGAAAAGGTCATGGCGAACTGGTTTCCCATGGCGCTCAAGGACGGAGCCCGCACCTGGCTCCTGAATCTGGCCCCAGGCACGATCTCCTCCTGGGGCGAGATGCGCAGCCGCTTCATCGCCAACTTCCAGGGTACTCGCGACCGGCCACCCGCCGTGAGCGACATGCGTCGTATCAAGAAGCAACCAAGGGAAACCCTGTAGAAGTACATCCAGCGCTTCAACAACGCGCGCCTCAAGATCCCCAGGGTGACGGAGGAGGCCATCATCTCATCCTTCTCCGATGGTGTGTGCGACATCAAGATGAAGGAGGAGCTGGCGATGCATGAAGACCTGTGCACCTCCTTGGAGCTGTTCAACTTGGCGACCAAGTGCGCCAGGGCTGAGGAGGCGCGCCTCTCCCTCCTCGAGCTGCCTGCCGCAGACCCCGGAGAGAAGAAGCCCAAGGCCAAGGACGTGAAGCGCAAGGGAGCCGCCGTACTCGCGGCCGAGCCAGACACCAAGCGAGGCAGAGATCAGCCCAAATCCTCCAAGGGCAGTCGGTATTGCGTGTACCACGACCTCCACATCCACAACACCAATGAATGCCAAGAGCTCCGGGCCGTGCGTGAAGGAAGGGTCGGCAAACGTCCCGACCGCAGTGACCAGGGCTACGGCCGAGGGGGAGGAAGGAATGCAGGACGTTGGGAAGACCGCGGCCCGCGCCAAGGGTGGCGCGACCAACCTCGCGAGGATCGCTGGCAGGACCCGCCTCGCGAGGGAGGCTGGAGGGATCAGCCTCGCGAGGATCGCCCGCAAGGGAACGCAGGCCTCCCTCCGCTGCCGCCATAGCCAAGGAGAAATGAAGACCATCATCAGGACGAGGGGGCTGGGGGCTTCCAGGAACCACGCGCAATCGCCTGCATCCTGGGCGGAGCTCAAGCCCCAGCCTCTCAGCGCATCTTCAAGCAGTTCGCCCGCGAAGTGAATGCAGTCCTCCCCAAGCTCGAGGCCACGCGCCCTCTCAGGTGGTCGGCATGCGCCATCACGTTCAGCTCAGCGGATCAGCTCAAGGGCGCGGCCACAGCCGGAGGCCTCCCGATGCTTTGTTCCCCAATCATCAGCAACGTGCTAGTCACGAAGACCCTCATCGACGGCGGGGCAGGGATCAACATCCTGTCTGTGGAAATGTTCAACAATCTCCAAGTGCCCTACAGTCAGCTTCAGCCAACCAAGCCCTTCTCCGGAGTCACTGACGGCTCCACGGTCCCGATCGGGCAGGTCCGCTTTCCTGTCACCTTCGGGGCATGCGACAACTACCGCACCGAGCTCATCGACTTTGACGTCGACCACATTCGCCTGCCGTACAACGCCATCCTCGGGTACCCGGCGCTGGCCAAGTTCATGGCCGTAACCCACCACGGCTACAACGTCCTCAAGATGCCAGGAAGCGGCGGGGTAATCACGGTGCCCTGCGAAGAAAGAGACGCAGTGTGCTCCCTGGAGCGAGCCTTTCAGGCCGCATCGCTGGAAGACCCAGACCGCGGCAGCAGGAAGCCTCCCGAGGCCGCCCCCAAGAAGAAGAAGGCATCGTCCGGCACGGCCCCTCAGGAGGCAGGCCCCTCAGGGCCCGCGCCTGCTCAGGGGGAGCCTCCCTCCATCGCATAGGGAAGCGCGCCCGATGCCCTCCTCAGGTAGGGCTCGAGGGCTCTCCCCTGGAGGGCCGCCAACCTCGCCAAGGCCACGAGGGAGGCGCTTGGGCACCACGTGGAGGCGTGCTTCGAAGCACGTTTCCCTCAAGAAGGAGCAAGGCAAGGAGGGCAAACCCTCAGGAGTTTGTCAGCAAGGCCATTCAGGAGTTACAGGATTCAAGGGTCATGAGAGGCAGCCGCCGCCTACCCGCCGTGCCCCCCCATCCAGGCGAGGATGGTGGGCTGCGCGTCTGCATCGACATACTGGGCCTCAACCAAGCTGCGTCTCAAGAGCGCCTCTGGCCCTCGCGAGTGGGACGTTGCGAGGGTCTGCCCCACAGCTATGTGCGCATGCCTTACGACTTGCCGAACGCGGCTGCTGCGCACCAGCATCTCACGAGGGCCATCCTGGAGGCTCAAGAGGTCAGGCGTGCCGCAGCCCTGTCGGAGATGGAGATGGCCCACGAGGAGTCGCCAGTGCTTCCGGAGCCTCCTGAGGCCCCTGGGCCTGGGGGCTCGTGAGGATTGGCTCCCGCAGCCCATCGAGTCTGCTACACCGACACCCCTTCGTCCCCAACATCATCAGGTGACATCTTTTAAGTTTCATTTCTGGCTGGGAGCGCCCTCAGGGCCGCATTATTCCTAGGCCGCGTGGGTCCGTCCCTGTGGCATGTATCCCTTTTATTTCATGTCCTTGGCTTACCTTATTGGGGGCGCCCCTCGGGCTGCATCATCCCCAAGCCGCTCGGGTCTGTCCTAGCGGCATGTATCCTTCTTGCGTTTATCTTAGGGCTATGCTTTCGATCCACCATGCTTGTTATTTGGTGCCTTTTTCTCCTGGGTGTCGGAATCTTGGGCGTTAAAGGCGGGGTGCCTGAGCATCGCGACTTAGGGCTCCTACCGGCTCTCCGGCCCTCACCCTCTGGTCTTGTCCACGGCATCGTGACCTGGCATGCCAGTGACGGCTGAGACCAGCCCGGGAGCCGGGACCCAAGGACGTAGAGTTTCGTCATCTAACCCAGCTTGCGCGTTAAAGGGGGGGTGCCTGAGCATCGCGACTCAGGGCTCCTACGGGCTCTTCGGCCCTCACCCTCTGGTCTTGTCCATGGCATCGCGACCTGGCATGCCAGTGACGGCTGATACCAGCCCGAGAGCCGGGACCCGAGGATGTAGAGTTTCATCATCTAACCCAGCTTGCACGTTAAAGGGGGGTGCCTGAGCATCGTGACTCAGGGCTCCTACCGGCTCTCCGGCCCTCACCCTCTGGTCTTGTCCATGGCATCGCGACCTGGCATGCCAGCGACGGCTGAGACCAGCCCGAGAGCCGGGACCTGAAGACATAGAGCACCAGCATCTGGCCAAATTTGCAGGAACACACTCGAAGATAAGGCCCAGAGCCAGGCGCAACCCGCCTTGAGGTAGGGCCCCGTGAGTCCCGCGCTGGCTCACGGGTACCCCAACACACCTCGCAAGGCCTTTCACGCCCCTCCATAGCAACTAACGGCTAACTGTCGATTGTCGCATCAAACCCTCGTTCCTTCTGTGATGAGCCTACAGGGTCCCTCCAAGGAGCGTCGCCAAGCAACCTCACATCGGCCGAGGCACGGATCTGGCGCCGCACCAGGAAGCATTTTTCTGACCCTCGAGATAAGTCACTCTCCGGAAGCATTGGTTATCACAACACCGCCCCCGCACCAAGTGCAATCCTGTGTTAGCAACGTTGCTCTCCTTTCTCACCGAATGATGGCTGCTTGAGCGCTAAGGGGGACCTCCTGAGCATCGCGACTCAGGGGGCTCTTACCGGACCTCGGGCCTCTCACCTCCTGGCCTTGACCACGGCATCGCGACCTGGCATACCAGCGACGGCTGAAGCCGTCTTAGGACTGGGACCTGTCGGCGCAGAGCATCAAGCTCTCGTGAGGTCTGAAAGGAGGAAACTAAGCTAAAACGGAATAAGCACCTTGCACCGCTTCACAATAAGGATCATATTGACAGACGGAGCTACAAACATCTTACAAGCCCCCGTGGAGTATATTCTTGGCTCCTCGCAGGAACAAAAGGCGCGAATCCTAAGGAGTCCTAACTACAGGGGCATCGCGGCAGACGCCAACATCAATAGTGGGCCGCCCAGCACCGACACCAACCCCATCCAGATCACAGGCGGCGATGGCCTGACGAGCCCGCCCTGCTCCGAGAACGGCGCAGGCTCGGGGGCTCGTAGATGTCATCGCTCATCTCCGGAGTTGCGAAGAGCTTGGTGGAGTCGTTGGATCCTCCGGCGCCTCCATCGCCTGAGGAGCAGCCAAGGGAGTGGTCGGCCAGCCTCTGTCTCGCCGCAGCAGGGTCCCGACCGCCTCTCCCGGGGCAGCACTCCAGCCGGCGACCCTCCGCATCGAAGACCTTGAAGGACATCACCGAAGCACCATCGTACTCTAGATGGATCGTGAGGGCGCCCCTCGTCCTGCAGACCCGGGCGACCTCGCCCTAGCCTCGAGTCATGAAGACCTCGCCCGGAGCAACGACCGCGACCTCTGCCCCGGTCGCGAGGGTGCCGTAGCCGGCGTGCTGCAGCCAAAGCCCGAGGGGTTCCCCTCGCCGGACCACGGAGGCGAAGAAAGAGGGGAGACGAATCCAAGACTTAGGAGGCGTGGCGGCATGAAGCACGAACTCTCGACAGGAGCCCTCGGCGTGGACTCCAGGAGGGAAGATGCACACCTTCATGACCCGCCGGCGTCGGCGGCGGCGCCGCTCGTGGCGCTCGCCGTCGACTCCTTCAGAGCCGCCAGTGTGTGCGTACAAGGGAAGAGGGAACCCTGGTGGTGGCCGCTCACACCAGGGTCTTGACGCTTCCTGGCGAGTGCCCTCGCCCTGACACCAGAGGGCAGGCCGCTTCTTCGGGGGAAGCGGGTCAGGATCCTCTTGGGGAGCTTTTCCCTTCTCTTCTGCGGAGAACCGGCGGATCAGAGCCATTGCAGCAAGACGGAGCAAGGCCCAGGAAGGAGGAGAAGCAGAGGGATAGACCGGAAGGGCGCGCGCCATTCCGTACTTATAGCCAGCGAAGGCCAACCATCGACCTCCGCGATCACAGGTAATCATGACCCGCTTTGCATGCAGGGACTTGTCGAATCCGTGCGGTTAGCAAGGCGTTGTGGGGAAGCAGAGGCGCCCACGTCCAATCAACCGCCACGCGGCGCCCAAGGCCGTAGGCTGTTAGGGCCCGCAACGCTTCGCACTTTCCCTTTCGCCTCTCTGCTCGGCGAAGTTTGGGCACGCCGTGGGCCCGGGGGCTACTGTCGGAGTTCTGGGAACGAGGGTCCCCAGACTTGCCTGCCTGCGGCCTGCGGCGTGGCTCAAAGGAGGCCCAGCATAGCCCATCTTCATCAACACAAGCTCAAGACCCTCCCAAGGGGCCAAGCCTCGCGGGGCGGACGACAAGGAGCTTCCTCAGGCATGGCCTCGTCAGGCTGGCTCATGAGGAGGCAGAGAGTTCAAGGGGGTACCTCGCGAGGTGCCCATGATGCAAGCCATGACGACCAAGGGCGCCAGTCGGGCGCCAGCCCGCGCAGTGTCCTCCTTTCCCCTTTGGTGCAAAGGGGGCAAGCGCAGGCAAGAGCATCAAGCAAAGGCGTCCATTTCGGTGCAACAAGACCAAGACCGGCCCAACGGCCGAAAGGAAGTCATTGTGGAGCCCAAGCCGGCGTCACCACCAGAGCCTTTGACAGGCGAGGACCAGCTTTAGTCAGGATAAGTGTACCCGTTGTTCCCCTTCAAAATGGCCAATTGTTGGCGCCCTTCCCGCTCAATATTTGGGAAGAGGCCCAGGGCCTTTGCCTATAAATAGGACTAGCCACCCCCAAGGTAGAGGCATCTTGATCCTGACGGAGAAACCAGTAGATAGAGCGATTGAACGCCTCCCAGCAGTTCGTCGCACCAGCCAAGAACAGACCCTCGCGAGGCTGTTCTGCCTTGTATTGTTCATCATCAAGCCCAAGAGGCAATCCACCACACCACACACTGGAGTAGGGTATTACACCACAATGGTGGCCTGAAGTATAAATCTTGTGTCTCTTGTGCTGTTCAGTTTGGTAGTTTAGGTTCTAGCGGTTCGGCGAGGAGCGAGCCGGTAGAGGGTTGAATCTCCGCGCGCACCCCAGTGTTCGAACCTCAAGGGTCTGCCGGACCCGAAATCCGACACAACCCATCATCTACTTATTACTTCCCAATGCCTTCCTCTAGGCCCAAATAATGGTGAAGTGTTATGTAGTCGACGTTCACATAACACCACTAGAGGCTAGACAACATACATCTTATCAAAATATCGAACAAATACCAAATTCACATGACTACTAATAGCAAGACTTCTCCCTTGTCCTCAAGAACAAATGTAACTACTCACAAAGCATATTCCTGTTCTTAATCAGAGGGGTAATAATGTGCATAAAGGATCTGAACATATGATCTTCCACCAAATAAACCAACTAGCATCAACTACAAGGAGTAATCAACACTACTAGCAACCTACTAGCACCAATCCCGGACTTGGAGACAAGAATTGGATACAAGAGATGAACTAGGGTTTGGAGATGAGATGGTGCTGGTGAAGATGTTGATGGAGATTGCCCTCTCCCGATGAGAGGAGCGTTGGTGATGATGATGGTGATGATTTCCCCCTCCCGGAGGGAAGTGTCCCCGGCAGAATAGCTCCGCCGGAGCCCTAGATTGGTTACGCCAAGGTTCCGCCTCGTGGCGGCGGAGTCTCGTCCAGAAAGGTTGCTTCTTATTTTTTTCTCATCGAAAGACTTCATATAGGAGAAGATGGGCATCGGAGAGCCATCAGGGGGCCCACGAGGTAGGGGGGCGCGCCCAGGGGGGAGGGCGCGCCCCCACCCTCGTGAGCAGGGTGTGGGCCCCTGGCCTTCATCTTTGGCGACGATTTTTCTTTATTTATTTTAAGATATTCTGTGGAGTTTCAGGACTTTTGGAGTTGTGCAGAATAGGTCTCCAATATTTGCTCCTTTTCCAGCCAGAATTCCAGCTGCCGGGATTCCCCCTCTTCATGGTAAACCTTGTAAAATAAGAGAGAATAGCCATAAGTATTGTGACATATCGTGAAATAACAGCCCATAATGCGATAAATATCGATATAAAAGCATGATGCAAAATGGACGTATCAGACACCTCGGCCAGGAAAAGCCAAGGACAACGGCCGCCTTAACTACACTCATGGCCCGCTTTTGCGCGAGTGAAGATAGCTGGTTAGCTCGTAGCAGCACCAGTGATCCCAACACATCCGAAGTCATAGATAGCAATGGAAAACCAGGACGCAACAAAAACAAACGTCAGCGCAATGAAGAAAGCTCGGACAATACAACGGTAAATGCCGGATTCAGGGGCTCAAGATCCGGTCAACGGAAGAAGCCATTTAAAGGCAACAAGGACAGTCCATCTAACTTGGACAAAATCCTAGACAGGCCCTGCCAGATCCACGACACTCCCGATAAATCGGCTAATCATACCAACAGAGAATGTTGGGTCTTCAAGCAGGCCGGCAAACTCAACGCCGAACACAAAGGGAAGAGACCTCAGAGCAAAGACAAGGACGAACCTCGCTAGCCGAACACGTGGGGAGAAAAGAAATTCCCATCGGAGATCAAAACAGTGAACATGATCTACGTCACTCATATCCCAAAGTGGGAGCGCAAGCGCGCACTCCGTGATGTCTATGCCATTGAGCCCATCACCCCCAAGTTAAACCCATGGTCGGCCTGCCCGATCACCTTTGATCGCAGGGATCACCCGACTAGTATCCGTCATGGAGGTTCGGCCTCCCTAGTGCTCGACCCAATAATCGACGGATACCACCTCACTCGAGTCCTCATGGACGGCGGCAGCAATCGCAATCTGATATATCAGGACACTGTCCGCAAGATGGGGATAGACCTGTCAAGAATCAAGCCAAGCAACACTACCTTTAAAGGAGTTATACCGGGCGTGGAAGCCCGCTGCGCTGGCTCTCTAACACTGGATGTTGTATTCGGCTCGCCGAACAACTTTTGAAGTGAAGAACTAATCTTCGACATTGCTCCGTTCCGAAGCGGCTATCATGCACTACGTGGAAGAATGGCCTTCGCCCGTTTTAATGCAGTCCCGCATTATGCTTATTGTCGGATTTCGGGATCTGGCAACCCGTGAGAGGTTCGAGCACTGGGGTGCATGCGGAGATATCAACCTACCCAGCCTGCCTACTCACGATCCACCCTAGTCTGGCGCGAAGAGCTCACAGAGACACAAAGACACATAGATTTATACTGGTTCGGGCCACCGTTGTGGTGTAATACCCTACTCCAGTGTGGTGTGGTGGATTGCCTCGAGGGGCTATGGATGAACTAGTACAGAGGATGAACAAGCCTCGGGAGGTGAGGTGTTCTTGAGCTGGTGTGGTGCTCTACTTGCTCTGGTTTTCGGTCCCTCTCTATGGTGGTGGCTAAGTCCTATATATAGTCGCCTTGGTCCTCTTCCCAAATATGAGCGGGAAGGGATTCCACAATGGCGGGATTTGAAAGGGGACAAGCAGTACTGTCTATCCTGACCAAAGTAGTCTTCGCCTGTGAAAAGCCTCTGGCTGTGGCACTGCGGTGGGCTCAGTGATGACCTCCGTCTTGCCGTCCTGGCGGTCTTCGTCTTGTTGCACCAGAATGGAAACCTTTGGCCGATTTGTCGGGACTCCGTGCATGTGGCTTGCCTCCCTTGCACCCAAAAGGAAACATGCGCTCTGCACCCGCCTGGCCTTGGTCGTCATGGCTCATGTTAGCTGAGCCTCATGAGGTAGCTGCATAGATCCCTCCGGCCCTCAGGAGCCCTCCTGAGAAGGCCAACTCCTACAGGGGTCTTGGGTCGCCTGCCTCACGAGGCTTGGCCCCTCGCGAGGGTCTTGTGGTGTTGACGTTAAAGCTGGGCCGTACCAGGCCGTCGATGGAGCCACGTGGTGGGTCGCAGAAAGGCAGGACTGGATACCCCCAAGTCTAGGATGCCGACAGTAGCCCCCGGGCCCAAGGCATGCTCGGACTTGGCTTCCAGGCGAAGCCAAGGGGCAAGGACGGAGCGTCGCGGGCCCTAACAGCCTGCGGCCCTGAAGACACGTGGTGGTTGATGGGACGTGGGCGTCTCCACTTCCCGATGCCGCCTTGATATCCAGTAGACCCAGCAGCCGCCCATTGTCAGCGCAACTCGCCCTTCGTGGTATACTGTGCCCAGCTCTTGTTTCTTCCTCCCCAATCTTGCCGCCGCATCCATAGATCTGGTGCTGACGCCTTGTCCTCTCTCGGTGTTCACCATGGCTCCCAAGCCAAGGAAGAAGAAGGTGAAGCCACGCGTGCCAGCCTGCCCTCCGCTGGACTTGGAGCCGGCCCTTAAGCAGTCGACGATGATCAACAAGGAAGGGTTGGACAAGGTTCGCCACGCGCTCGCCGCCAGCTCCAATGAGGGGGGGGCGATGGCTGCTCACCCTGCATCTTGGCAAACCAGAGAGATGAGTGCCACCGAGAATCCCATCCATCTCCATGCTCTTCTTGCTGGATTGATATCTCCCTTCTCCCCTTTCTTCAACGCCATGATGTCGCATTACCAGATCCACCTGCTCCATCTGGACCCCTGCTCCGTCATCCTTCTCGCCGTCTTTTCCTTCCTCTGCGAGGCCGTGGTGGGCATCACACCCTCCATGACCTTATTTCGACATTTCTTCCTGCTCCGGCTGGTGGACGCACATCAGCGCTCTGGGTGCGCAACATTTGAGGCCATGGCTGCGACCGCCGGCTCGGGGATCGAATTTGAGCTCTCGCCCGTTGCGAAGGGATTCTGGAAGCAGTGGCTTCTGTTGGACGCCCGCACATTCAGCCCCCTGCTCACGATTCCTGGATCGCTGGCTTCGCCAAGCTCTGGTTGGTGCCATGTGAAGCTCACTGACCAGCGTCTTGCTTTTGTCTGGAAGAGGCTGGCGAGGCTCCGGGAACTGGGGGTGATGGCGCCAATGGTGGTGAAAGAATTCGTGAAGCAGAGCCTTGCTACCCTTCAGCGCCACTGTTGCCTGATGTGGGACTTCACCGGCGCCGAGGATCCGATGAGGCTGCAGAAGCCGTCGCTTGCTGCCGATACCTTGAGCGTGGTGCTCAAGCTCCTGACTGGCGAGCCCGAGCCTACTAACCTCCCAGGGGGTGGCTGCCTCCTTTATCTGTGCTCAAACAACGAGGCCTTCACGGGGTAAATGCCCATGTTTGATGAGTGGGGGTTGCTTCCCGGGGGCATCGCGGGGCCCCATGAAAATCCTGTCTTCGTGGCCCCCCTCCTTATCGATCTTGCCGCGCACGCCCCAAGTGTGGAGGCAGGGGGACGCGCGCCTCCGTCAGCTGTCGAGAACTCCTCCGGAGGCTCAACCTCATTAAAGGCTCAGGAGCCTCAGGCTTCTGGGGTTCTGGCAGGGGCTGCCGCAGAGCCTGCGCTACATCAAACTCCAGAGGCGGAAGCCTCTAACGTCGGGGACGGTGGCTCTAGAGCTGCTGCTGGCGACGAGGAGCCCACTAACGGCCCTGGAGCTGTGAGCCAGGACGCCACGCCGGGCGCCCCTGCCCTCGGGACCCCTGCCCCAGATATCACTCCGGACGCTCCCCCTCCTGAGGATCGCCCGTCGGGACCAGGTCGGCGCCGCCTGTGCCTTGAGTCGCTCCTGAAGAGGAAGAGGTCCCCGTGTCGTGACGATGGCACCCGCCGGCCGCTGAAGCCAAGGAGATATGTGGCCGCCGACAAGTAAGTATCTTCGCTCCTGATCTCCAAGCACACTGCGCTTTCTCATGGTTGGGGCTTTACTGGATCTTCATGAAGGCAAAACCTCGGGAGGCGGGCACCCCCAAGAGCTCCAGCTCGGCGCATGCGTGCAGCCCCCAGCGCTCTGAGCCTGCGCAGGGTGTGAATCCAACTCTCTCCAGCATGACGTCATGAGGGTGCACCGGAACCGAG
>NC_041381.1:442940802-443004796 GCF_002162155.2 Triticum dicoccoides | reverse complement strand
TTGTACTTGCCAGCAGGGGGCGCCCTTTGGGCAGCCTTCGTCTTCAAGCTGTGGGGCCCCACTGGCCAGCCCCCAGCCAGCGACTGGCGGAGCCCCAGCGCCTCCCGAGTGACCTCCGGAGCCGGTGAAGATCTTGGCGACGAGCTCGCGCTTTCTCGCGGGCGCAGTGCGGTGCGCTTTGGGTTCTTCGGTGAAGCGATGTGTGCGATGGTACATCTTGGTGGGGAGCTCGCCAACATCGACACCAGGCTTGAAGTAGAGAGCCGGCGCTTGAAGGGCGAATGGCAGCGGCTGAAGGTGGCCATCAACCTTGGGAAGCTTCAGCGAAACAAAGCCGAGGCGCGTGCGGAGGCCTCGCTCGCGGATTCCACCCCACAGTAGTACCGGAGAGAAGGAGCAGCCCAAGCCTCGGCCAGCTCCCTTCCTCCTCCACACAGCTCTAGGAGCAACATTGTACGATCAATCATCCAACCAAACTCGGCAGGACTAGGGGTGTTATCTCTTCGGAGAGCCCCGAACCTGGGTATGTCCGGAGTCCCACGCCCGTGCATGCCAACCTCGCCTCTGGAGCCCACCAGCGCCCTCGAGCCTCCTACTCTCTTTAGCCATCCCTTGGCATCTGCCGTGCACCCACCACGACAGTTGGCGCCCACCGTGGGGCAGCTCGAGGAGCTGGCCGGGAGCATGCTTCAGACGGGGCCCTTCTCCTACACCGACGAGTCTGCCGCGGCGGCGGACGACGTTGTCCGCGCGCTCGCCGCCTCCTTCACCGCGCTCCGCATTTCTGATGCGCTCGCAGCTGACGAGTACCCCAGCGAGGTGCTCAGCTACTCCGACTCTCCCCTTTCCCTCGGCGGTGGCATTGCCGCCGGAGGGATCGATGTCCATGTGGAGGTTTACATCACGGGCGATGGCGCCTCTTCCTCGTCAAGCAAGACGAGGAAGGCCGCGGAGGCCAGGGCCACCGCGGAACGGACCAAGCCATCCGATCCACTGCGCGCTGCGATGCAGAGCCTCCGCATCCCCATCGGCACGGACGTCGACGCCACCAACATCGCCGAAGCCCAAACCCAGCTCGAGGATAGGCGCCAGCAGATGCTGGACCTGTCTGAGATGCTGGCCGCCACCAGGCGCCGCCTGGAGGCCGCTCAGATGGAGCACAACGCCGCTCACGGAGTTACGCCTGCCAAGGCCGAGCCAAGCAGGGTCGCTGACGCACGCGCCCGGGGAGGAGCGATCGGCCGAGCCTTTGGCACCGTCTGGACCGTCTACGAAACCCTAGTGAAGAACATGCGTGCTGCGGAGGCAGCCGCGGTCGGCCTCGACCAACTCACGGGCGAGGAGCTCAAGGAGTACATCGGGCGGATGCGCGAGCTCCTCCGCGCCGCCAATGCCCAGCAGGATCGCCTCAACCAGCTCGCCAAGCCGGCGGGGTTCGGCTCCGCCCGTCTTGGCGGACCCGGTGAACTTCTGCACACGGCTTCCTCGCCACACAGCGAGGCGCACTCCGGCCAAGCCCGGACTCGACGCAACCCGGCCGCCACCGCCGCCGATGCTCTGGGCAACGAGCCTGCCCCGGAGACCCAGCGTGGACCCGGCCAGCTTGGCCGGCGTCTGGCTCCAACCGACCCGGCCCCTCGGGGCCTGGCCGCCAGTCAACTCGGCCCGCGCGCCATCGACGATGCCGACGCGCGCTACCGCCTCGATCAACTCGCTCGCTCCCTGGAGGTGGAGGAGAGCGGCGCTATCGGGCTGGCGTGCTTTGGCCCACACATCCGGGAGGAGCCCTTTCCGAAAGGGTTTGTGTTCCCTCACGACGCCCCCATGTACAATGGGACCGTGAAGCCAGAAGACTGGCTCACCGACTACACCACGGCCATTGGCATCACCGGTGCCAATCATCGTCTAGCCGTGCGCTACGCACCGCTCATGCTCCAGGGGTCGGCCCGCACGTTGTTGAACAGTCTGCCGATGGGAAGCATCAACGCATGGGTCGACTTCGAGGAGGCCTTTGTCCGCAACTTCACGGGGACCTACAAGCGACCCGGTCGCCCTAGCCAAATCGCCATGTGCGTGCAGGGCCGACGGAGACGGGTCGTGAGTACCTCGCACGCTGGACCGAGCTTCGAAACAGCTGCGAGGGCGTCCATGAAGTCCAGGCGATCCAGTACTTCGTCAGCAGGTGCCGAGACGGCACCCTCCTCAAGAACAAGCTCTTACGCTCCGAGCCGGCCACCATGGCCGCGCTCATGGTGACGGCGGACAAGTACGCTAACGCCAACTCCGCCATGAAGATCCAGGTGGCGCTAGACGAAGCCTGCAAGGCAAAGCCGGTTCCTCCCCCAAAGCGGGCCGGCAAAAGCAGCCGGCAGCAGCATCATCAGAACAACAAGCGCAAGGCCGACCAACCGGCGCAGCGTCACGACAACTGGCTCGTCGTGGCCGCCGAGCCCGCAGCGGACCCGGCAGCGAAGCGCCGGCAGACCGGCAAGATGGCATGGCAGCCCGCCATGAGTTTTGAAGAGATGCTCGACGCCCCATGCAGGCACCACAGCAGCGCGAGACCCTCCACGCACACGCTTCGGCAGTGCGCCATCACCAAGCGCATCATGAGGGGAGACATTTCGCCTCCTCCGGCTCCTGCTCCAGCTCCGGGCACAGGGCAGCCGCCTCCGCCTCCACCGCCGCCTCCCTCCAGTGGCACGATGCGGAGCAACACCTATCCAGACCAGAACGCAGCCTACGTCATCTTCACCAGCCTCGGCAACGACAAACGCAGCAAGCGCCTTCTTCGGCAGGAGGTGAACAGCGTCGTCCCGGCCAAGCCGGATTTCATGCACCGGTCGGATCGCCTGATCACCTGGACCCATGAGGATCACCCGGCAGTCATGCCGAGTCCGGGTGGATACGCCCTCGTCCTCAACCCCACCATCATCGCATGGCGCACATGCAAGTTCTCTCGAGTCCTCATCAACGGCGGCAGCAACATCAACATCCTCTACCGCGACACGATGACCAAGCTCGGCCTCAAGGCCGAGGACCTGGAGCCGACCCGGACAGTCTTCCACGGCATCGTGCCCGGCCTTTCCTACTCGCCCATTGGCCGGATCCGGCTCGATGTCCTGTTCGGCGACAACAACCACTTCCGACGTGAGCCAATCTGGTTCGAGGTGGTGGACCTGTCCAGCGCATATCATGCATTGCTGGGCCGGCCCGCGCTTGCCAAGTTCATGGCGGTTCCCCACTACGCGTACCTGAAGATGAAGATGTCGGGTCCCAAGGGCCTCATTATCGTCACCGGCGACTACCGCAAGTCTCTGGAGTGCGACCGAGACGACGCCAAGCTGGCCGAGTCGCTGGTCATTGCCGAGGAGCGGCGCCAGCTCGATCGGATCGTCGCCCTGGCAGCCGAAGCCTCTGATGCGTCGATCCCGACCTCGGACCCGTCCAACGAGGCTGCCTTCAAACCGTCCAAGGATACCAAGAAAGTGAAGCTCAACCCTGAAGACCCCAGCTGCAGCAAGTACGTTGTCGTAGGCGCCCGCCTCGATAGCAAATAGGAAGGCGAGCTCGTCGACTTCCTCCATGAGGATCGGGATATCTTCGTGTGGACTCCCAAGGACATGTCGGGTATCCCGAGGAAGTACGCCGAGCACAAACTTCACGTCCGCAAGGACGCCAAGCCTGTTCGTCAACCCCTCCGATGATTTTATGAAGAGAAGGGAAGAACCATTGGTGAAGAGGTCGCTAAGCTTTTGGCGGCCGGCTTCATAATGGAAGTATTTCACCCCGAGTGGCTGGCCAATCCAGTCCTCGTCCTGAAGAAGAACAAGACCTGGCGCATGAGTATCGACTACACCAGCCTCAACAAGGCCTGTCCAAGGATCCGTTCTCTCTCCCACGGATCGACCAAGTCATCGAGTTGACCGCCGGGCGCGAGCTCTTGTCTTTCCTGGACGCTTACTCCGGCTATCACTAGATTAAGCTGGACCCGGCCGACGCCCTGAAGACGTCCTTCATCACGCCCTTTGGGGCGTACTGCTACATCACCATGTCGTTCGGATTGAAGAACACTGGCGCCACCTTCCATCGCTGCATGCAGAAATGCATGCTGCCGTAACTCGGCCGCAACATCCACGTGTACGTGGACGACATTGTGGTGAAGACCAAGAAGCACCTCACGCTCCTCAACGATTTGAAGGAAACATTCGCCAACCTCCGCGAATACAAGGTCAAGCTCACCCCGGAAAAGTGCGTCTTCGGCGTCCCGGCCGGAAAGCTACTCGGCTTCCTCGTCTCGGAACGCGGCATTGAGGCGAAACTGGAGAAGATCAAGGCCATCGAGCGCATGCGCAAGCCGGCTCGACTGCGTGACGTCCAGAAGTTCACCAGGTGCTTGGCCTTGGTCAGTCGGTTCCTAAGCCGGCTGCGCGAGAGGGTGCTCCCCTGTACCAGCTGATGAAGATGACAAGCCTGTTCAAGTGGAACGGCAAGGCAGACGAGGCCTTCCAAGACCTCAAGCGCATGCTCTCCACCGCACCAGTCCTAGCCGCGCCGACCGACAAGGAGCCACTGTTACTCTACATAGCCGCGACCTCGCGGGCGGTCAGCACGGTGCTGCTGGTTGAGCGACTAGAGAAGGGCAAGATCCAAGCCGTCCAGCGACCAGTCTACTACCTGAGCGAGGTGCTCTCCATTTCCAAGCAGAACTACCAGCATTACCAGAAGATGTGTTACGGTGTGTACCTCACCGCCAAGAAGCTGAAGCAATACTTCCAAGAGCATGTCGTCACCGTCGTCAACCAGGTGCCTATCGGAGAAATCATCGGGTGCCGGGACGCCTATGGTCGGGTCGCCAAGTGGGCGATCCAGCTAGCCGGCCACACCATCCTCTATGAGCCCCGCACCACGATCAAGTCTCAGGCCCTAGCCGATTTCCTCGTCGACTGGACTGAGACCCAGTACTTGCCGCCACCTCCCGACTCGACACACTGGCGCATGCACTTCGATGGGTCCAAGATGCGACTCGGCTTGGGGGCCGGCATCATACTATCATCTCCGAAGGGCGACGGGCTCCGCTACGCGCTCCAGATCCACTTCGCCGCCTCCAACAACGTCGCCGAGTATGAAGCCCTTGTGCACGGCCTCCGGCTTGCCAAGGAACTCGGCATTCGGCGCATCCTGTGTTACGGCGACTCGGACCTGGTGGTGCAACACTGCTCCGGCGAATGGACGCCCGCGACTCCAACATGGCAAGCTACCACTTCCTCGTCCAGAAGCTATCCGGATCCTTCGAGGGCTGCGAGTTCCTCCATGTCCCGCGCGCAGAGAACAAAGCAGCCGACACGCTCGCCAAGATCACCTCGTCACGACAAGCCATCCCGTCCGGTGTCTCCCTCGAGCACCTGTGCAAGCCGTCCGTCAAGCCATCGCCAGACTCTGAGTCCATTCATATTCCAAACGACCCGGCCGCGCCCCAAGTCGGCCCGGGGACTGCTGAACCCGGCCCGGGGGCTGTTCAGCTCGACCCGGCCACCATCATCCCGGACCCGGCCGTCGCCATCCCGACCCGGGGGCTGCTCAACCCGGCTCGGGGGCTGCCGACCCGGAACCCACCCTGGTGGCCATCTTCGTTGTGGTTGCAGCTCCATCTTGGGCTCTCCCAATATCAGAGTTTCTAGAGATAAGGGTTCTCCCCATGGACAAGACTGAAGCTTGGCAAATTCAGCGCCGGGCATCCGCCTACAGCATCATCAACAACGAGCTCGTCAAACGCAGCTCTACTGGCATGTTCCACCGCTGCGTTGAGAAGGATCGCGACATCGACATCCTCCTCGACATTCACCAGGACGAGTGCGGGCACCACGCCGCATCACGATCCTTGGTGGCCAAGGCGTTCTGCCACGGTTTCTATTGGCCCACGGCCTTCGAAGATGCCGAGTCGCTCATTCTCAAATGTGAAGGGTACCAACGCTTTAGCAAACGCAGCCACCAGCCGGCGTCAGCACTCCGCACCATACTCGACATGGTGGGACCCTTCAAAACCGCTCGAGGCGGCATGACGCACTTACTGGTGGCAATGGACAAATTTACCAAGTGGATCAAGGCAAGACCTATCAAGAAATTGGACGGGCCAACAGCCATCCGGTTCATCAAGGATATAGCGGTGCGCTATGGCATGCCGAACAGCATCATCACCACAACAGCACCAACTTCGCCAAGGGCGCGCTCGAGCAATACTGCTCCGTCTCCGGCATCCGCCTCGACCTGGCCTCCGTGGCACATCCGTAGTCCAACGGACAGATCGAGCGGGCCAACGGAATCATCCTGTCCGACATCAAGCCGCGACTCGTCGAGCCACTTATCCGCTCACCCGGCAGCTGGCTTGACGAGTTGCCTGCAGTACTCTGGAGTCTGCGCACAATGCCGAATCGGTCGACCGGGTTCACCCCGTTCGTCCTCATTTATGGAGCTGAAGCTATCATCCCGATCGACGTCGAGTTCGACTCGCCGCACGTAGTGATGTACACCGAAGCCGAAGCCAGAGAGGCACGCGAAGACGGTGTCGACCTGCTCGAAGAAGCACGCCTTCTGGCACTTAGCCGTTCGGCTATCTACCAGCAAGGCCTGAGGCACTACCACAGCAAGAAGATCAAGCCCCTCGCGTTCCGCGAGGGCGACCTCATCCTTCGACTTGTCCAAGAGCAGGCAGGCCAGCACAAGCTGTCCCCTCCATGGGAGGGCCCATTCATCATGAGCAGGGCCTTGCGCGACCGCAACGCCTACTACCTCATCGACGCGCGCAAGTCAAACAAGCACAAGAAGGACACCGCCGGCAAAGAAACGACCCGGCCGTGGAATGCGGAACTCCTGTGCCCGTTTTACAGTTAGCCGCACGAGTGTATGTATCATCGCCTTTTGTAAACGCATGAAACTATGGGGTCCCTGAACGAGACTTGGGGGCTGCCTTTTGCCGACCAATTTATTGCATCCTTATTTTTTCTGCATCACTTTACCACTGAATCCGGCCACCGGCTCGACTCGTCGACCAAAGGGCTCGGGGGCAGGCCGGCTCGGTCGCCACCCCGCCGCCTTACTTGGTTATTCCTGATAAAGTTGGACGCCGCGGTCCCCCACTTTGCCCTAAAACCGCAGATCCAGCTTTGGCTATTGGCGGGCAAGCACAACGGGCCAAAGCTCCTTTACGATTCATACACTAAGTCAAAGGCCGCCGGCTCGACCGACCCAGCCCGTCACTCATCAAATAAGTAGCCGCACGACCGGCTGCTCGCCAACCGGCCAAGCCGGATTGCCGCCAGCCGGCCCAGTGGGTGTTTCGCTCTCGCTCAACACTTCTAAGGACCCAAGTCATGCGCGCCCCTCTCGAAGAATCGAACCCTTTGTCATGGACCGGAGCCTCGGCCGTCTGACTCGCAGGGGGGAGGTTTGAGACAGGAAAAGCATATGAAATCGGTTCGAAAAAGCGGAAGGCAAAGAGCAAAAAAGCACTCACGACATTCACACACAAATATTTAAAGCAAAGGCCCACGGCCCGAGTTTTTACACCCTAAACAACCCCAGTGGGTGGGTGGACCTGCTACTTAACAAATTTTGTGTAAAGTATCTCCGGCATCTCCAGCGCCGCGTCGCGACGTCGACGGCCCTCCCCTGGCGGCCTCCGAGTCCGGCGTGACACCGGTGTCCTCCTCAGCATCCGCGTCGCCACAGATGCCCGTCTCCTCCAAGCTCCCCTCTGGGTCATGGAGAAGCAAGCCGTAGTCGTCGCCATCCACGGCCCTGCTGTCTTCCGTCCGCTCCGGATGGAACTCGTCATGGAAGGCGAACTCGGCAATGTAGCTGGCCTGGGAGGCGATCCGGCCGGCTTGCTCCTGCAGCAACTGCTTTGAACCAGCGCGCTGGCCCATCGGCGTGTCTAGCTGAAGATCCGGATGCCAAGACAGCATGAATCGAAGCGCCATCTCGGCACCGGCACGGGCGGCGGAAACACGCCACTCGCCAAGGCGGTCCGGGCCCATCTCCAACCAACGTGCCAGGCGTGAGAAGCTGCATAGATGGACGGAGTCCGGCCACAGGGCCGTCATCATCGTGGTGCGAGCCTAGGACACCTGCTCCATCTGCGTCCCCAGGGCCCACAGGCGGGCCTCTGCAGCAGCGATGATCTCCGGGAAGCTCCAGGCCACCCGCGGATCCGTCTCAGACCCAACAATGCCGGTCGGGTCACGCTAGTAGCGGACGGCTTCCTCCGCCAGCCGCTGCGTCTCCGAGAAGGCCCCTGCCGTAAAAGAAGAAGAAAGATTAGAAGAACAACAAGGAAGAGAAGACGGGTCCCGACCCGGCAAAATTACAAGAAGCAGCACTTACTCGAGAAGGACTCTTCCAGGTGCTGCACCTCGAGCAACATACCACGCCGCTCCCGCTCCACGATGCGGTCGCGCTCCCCGAGCGCCCTTTCCAGATCGGCCACCTTAGCAAGGGCCGCCTTCAGCTCGGCGTCCTTGTCTTCGGCCGCCTTCTCGGCCGCCTCGCAGCGACGAGTCTTGTCCTGACGAGCCTCCTCGGCCGCGGCGGCCTACTCCCGCAGGCGATCCACCTCGGCCTGGAGCCGGCCCTTGTCGTCGGCCAGCTGGCCGCGCTGCTGGTCCACCTCGACCAGGGCCCGCTGCGTCTCCATCACCTTGGCGGCCTCTGCCTTAAGGAGCTCCACCTCGGCCTCGAGGCGGCTCTTGTGACCCGCCAGCTGCTCGTGCAGCCGGTTGGCCTCATCAAGAGAACGTTGGGCCGTGGCCGCCTCCGCCCTCGCCTGCGCCATCTTGACGCCAAGGCGGCCGGCATCAGCAATAAGCCGGTCGTAATGATGACCGACCCGGAGCAGCCAGGTCCGCCAAGACAGCACCTTGGATTCAAAAAGAAAAGTTCAGCAGAAGAAAAAAGGCAAGACTTAAGATTTGGCCCAACTACTACGTAGTTGGCCCGAATCTCGGGGGCTACACCCAGTGGGTGCGCTAGCGCGCCCCCACTAGAAAAGAGGACGGACGTACCTGCGGCGATGCGAAGCTCCTCCTCCTTGGCAGCAAGCTGCTCCTGGAGCTCCCGATGCTTGCCTAGGAGACGGTTGAAGGCGGCAACCTGGAAGGCATCAAGATGCTGAAAAAAGACAGAAGTCAGAACAAGGCCCGGCGATCTAAAGATTCGACCCAACTACTACGTAGTTGGCCCGAACCTCGGGGGCTACACCCAATGGGTGCGCTGGCGCGCCCCCACAAAGAAGAAACTACAAGGAAACAAAAGAAGAAAGACTTACCAGGACGGCGCGCTCCAAGTCGCGCGTCCGCTGCCTCTCGGCCTAGGCAAAGGCCTCAAGCCGCTCCGTCCGGCCTCGCAGGTGGCGGCTGATGGCATCCAGCGCCACCTCCTCCTGGGTCTGAGGCCCGAAGACGGCCGCGCCACCGCTCCGCGCGGGCTGCGGCACGGCAGCTCGGCGCCCACACTGCCGGGGCGCCAAGGCGAGTCCCCCGCTGGCCGCTTGCGACGCGGCCAACACCTCCTCCGACGCCCCTCCCGATGCCGACGGCGACCCGAACATCGGGACGCCCTGCGTTGCCACCTCAGGCACCGCCGCCCGCGGTGCCTCCTCCATAGCCGACGGCGCCTCTGGCGTCACCGTCTGCGGCATCACCTCCAGGACGCCGCCGCCTCCACCACCATCAGCCCCTGCGCGCTCGACCACGTCGGCTCGCGGCGGGGTGTCGCCCCCACCTCCACGACCTCCCGGTCGAGGATCGCCACCTCAGCCCGGCCCCCACAGCCAAGCTCCCTCACCGTCGACGGCTCAAAAAACATCACCGCCACCACCGTGCCCTCCGGCATCTCGCACCAGGCCGGCTCCACGACGGATCGCGCCCATGCCGCCGCCACGTCGGTCCAAGCCTGGAGCGACGCCGCCTCCAGCTCCGCCTTGTCGGATTTCGGGTTCCGGCAGACCCTCAAGGTTCGAACTCTGGGGTGCACGCGGAGATCAGACCTCCTGCCTACCCATGTCTCGTCGCCTCGCAAGGATCTAAAGCTACACGAAGAACAGCACAAGGGACACGAGATTTATACTGGTTCAGGCCACCATTGTGGTGTAATACCCTACTCCAGTTTGTGGTGTGTGGATTGCCTCAGGGGCTGATGACGAATAGTACAAGGAAGAACAGCCACGCGAGGGTCTGTTCTTGGCTCGTGCGATGAACTGCTAGGGGGAGTTCAGTCGCCTCTCTCTCTCTCTATCTCTGTATCCAGATGCAGATGTCGATCTCTCTCTCTCTCTCTCCAGATGCCTCTACCCTGTGGGTGGCTAGTCCTATTTATAGGCGGAGGCCCTAGGCCTCTCCCCAAATATTGAGCGGGAAGGGCGCCAACAATTGGCCATTTTGAAGGGGAACATCTAGTTCACTCATCCTGACTAAAGTTGGCCCTCGCCTGCCAAAGACCCTGACGATGACGCCGGCTTGGGCTCCACGATGACCTCCGTCCTACCATCCTGCTGGTCTTGGTCTTGTTGCACCGAAATGGTTGCCTTTGCTTGATACTCCTGCCTGCGCTTGCCCCCTTTGCACCAAAGGGGAAACAAGGACTCTGCGCAGGCCGGCGCCCGCCTGGCGCCCGCCTGGACTTGGTCGTCATGGCTTGTGTCATGGGCACCTCGTGAGGTACCCCGCCTTGATCTCTCCGCCTCCTCGCGAGCCAGCCTGACGAGGCCGTGCCGAGGAAGCCTCCTGTCGTCCGCCCCGCGAGGCTTGGCCCCTCGCGAGGGTCTTGAGCTTGTGTTGGTGAAGATGGGTTGTACTGGGCCACTCCTCGAGCCACGCCATAGGCCGCAGGCAGGCAAGTCTGGGTACCCCCATTCCCAGAATGCCGACAGTAGCTCCCGGGCCCAAGGCGGCCCTGAACTTGGCTTAGCAGAGAAGCGAAGGGGCAAGTGCTAAGCACCGTGGGCCCTAATAGCCTGCGGCCTTGGGCGCCGCGTGGTGGTTGATTGGACGTGGGCGTACTGGCTCCCCCATGACGCCTCAACGACTGCCCAAATTGACAAATCCCTGCATGCAAAACGGGTCATGATTACCTGTGATCGTGGAGGCCGATGGTTGGCCTCCCTCGGCTATATGTACGGAACGGCACGAGCCCTTCTAGTCCATCTCTTCCCGCTACTCTCCGTCTTCCTCTTCGTCCTCGCTCCTCCCTACGCCAATGGCACCGATCCGTCGGTTTTCTGCCGAAGAGAAGGGGAAGGCTCCCCGAGAGGGTCCTGTCCCGCTTCCTCCGAAGAAACAGCCCGCCTCTTGCCACGGAGAAGGGGGTGCTTGGCAGGAGGCGTCGAGGCCATGGTTCGAGCGGCCGCCGCCTGGATTCCCATTGCCCTTGTATGCCCGGATCGAGGGTCCTGAAGGCGCTGGCGCCGAGTGTTGGGGGTTGGATGCGACATATGCCAAAGGATGGCTTATCATGGTGGGAGCGAGTAGAACGTCGCCGGTGCCAGGAAACGGGATTAGGCGAAGGCATGCACGCCGGCGAATCTTACCCAGCTTCGGGGCTCTCTGGGGAGATAACACCCCTACTGCTGCTTTGCAGGGTCTCCGCATGATCACTAAGGTGTAGTGACTACAAAGTTGCTCCTAGAGCTGTATTCGGGAGGTAGGAGAAGGCAAGGCTAGCTCTCTCCTTCCTATGTGATCTGGTCTAAGGCTAATGGATGCGAACCCTTTGCATGGGTGCCCCGGGGGGTTTATATAGGCCTACCCCCCGGGGGTACAATGGTAATCTGGCTGGGCGCGGGTCCCAGCCGTCTGTCTCTCAGGCCACCGTCTTCTCCGCCGACTGCTAGGGCCCGCCGACTTGCGGGCCCCGCTGGCGAGTCCGGCAGTGTAGCCGTGATGCTGGTGACGCAGGCTTGGTCACGGGGTCATGGCAACAGTGCCGCCGTCTATCGGGCGATCACTGTCGTTACTTCACATCTTGTCTGGTTAATGGCGCGTGGGACCCGTGGGAGAGGCCGGCCGACTCTGGGGAGCCGACTCCCACGGGGCCGCCTTCGGGGCATATCCGCCGTCTTCCATGCTCTCACTGACTGGCGGGTCCACCGTCTCTGAGCCGTACAGGTAGGCCATCGTGGCCACAGTGCGCCGTGCACTGTGGCTGAGGTCAGGGCTGGCATGGCAACAGTGTCGGGCCACGCCGGAGATCTCCAGCGGTACGGCACACTGTAGCCATGCCGGCCCCTCGTAAGCAGGAGGGGATGGCCACGTCGTGGTCGTACCTGCCTCACCTATCGCGACGAGAGTAGAGTCGTGGGCCGACTCTCCATAGCCGGCTCCTCCGGAAGTCGCCTCTCAGACTCGGCTTATCTTGGAGTCGCCATCTGAGACTCGACTTATCTTGGAGTCGCCATCTGAGACTCGGCTTATCTGGGAGTCGCCATCTAAGACTCGGCTTATCTGGGAGTCGCCATCTGAGACCCGGCGTTGAGGGGCGCGGCCTGCCCCGATGTCTTGAAAGGTTTTGGGGCTCGGGTTAGCCTACCGGTGGCCCATTACTCCGACAGTACTCCCTGAAGCTGGTGGCTCTGAGAGTGACACGCTGTGGGGCCTCAATAGTTTCATTGCTTCGGTGGTGGAATCTGAGCTTCGCTTGCCGTCTTCCTCTAGGCCGACTGTCCGAAGTCGGATTCATAGAGGGTCGTCTTGCTCTATAAAGAGTTTGAAAGTCGTGGCGGGAGACCAGGCGGCGTGCCTGATACGCTTCCCTGCTGTCGCCCGCTGTGGCCCTATCGCGCGGCGCCACGCGAAGGGAAAAGTCTGCTAGCCCACGCGCGCGATGGGACGGGCCGTCAGGCGGGGCCTGCCACTACCGCGCCTCGGCAGCGAACAGATCCGCTGCGGCCGTGCGAACGGTTGGGCTACCCACGTCGTTACTGTGTGCAGTAACTTCGTGGGGTAAATCGTGGGGCGGGGGGGGCTCCGAGCGCAGTTAATCCCACGCCCGCCCCCTCGGCTTCTCAGCCTCCAAGTCTATAAGTAGGGGAGAGTGGAGCGGCAGAGCACGCGCGCCCATCTCCCCCGATCCTCGTCTCTTCCTGCCTCCTCTCCTTCTTCTTACCGCCGGCGAGCAGAACCACACCGCACCGGCCAGCGATGAGCTCTTCCTCCGCCGCCGCGGCTCCGGCCGTGCGTTCCGGCGTGTGGGACGGCTCGGTTGTCGACGACGACCTCATTGAGTTCCTCCACAAGACGCGCCGCCTCCCCGGCGCACACCTCGTGCGAGCCTGCACCGCACCGGCGAGGGAGATATCGCCGGCGCCGGAGGAGGGCGAGCGGGTCATCTTCCGCTCGCACCTCATGCGCGGTCTGGGGCTGCCGGCGAGCGGCTTCTTCCGCTCCTTCTTGGAGTTTCACGGCCTCCAGCCGCACCACCTCACCCCGAATACGGTGGTGCTGCTGTCTGCCTTCGCCACTATGTGCGAAGGTTTCCTCGGTGTTCTCCCCACCATCGAGCTGTGGGGAGAATTCTTCTCATCTAAGCTCGGCACGCACATCGCCGGCATGCCGGCTCAATGCAGTGCCTTCATCGCGATGCGGCGCTCGACGGCCAACAACCCCTTCCCTTCCATCTCGCTGATCAAGTCAGTGAAGATGTGGCAGCGCTCATACTTCTACGTGAAGAACCTCGCCCCCGACGGCGACTGGGTTAATCTGCCGCCTTACGAAGCCGGCGCCCCAGCTGGGAGGCTCCCCAACTGGTCTCATTGAGTCAAGACGCTGACTCCCGCCGGAGCCGCCGCCGTAGCGCGACTCCGAGTCTTGACGCAGTCGGAGGGCCTCGTCGGGGCCGACTTGCTGGCCGCCTTCGTGGCGCGCCGAGTCCTCCCGCTCCAAGGCCGGCCCCACCTGATCTGTCAGATGAGTGGCCACCGAGACCCGAGTCAGATGAGCACCAAGGAGATGCCCCGCGCGGAGGTGGCAAACATGGTGAACCATATCGCAAACTGCGAGTTCGGGGAGGACTGGCAGTTCGGCAAGGAGCCGTACTCGCGCGCCAGCCCCCCTCCAGTGGTAAGTCGTATCTCCTTATTGCTTTGTCTTCTTCATAGCCGAATCTGACTTCTGATTTTCGTTGGTTTCTTCCGAACTAGAACCCCCTCATGCAGCCTGCAGCCGGTGTCACGAGACCGACCCGCGAGTTCGTCCCCGACCGAGCGGAGAGCAATGTCGACGACCCCGACTTGGGGGCAGCGGCGATGGAAGCCGACGCCGAAGGCAGAGGAGGAGGAGCGGGAAGCGGCCTCAGGCCCTCGGCCACCTTTGCCGACTGGCCCGAGGACGACGTTGAAGGGGAAGTCACCCCGCGCCATCAGCTAAGGGTCGGCCCCTCGGGCGCAGGCTCCTCCGTCGGCCTGGCCGGCCAAGGCGGCGCGAAGAGGCATCATGCCGCGCCGAGTGCGCCCAGTGGCAAGTTGAAAGAAGTTCAAGGGGGCGGCCGCCGTGACCAAGCGGGAGGAGGCGGCCGCGAAGGCCAACCGCTTCCGTAGGGAAGTGAGAAGGCCGCCGCTAGTCTCTGCATAAGTTTTTTCGCTTTGTCTTTATTTTTCTCTGGTGAATCTTGTTCGAGTCTTCTTTTACATTCCTCCCCTTTTTTCTTCAGGGCCCCCCTTTCCCTTGAGAGAGTCGCCGTCCCCTCCTTCATGGGGTTGGCAGAGACGTCCGCCAATACTCGGCGGGTCGACCCCGCCGCCGACCTCCGGGAGGCGACGGAGCGAAACGCGCGGGAGAAGCGCGACGAGGAGGAGGCCGACCGCCTGGAGAAGGCGGAGACCGAGAAGGCGGCTGCCTCCGCCTAGAAGAAGCTGGAGGACGCTGAAGCCGCCCTTGCGGCGAGACGGTGAGCTGAGGAGGCCGCACGTCGCCAATCGGCGTTGCTCGTCGTCCCACTATCCTCCGCACTGCCGCCTCCAGAATTCACGGGGCAGACCGGAGAAGCCGGCGCCATGAACCCCGTCATGGAGAGGGAGAGCAGCGAGGCCTCCATGACGGACACGCTAGTGCCGCCGCCTTCTCCTCCACCGCCGTCTGGGAGGGCCCACGGCAAACAGCCGGCAAGCCCGCCGGTGCCGCCAACTGAGGATGATGCGAGGTTGCTTCTTCAGGTTGCCTCGCCAGTGCGCCGCCGCCTCGAGAAGGCAACTTCAGCGCCGTGGCCCCTAGAGGTTGGAGTCGCCAGCTCGGCCATTCCAGATGCCGAGGCGAAGAGTGCCGCGCCCGCTGGGTGGGTGTGCGGAGGCGGCACGGGCCCACTGAACCAGGCGCTTCTGGATGTGCAAGCGAAGCAGCGAGCCGAAGGCGACGCCCACCAGATCTGCACCAAGGCGCATCTAGCGTCGCGAGCGGCCGTCCGGGTATGTTTTCCTCTTTGATTCTTGGCTTTCTTGCTCTTCTCTGTGGGGGCGCGCCAGCGCACCCACTGGCTGTAGTCCCCGAGTTTCGGGCCGGCTGCTGAGCAGGCGTCTCGGAACTCCCTCTGGCGAGTTCTAAGTACTTATTTTTGTCTGAAATCTTTGTTTGCAGGAGTATCACAACCTCCGCGCCACTGCCTTCAACCGCAATGTTGAGGAGTTGAGCAAGCGGACTGCTGACTTGGCGGAAAGCCGGAGTAAGTTCTTTTCTTCTTCTTCGCGGGGACGCGCTGGCGCACCCGTGGGCTGTAGTCCCCGAGATTCGGGCCGACTGTTGAGCAGTCGGGCCGGATCTTCCCAGCGATCTTCCTTCTTGACGACTTCGACGTCTCCTTCCTTGTTCTTCTTTTTTTGCGGGGGCGCGCTGGCGCACCCGCGGGCTGTAGTCCCCGAGATTCGGGCTGACTGCTGAGCAGTCGGGCCGGATCTTCTCGGCGATCTTCTTTACTGACAACTTATTTGTCTCTTTCTTTCGTTCTTCAGGGGCTAACGCCGCTCTCCAGGAGCAGATGGGTGAAGTTAACACCACCTTGCGCGTCAAGCGGGAGGAGTGCAGCAAGCTCGCTGCGGAGCGCGATCTGCTTACTGCGTAGCTGGCCGAGCAGAAGGAGCTACTCAAGAAAACGCAGGACGAGGACGAGAAGAAGGAGGTTGCTCTTCTGGCCGAGTTCGAGAGTGAGCGCTCCTCCTGGACCGACAAGGAGGCGATGCTGACCTCCGGCTTCCACGAGATCGAGGATATCGTCGATGGTGAGCTTTCTTTCTTTGAGTCTCCGACTATGTGTGAGGCTGACTTCTGATTTTTCGACTTGCTTCTTTTTTGTCTTGGCAGACTTCTTCCCTGGCCACTCACAGGCAGTCCCTCTGGCCATCGAGGCTGATCGTGAGGCGCGAAGGGCAAGCGGCGAGGAGATTGCCACCAACGCTCCCCTGACCGTCGATGAGCAGCTTCTGAGCATCGAGGCGCGTCTTCGTCCGGCCCACCTGCTAATACGCCGGCTTCAGCGTGCCGGCGCCCAGGCTGTTGCCGCCCTGTGGCCAGACATGCCGGCTCTGTGCACCGCCAGCCGGAGTGCCGACTAGCTGGAGGTCACAGTCGGCCGTCTTGAGGCCTGGAAGGGTTCCTCGGCCCGGGCCAGAGCGCGCCGGGCCTTGGAATTCGTCAAGGCGTGGTATCCGGGGCTGGACCTGGACCGTCTGGCCTCGTTCCGGTCAGAGGCCCAGGCCGAGCTGGAGGCTGTGGAGGGCGCCCTTGTCGAGCGTGCGGCGGCCATCGCCGACTATACGGACACTAGTGTCTTCGTCCCCGAGCGGGCTGAAGGCGGCGAGGAGGTGCCGCCGGAGTGGTTCGGGATGAACCCTGAATATGGCGAGGACTCGGCGGAGGTGATTGACTCCAGCACCGAGGAAGAGGGCGAGGCGGGGGACGAAGGCGAGACGGAGGCGCCAGAAGGCGGAGCGGGCGACCAGCCTTAGCTCGACCGTGCCTCTAGCAATGAGCCGCGTCCGACCGGGCCGACTGCTGCTGGCGGCGATCAAGCCGAGACTGCCCAGCCGACCCCCCCGGCGCCTGGCACTGCCGTCTCCTCCGACCCTCCGAACCCGTCTGCTGCTCCCTAGGTTGCCTTCTAGATTTATTTATCTGTTCTTAGAAAGTCTTTGAGGAACTTGTTAATTTGCACAATTCCACCCTCGGGGTGTATTTTGATGCTCTGTCTGAAGATTCGGCCAATGGGCCTATGCTTATGTAAATATTAATCTGAGTTCTATCCTTCCTTGCTCGTTTCTCCTTTGGCTTTTTTCCTTTGCCGCCTTCCCCCAGTTGCCGCTTTTGTCAGCCGGACGTCCGCTCTGCGGACTGCCGCTGGTCCAAATGCCCGACTACTTTGGGGAAAGCAAGTACTTGCCTTTCATTGGAGTTTATTTGACAAGTTGGATAGAAAGCGGCAAGCCGAATACTCGCGAGTCGACTTGTGACAGGGGGCTGGAAGCCGGCTTTAGGCTATGTTAATGTTTTCGGTCCTTAGCCATTTTTCGTGTGGACGCCCATTCATCCTTGCTCCTGCCTACCAAACAGTCGCTCTGCAAGCTGCGGCTTCTGGCAGGAGACGGCTTAGGCGCCGCACACTACTTATCCGACTTCAGGAAACATTTCATAGCGCCAGACGGCAAGTCCCCGGGCCGACTAGTCGAACCCGGCGCCAAGTGGCGTAGCAGGAAGTAGCATACTTAAAGACATAATTCTTATCATACAGATAATCAAAAAGGGGCAGTCCCCGAGCTCGTCTTGGGGGGCCCGAAGTTTCGGTACTTTAGTACAAAGGGGTAGCATGATACATACTGAATCAACTGTAAAATATTCGAAGGAGGTTTGCGTTCCATGGCCGTTCCGACTCTTTGCCAGAGTCGTCTCTCTTGCGCGCTCGGGGCTTCTGGGCGTCAATCAGGTAGTAGGAGTCGTTTCCCAACACTTTGCTGACAACGAAGGGGCCTTCCCAAGGTGCCGAGAGCGTGTGCTGGCCGGCTGTCCGCTGGATCAGTCGGAGCACAAGGACACCCTCTTGGAAAGATCTTGGCCTGACCTTCCTGTTGTAGTATCGGCGCAGGCTCTGCTAGTAGATGCCGGACCGACTGAGTGCCAATAGCCGGCCCTCTTCCAGCAGATCGACGCCGTCTTGACGTGCTTCTTCTGCTTCCTCCTCGGTGTACATAGTGACTCGCGGGGAGTCGAATTCTATGTCCGTCGGGATGACGGCTTCAGCACCGTAGACAAGGAAGAAAGGCGTGAAGCCGGTTGACTTGTTTGGAGTCGTGCGCAGACTCCAGAGGACGGCTGGCAGCTCCTCGAGCCAACAGCCGGCCGAACGCTCCAGTGGTTCGACTAGGCGGGGCTTGATGCCGGATAGGATGAGGCCGTTTGCTCGCTCCACCTGGCCGTTTGACTGCGGATGGGCGACGGATGCTAAGTCCAGTCGGATGCCCTGTGTTGCGCAGAAACGGGCCAAGGCTCCTTTGGCAAAATTTGTGCCATTGTCGGTGATGATGTTGTGTGGTATGCCGTACCGAGTCGTAATGTCGGTGATGAAGGTTACTGCAGTCGGACCATTCAACTTCTTGATGGGTTTTGCTTCTATCCACTTGGTGAACTTGTCCACCGTGACAAGTAGGTGAGTTAGGCCGCCTCGGCCGTCTTGAATGGTCCCACCATGTCCAGACCCCAAACTGCAAAGGGCCAGGCGATGGGAATGGTCTTGAGCGCCGAAGCCGGCTGGAGCGGCTTAGAAGGAACATCTGGCACCCTTTGCAGTTTTGGACTAATTCCTTGGCCTCTTCCAGGGCAGTCGGCCAGAAGAAACCATGTCGGAAGGCTTTGGCGATGAGTGCCCTTGAAGCCGCATGATGGCCACACTCGCCTTCATGAATGTCTCTCAGAATTGCTTGGCCTTGTTCTGCCTCGACACAGCGTTGGTAGACAACAGTGACACTGCGCCTGACCAGCTCTCTGTTGACTATGGTATAGGCTGCCGCTCGGCGTTGCACTTGCCGAGCCAGGATTTCATCAGCTGGCAGCTCTCTGTTTACTAGGAACTTGAGGATGGGCTGGGCCCATGAGGGTGCAGCTATTTCTTCGATTGCCACTATTGCGACTTGAACAAGGGTGGCTGGGCTGGGAGCCGGCGGGCTGGGATCCGCGGCCGCTTGCTGGATCGGTGAAGTCCCCAGGCCGACTCGAGCAGTCCCTGGGCCGAGTTCTGAAGTCTTCGGGCTGACCGTCGCAGTCACCGGGCCGAGTTCTGAAGTCCCTAGGCCGGCTTCGAATGCGGTATTTTTGGAGCCGGCTGTAAGGATTCTTGTGCCGTCTGTTGGTGCTCTTGAGTCGGATCCGACTTCTTCGGGGGGATCTGGCACAAAAATGGAGTCTGATTCTGGCGAAGGCTTGATAGACAGCTTGAGGAGGCGCTGAAGGGCGACGCCGGATGGTATTGCTTGACAGATGGAGCCGACTCGTGCCAGGGCATCTGCTTGGTCGTTGTCATTTCTTGGAACGTGAAGGAATTCACACCCCTCGAAATATCCACTGAGTTGCTGCACCAGGAAGCGGTAGCTCGCCATATTTGCATCTTTGGTGTCCCAGTCGCCAGATGACTGCTGGACCACCAAATCGGAATCGCCGTAGCACAGGATCCGGCGGATGCCGAGTTCTTTGGCAAGCTGGAGCCCGTGAACGAGCGCCTCATATTCGGCAATGTTGTTGGAGGCGGAAAAGTGGATCTGCAGTGCGTACTTGAGCTTGTCGCCTTTGGGGGAGGTGAGGACGACGCCGGCTCCCGGGCCAGTGCGCATCTTGGAGCCACCGAAATGCATCCGCCAATGGGTGGAGTCGGGTGCTGGCGGCAGGTACTGGGTCTCGGCCCACTCGACAAGGAAGTCGGCCAGTGCTTGTGACTTGATGGCGGTGCGGGGCTGGTAGTAGATGGTGTAGGGAGCCAGATCTATGGCCCACTTGGCTACTCGGCCTGAAGCATCACGGCTTCCGATGATCTCGGCCAGTGGAGCGGTGCAAACCACAGTGATTGGGTGCTCTTGACAGTAAGGCTTCAACTTCTTTGCGGCGAAATGCACGCCGTAGCACATCTTCTGGTAGTGGGGGTAGTTCTGCTTGGAGGTTGATAGTACCTCGCTTAGGTAATATACCGGTCTCTGGACAGGGAGCGCCTTGCCTTCCTCCTTGCGTTCGACTACAACGACTGTGCTGACTACTCGGCTGGTGGCGGCGATGTACAGGAGCATGGGCTCTTTGGGAGTCGGAGCCGCCAGCACAGGGGGAGTAGTCAACATCTTCTTCAACTCGAGAAATGCTTCGTCCGCCTTGTGGTTCCACTCAAAAAAGGTGGTCTTCTTCATCAGTTGGTACAAAGGGAGAGCCTTCTCGCCCAGCCGACTGATGAATCGGCTGATGGACGCCAAGCAGCCTGTGAACTTTTGCACATCTAATAGTCGGCGGGGGACTTCCATCCTCTCGATGGCTTTGATCTTTACGGGGTTGCATTCTATGCCGCGTTCAGAGACCAGGAAGCCAAGGAGCTGGCCGGCTGGTACTCTGAAGACGCACTTCTCCGGGTTGAGCTTGATCTGGAATCGGCGCAGATTCTCGAAGGTTTCTTGGAGATCTTCCAACAGTGCCCCACGCTTTTCCGTCTTCACCACCACATCATCCACGTAGACGTGGGCATTTCTGCCGAGTTGCTTGAGGAGACACTTCTGCATGCAATGCTGAAAGGTGGTGCCGACATTCCTCAAGCCGAACGTCATAGTCAGGTAGCAGAAGGCTCCAAACGGCATGATGAAGGCAGTCTTCAATCTGTCTGCTGGGTTCAGCTTGATCTGGTGATATCCTGAATATGCATCTAAGAAGCTCAACAGCTCGCATCCGGCCGTGGAGTCTATCACCTGGTCAATTCTTGGCAGAGCAAATGGATCTTTAGGGCAAGCTTTGTTGAGGCTTGTGTAGTCGATACACATCCGCCACTGCTTGTTCTTCTTCAACACTAGGACCGGGTTCGCCAGCCATTCTGGAAAGAACACCTCCATAATGAAGCCGGCCGCTAGGAGTCGGGCTATCTCTTCTCCAACAACTCTTCTTTTCTCTTCTAACAGGCGGCGCAAGGGCTGCCTGACGGGCTTCACATCAGATCGGACGTGTAACTTGTGCTCGGCGAATTCCGTCGGTACACCTGGCATGTCTTTAGGGGACCATGCGAAGATGTCTCGGTTCTCACGGAGGAAATCGACGAGCTCGCCTTCCTATTTGTTGTCTAGGTTTGTGCCTATGACAGCGTGCCTTTCCAGATGCTCCGGGTCCAAAGGTATCCTCTTTGTTTCATTAGCCGGCTTGAACAAGCCCTCAACTTCCGATTCCTTGGGGTCGGGCGACATCTCTGGCTGCTTGCCGGCCATTGCCACAACCCGATCAAGAAGCCGCCTCTCAGCTGCGATCACCAGGGACTTGGCCAGCCGACTACTCTCAGACGCACAGGCGGACGACTTCCTGTAGTCGCCGGCTACAATCGGAATCCTCTTTGAACTTGGCATCTTCATCTTGAGGTAAGCGTAGTGGGGGACCGCCATGAACTTGTCCAAAGCAGGTCGGCCAAGCAATGCTTGGTACGGGCTTTCAAGGTCCACCACTTCAAACCAAACTGGCTCTCGGCGAAAATGATCTTTGTCTCCGAAGAGGACATCTATCTGGATCTTGCCGATTGGGGAGCAAGAAAGGCCAGGTACAATGCCGTGGAAAACAGTTCGGCTGCTTTGAAGCTGCTTCTGCTTGATTCCTAATTTCTCCATGGTATCCTTGTACAGGATGTTGATGCTGCTGCCTCCGTCTATCAACACTCGCAGAAGCGAGCGGCCCGCCTATCAGTGGCCAACGTAGCGCTCAGAACCAAGGCGTAGGAGGCCGGATTCGGCATCACCTCTGGGTGATCAGCTCTGCTCCAACTGATAGGCCTCTCGGACCAGTGCATGAACTCCGGAGTATCTGATGCCACTGCATTTACTTCTTGCTGCTGCAATCGTCTGCTGCATCGATCATCTGCCACACTGGTGAACACTACATAAGCCCCATGTTCTTCTGGGTATTCATCCTGCACGGCGCCAACTGGCCTGGCCGCCGGCTGCTGGGGCGGCTGTGGAGGCGGCGGCCCAGCAGGCGAAGGAGGAAGGAGGCCATCTCCGTTAGCGATTCTGGTGAACCAGTGGCATTTCCGGGTGGTATGGTTTGACGGCTTAGCGCTGCTGTGGAACTTGCAGGGGCCATCTAGAGTCTGCTCATAAGAGAAAGCCGGCAACCAGTTGGACTTGCCGCCTTTCTGCCGCTTCGCCGGAGGCTGTCCCTCGGGTTGTTGGTCTTCGAGTGTCGCAACCTGCCGACTGCTGGAAGTCGGCTGCGGGGCCTTGCGCTTGTGATCATTTTGCTGCTGTCGCCGACTGGTGTCTTCGGCCGGGGTTCTAGGAGCCTGAGGGGCCACTTTGCCAGTCGCACTAACTTGAATCTCTGTCTTCATGGAGGAGTCGGCCGTGGCATACTTGTCTGCAATGACCAGCAACTTGTCGAGGGTCTCTGGCTTGTCGCAAAGGAGCCTGTGCTTGAGGAGGGTGCCTTCTCTGCACCCGTCGGTGAAGTACTCGATAGCCTGCACCTCGTGCACGCCCTCGCAGGAGTTCCGAAGCTCGCCCCATCGCGTGAGGTAGTCGCGAGTTGACTCGTCTTGGCCTTGCACGCACAAGGAGAGTTGGGCGGCTTGGGGGTCGCTTGTACGTGCTGGTGAAGTTGCGGACGAAAGCCTCGGTGAAGTCGACCCAACTGTTGATGCTGCGGGGCTTCAAACTGTTCAACCATGTCCGGGCCGTGCCCTGGAGCATGAGCGAAACGTACTTCACGGCAACGCGCTTGTTGCCGTTCGCTATGTTGACGGTCGTGGAGTAGTCGATTAGCCAGTCTTCTGGCTTCACGGAGCCGGTGTACGTGGGTGTGTCTCGGGGAAGCGTGAATCCTTTGGGGAAAGGCTCGTCTCGGATGCGGGGACCAAAGCAAGGCGGACCCAGCTCATCTTCTTCTTCCAGCACCAGGGATCGGTGGAGTCGGTCGATCCGGTGGCGGGCGTCATTCTCTCCAACTCCCTCTCGGCGACCAAGGCGGCCACCGAGAGTCGGATGCTCAACAGGCGGCGGGGAAACTCGCCGTTCTCTTCTTGGTGGGGGAGGCAGGTAGTCGTCCTGCCGCTCTACTGCTCTCGGACGGCCGTCTTGGTCGCGCACGATGGTGATGCGAGTCCGACTGCGACTGCCAGCCGGCTCTTTGTCTTTTCTTTCGCGGATTCCACCAGTCGGCGTCCGAGACGTCGCGCCTTGATCTCGGCGGGGAGGCAAGTCGTCGTAGGGTTGCTGTGGCGCATTGGTGCGGCCGCCGGCCGCGTTCTGCGCAGCAACCGCGATGAGGAGTTGCTGGACTCGCTCCGTCATCATGCGGCGTTCTTCGCCTTCGAAGTTCTTCAGCTCGTCAGTCGCCGCTTGGGCGGCGCGGATGTTCTCCGCAGGGGTGGCGTATACGGGGCGATTGGCCCCAAACAAGTCGGCGATGGCCGCACCGCGCTGTCGGACAGCGCCTAGGCGGCTAGGCCCTGTCGGAGCCGGCGAGCCACCCACGGCGCGATCCATTTCGCGCTGGTAGGCTTCTGACAGGCGCCTCATGCTCGCCAGCTTCTTGGCGCCTTCGATGATCTGAAGGCGGCGTGTCTCTAGCGTCTTGGCGTCAGCATCCTCCAGAATGGGTGCCGTCATGTCTTGCAGAGCCGCATTGAGCGGGTCATGAGCTCCTTCACCGGAGTGCTCGCCATGACTAATAACAAGCACCTCCGTGACGGCGCTTCCGCCGCTCTCCTCACGAGGGAGCGCCTCATCGTAGATCACCACATTGGAGGGGAACGTGTTGAGCGACACGCTATCGGAGTCGACCAGCATCAGGTCGGTGGAGCCTATGGACTCCAAGTCCACGGCGGGCTCGCCGGTGACGTGGAGATGGTCGAGGAGGCCTGCGAGGAGGCTTTCGGGGCCACCCGTGCCCGCATCGGATGCAGGCTCGTCAGAGATGCTAACCTCGCCAAAAAAGGTCAGCGAGGCAGCTCGCCGCACAGGTGTCGTCGACGCTTTGCAGCGCATTGGGGCAAGTGCCATCGGGCGTGCCGGGCTGGCTACGCTCGCGGGGGAGGAAAAGGGTTCCCGTCCAGAGCAGGTCTCTGGACGACGGTGCACCTCGCCCCACGGTGGGCGCCAAATGTCGGGGGTTGGATGCGACATATGCCAAAGGATGGCTTATCATGGTGGGAGCGAGTAGAACGTCGCCGGTGCCAGGAAACGGGATTAGGCAAAGGCATGCACGCCGGCGAATCTTACCCAGCTTCGGGGCTCTCCGGGGAGATAACACCCCTACTGCTGCTTTGCGGGGTCTCCGCATGATCACTAAGGCGTAGTGACTACAAAGTTGCTCCTAGAGCTGTATTCGGGAGGTAGGAGAAGGCAAGGTTAGCTCTCTCCTTCCTATGTGATCTGGTCTAAGGCTAATGGATGTGAACCCTTTGCATGGGTGCCCCGGGGGGTTTATATAGGCCTACCCCCCGGGGGTACAATGGTAATCCGGCTGGGCGCGGGTCCCAGCTGTCTGTCTGTCAGGCCGCCGTCTTCTCCGCCGACTGCTGGGGCCCGCCGACTTGCGGGCCCTGCCGGCGAGTCCGGCACTGTAGCCGTGATGCTGGTGACGCAGGCTTGGTCACGGGGTCATGGCAACAGTGCCGCCGTCTATCGGGCGATCATTGTCGTTACTTCCCATCTTGTCTGGTTAATGGCGCCTGGGACCCGTGGGAGAGGCCGGCCGACTCTGGGGAGCCGACTCCCACAGAGCCGCCTTCGGGGCGTATCCGCCGTCTTCCATGCTCTCACTGACTGGCGGGTCCGCCGTCTCTGAGCCGTACAGGTAGGCCATCGTGGCCACAGTGCGCCGCGCACTGTGGCTGAGGTCAGGGCTGGCATGGCAACAGTGTCGGGCCATGCCGGAGATCTCCAGCGGTACGGCACACTGTAGCCATGTCGGCCCCTCGTAGGCAGGAGGGGACGGCCACGCCGTGGTCATACCTGCCTCGCCTATTGCGACGAGAGTAGAGTCGTGGGCCGACTCTCCATAGCCGGCTCCTCCAGAAGTCGCCGTCTGAGACTCGGCTTATCTTGGAGTCGCCATCTGAGACTCGTCTTATCTTGGAGTCGCCATCTGAGACTCGTCTTATCTGGGAGTCGCCATCTGAGACTCGGCTTATCTGGGAGTCGCCATCTGAGACCCGGCGTTGAGGGGCGCGGCCTGCCCCGATGTCTTGAAAGGTTCTGGGGCTCAGGTTAGCCTACCCGTGGCCCATTACTCCGACACCGAGCAGCACCGCCAGAGGTGCCGTCGCCACCGCCGGATCACGGAGGTGCGCGTCGTTCCTCCTGGAGTTCACGCCAATGGCTCTTCTCGTGAGCTCGTGCTCCACGCCGCCATGCCTCCTCGGTCCTGGATTCACCTCCCTCCTTCCCTCGCCTTCGAGATCCCGCCGAGGGTCCTATCGAGCTTTGGCTACAGCATGCTGACTGCAGTACCCCTGCGACCGAAGCGGAGGTCGAGGTCATAGCTCTGGGCAGGGTCTACATGACCCGTGGCTGGGGCGAGATCGCCCGGGTCGGCAGGATGGGTGGCGCCCTCGTAATCCACCTTGAGTACGACGGTGCTTCCCTGATGTTCTTCAAGGTCTTCGACGCGGAGGGACGCCGGCTGGAGTGCTGCCCTGAGAAAGGCGGTCGGGGCTCTGCCGTGGCGAGGACTAGGCTCGCCAATCGCTTCCCCAGCAGCTCCTCAGGCAGCGGAGGTGTCGGAGGATCCAGCGACTCCGCCGAGATCTTTGCGACTCCGGAGACGAGCGATGATAGATACAAGCCCCCGAGCTTGCGTCGCTCTCGGAGCAGGGCGGGCTCGTCAGGCCGCCGTCACCACTGATCTGTATGGGGTTGGCGCCGGTGGCTGACGGCCCACTGTTGATGATGGCGTCTCTTGCGGAGGCGCGCGTAGTTAGCAATCTTTAGGATTTGCCCCTTTTGTTCCCTGCGAGGAATCGAAGAACACACCCCATGGGGGTTTGTAAGGTGCTTGCAGTTCCATTTGTTAATATGATCCTTATCATGAAGTGATGTCTACTACACAACCTTCTTCTTGTAGACGTTGTTGGGCCTGCAAGTGCACAGGTTTGTAGGACAGTAGCAAATTTCCCTCAAGTGGATGACCTAAGGTTTATCAATCTGTAGGAGGCATAGGATGAAGATGGTCTCTCTCAAACAACCCTGCAACCAAATAACAAAAAGTCTCTTGTGTCCCCAACACACCCAATACAATGGTAAATTGTATAGGTGCACTAGTTCGGCGAAGAGATGGTGATACAAGTGCAAAATAGATAGTAGATATAGGTTTTTGTAATCTAAAATAATAAAAACAGCAAGGTAACAAGTGATAAATGTGAGCGTAAACGGTATTGCAATGATAGGAAACAAGGCCTAGGGTTCATACTTTCACTAGTGTAAGTTCTCTCAACAATAATAACATAGATAGAACATATGACAAGCCCTCAACATGCGACAAAGAGTCACTCCAAAGCCACTAATAGCGAGAACAAACGTAGAGATTATGGTCGGGTACGAAACCACCACAAAGCTATTCTTTTGGATCGATCTATAAAAGAGTTCGTACTAGAATAACACCTTAAGATACAAATCAACCAAAACCCTAATGTCACCTAGATACTCCATTGTCACCTCAAGTATCCATGGGCATGATTATACGATATGCATCACACAATCTCAGATTCATCCAACCAACATAAAAGTACTTCAAAGAGTGCCCCAAAGTTTCTACCGGAGAGTCAAGAACGTGTGCCAACCCCTATGCATAGGTTCCCAAGTGTCACGAAACCCGCAAGTTGATCACCAAAACATACATCAAGTGGCACATGATATCCCATTGTCACCACAGATAATCACGGCAAGACATACATCAAGTGTTCTCATAAAGACTCAATCCGGTAAGAAAACTTCAAAGGGGAAACTCAATTCATCACAAGAGAGTAGAGGGGGAGAAACATCATAAGATCCAACTACAATAGCAAAGCTCTGGATACATCAAGATCGTGCCATAGAGGAACACGAGAGAGAACACGAGAGAGAGAGAGATCAAACACATAGCTACTGGTACATACCCTCAGCCCCGAGGGTGAACTACTCCCTCCTCGTCATGGATAGCGCCGGGATGATGAAGATGGCCTCCGGTGATGGGATCCCCCTCCGGTAGGGTGCCGGAACGGGGTCCCGATTGGTTTTTGGTGGCTACAGAGGCTTGCAGCGGCGGAACTCCCGATCTATCTTCTGTTCTGGAAGTTTTAGGGTACGTAGGTATATATGGGTGAAGGGAGAACGTCGGTGGAGCTACGGTAGCCCCATGAGGCAGGGGGGCGCGCCTAGGGGGAGGGCGCGCCCCCCACCCTCGTGAGCACCTCCGGTATCTTCTGACGTGGGGTCCAAGTCCATCAGGTGGGTTGCCTTCCAAAAATAACTTCTCCAGTTGATTTCGTTCCGTTTTGACTCCGTGTGATATTCCTTTTCCTCGAAACACTGAAATAGGCATAAAACAGCAAATCTGGGCTGGGCCTCCTATTAATAGGTTAGTCCCAAAAGTAAAATAAAAGTGGATAATAAAGCCCAATATTGCCTAAAACAGTAGATAAAGTAGCATGGAGCAATCAAAAATTATAGATACGTTGGAGACGTATCATGAAGCGGTGCGAGATGCTCGTCCCGTCTTAGCTTAGTTCCTCCTTTCGAACCTCACGAGGACTTGGCGATCTGCGCTGACAGGTCCCGGTCCCAAGGCAGGCTTCAGCCATCACTGGAATGCCAGGTCACGATGCCGTGGTCAAGGCCAGGAGGTGAGCGGCCCGGGGTCCAGTAAGAGCCCCTGAGTCGCAATGCTCAGGAGGTCCCCTTTAGCGCTCAAGCAGTCATCGTTCGGTGAGAAAGGAGCGCGACGTTGCCAAAACGGATCCGCATTAGGTGTGAGGTTGGTGTTGCGATAGTTAGTATTTCCGGAGGATGACTTATCTCGTGGGTCAGAAGCCACTCCTTGGCGCGGCGCCGGGCCTGCGCATTAACAGCCGAGGAGTTACCTGGCGAGGTCCCCACGCGCCTCTTCCCTCTCGCCTTTGCTCCCCCTCGTGCTCTACATCCTCGGGTCCTGGCCCTCAAGCGAGCTCAGCCGTCGCTGGTATGCCAGGTCGCGATGCCGTGGTCAAGGCCAGGAGGTGAGGGTTGGAGAGCCAGTAAGAGTCCATGAGTCATGATGCTCAGGTACCCCCCCTTTAATGTGCAAGCGGTTCGCGCAGACGAGAGTGAAGGAGACGCTGCGGAGGCCTTGCCCGACGCTGCTCCTTAAAGCGATCCTGTGAGTTCATCATGAGAAAAGCGAGGGTTTGCCGTTTACAATTGCCGGCCAGCTGCTGGTTGCTCTGGGAAGGTGGCGAGGCACTGAAGGCTTGGTGAGGTGGCGCCCTGCGGGGTTGCCGCGGCCAGAGCTCAGCCATCCAGGTTTCTCGACGTTGCAGGGATGGACCCATGCGCAAGCGTTGTGCCGTGAGGGAGCAGCTCCATCAGTTGGTATCAATAGAGTGGGCGGTTAAGTCAAGCACGTTAATCATGAAGGAGCAAATCCATTTAAATAGGCGCAGAAAAAGGCGAACACCGCTGGGGCGGGCCCGAGCGACTTTGGGGATAATGCAGCCCGAGGGGCACCCCCAATAAAGTAAACTAAAAACATGAACCAGAGGGATACATGCCGCATGGACGGACCCATGCGGCCTGGGAATGATGCAGCCCTGGGGGCGCTCCCAGCTGAAAATGAAACTCGAAGGATGTCACCTGATGATGCAGAAGATGAAGGGATGCTGAAGCAGCGGACGGCATGCGCTGCGGAAGCCGATCTTCACGAGCCCCCAGGCCCAGAGGCCTCGGGAGGCTCCGGGGGCGCTGGCAGCTCCTCGCGGACCATCTCCATCTCCGCCAGGACTGCGGAATGCCTGACCGCTTGAGCCTCCAAGATGCTCCTCATGAGGCGCTAACGCACAGTAGCCGCGTTCGGCAGGCGGTAAGGCATGCGAACATAGCTATGGGGTGGACCTTCACAGCGTCCCACGCGTGAGGGCCAGAGGCGCTCCTGAGAGGCGGCTCGGTTGAGTCCTGGTATGTCGATGCAGACACGCAGCCCACCATCCTCGCCTGGATGGGGAGCTACGGTGGGTAAGCGGCGGCTGCCACTCATGACTCTTGACTCCTGCAGCTCCTGAATGATCTCACTGACGAACTCCCGAGGGTTTAGCCCTCCTTGCCTTGCTCCTTCCTGAGGGAAACGTGTGTTGAAGCACACCTCCAAGTGGTGCCCGAGCGCCTCCCTCGTGATCCTAGCAAAGTCGATGGCCCTCCAGGAGAGAGCCCCCGAGCCTTGCTCGAGGAGGGCGCCGGGCGCGCCTTCCTATGCGACAGAAGGAGGCACCCCCTGAACATGTGCGGACCCGAAGGGGACTGCCTCTCGAGGGGTCGGACCAGGTGATGTCTTCTTCTTCTTAGGAGCAGCCTCGGGAAGCCCCCCGCTTCTGTGATCTGGGTCTTCAATTGATGCGGCTTGGAAAGCACGCTCTAGAGAACACACAGTGTCCCTCTCTTCACAAGGCACCGTGATGACTCCACCGCTTCCTGGCATCTTGTAGGACCTTGAGAAGAGGTGTCTAGAGGGGGGGTGATTAGACGCTAAGTACCAAAGTTGCAGTTTTTAAGTTTCCTTAAGTTTAAGTGGAGTTTAGGCACAAGTTTAACCTTCACAATACATATCAAGCAAGCATGCAAAGAGTATATGAGCAGCGGAAAGTAAAGCATGCAACTTGCAAGAATGTAAAGGGAAGGGTTTTGGAGGATTCAAACGCAATTGGAGACACGGATGTTTTTGGCGTGGTTTCGATAGGTGGTGCTATCATACATCCACGTTGATGGAGACTTCAACCCACGAAGGGTAACGGTTGCGCGAGTCCACGGAGGGCTCCACCCACGAAGGGTCCACGAAGAAGCAACCTTGTCTATCCCACCATGGTCGTCGCCCACAAAGGACTTGCCTCACTAGCGGTAGATCTTCACGAAGTAGGCGATCTCCTTGCCCTTACAAACTCCTTGGTTCAACTCCACGATCTTGTCGGAGGCTCCCAAGTGACACCTAGCCAATCTAGGAGACACCACTCTCCAAGAAGTAACAAATGGTGCGTTGATGATGAACTCCTTGCTCTTGTGCTTCAAATGATAGTCTCCCCAACACTCAACTCTCTCTCTCATAGGTTTTGGATCTTGTGGAAAGAAGATTTGAGTGGAAAGCAACTTGGGGAAGGCTAGAGATCAAGATTCATATGGTAGGAATGGAATATCTTGGCCTCAACACATGAGTAGGTAGTTCTCTCTCAGAAAATGTATGTTGGAAGTGTAGGTTCAGTCTGATGGCTCTCACCACGAATGAAGAGGAGGTGGAGGGGTATATATAGCCTCCAAACAAAATCTAACCGTTACACACAATCTACCAAACTCGGTGGGACCGAATCGTTAAACTCGGTCAGACCGGTTTAGCAAATAATGTGACCGTTAGGTTTTTCGGTGGGACCGAAATGCAACTCGGTGAGACCGATATGGTTAGGGTTAGGGCATAACGCAATCTCGTTAAGACCGATTACACAAACTCGGTGAGACCGATTGTGGTAATAAGCTTTCCAGAGAGTTGGTCAGGCAAACTCGGTTTGACCGATTACACAAAATCGGTAGGACCGATTCTGTTAATGAGTCAACCAGGAAGTTTGCATTGTAATCTCGGTAGTACCGATTACTCAAACTCGGTGAGACCGATTTTGGTAATGGACATACACAGAGAGATTATAATCCCATCTCGATGAGACCGAGATCCCTATTGGTGAGATCGATTTGCTTAGGGTTTGTGGCAGTGGCTAAGACATCTGAAATCGGTGGCACCGGATAGAAAGAATCGGTGTGACCGATTTTGCTTTAGGTTTAGGTCATTTGTGGATGTGAGAAAGTAGCTGAGGGTTTTGGAGCATATCACTAAGCACATGAAGCAAGAGGCTCATTAAGCAACACCTCATCCCTCCTTGATAGTATTGGCTTTTCCTATAGACTCAATGTTATGTTGGATCACTAAAATGTAAAATGAAGAGTCTTGAGCTTGAAGCTTGAACCAATCCTTTGTCTTTAGTATCTTGAAGGAGTTCCCACATCCTTTAGTCCATGCCACTCCATTGTTGGACTTATCTGAAACATACTAGATAAAAGTGTTAGTCCAACAAGAGATATGTTGGCATTAATTACCAAAACCACCTAGGGAGCACTTGTGCTTTCAATCTCCCCCTTTTTGGTAATTGATGACAACATACATCAAAGCTTTAGATAAAGATATAAAGAATAGCAAGTAAAGCTTTGGAAAGACATGTAACAAGCATAGGCTCCCCCTACATGTATGCAATCATGTAAATGTCGAATATAGAAGCATGTGAGAGCATAACCATGATAGAGCAGGCAATGTGTTACACGTATCTTGGTCATATGCATCAGAACAAAGAATATTAAAGAAAATACCTTCATGCTCATGAGTCCTTCTTGCAAACAGTATGTACATCAGCAAGAATTCCTCATACACATGATTGTGATGCATATACTTACCTTGTAGTCTTGAGTTGGCTTAGGATGGAATGAACCTGCGTAAACAAGGTTAGATAACACAAATACATCTACTAGCCATAGCAAACAGAAGAAACCACAAGAATACCAAGACTGGGATGACATGTAGAGAGTGAGTACTAAGTACCACATTTGATTAGACATGTCCCCAAGAGTAAAGATATGCAATGAATTTAAATGATTTCTTTCCCTTAGATGTCTTGCTCCCCCTGAATCTAGCATGGGATACTGGGAGAAGATAGGGAATAGAAAATCAGAGCTGAAAGATATGAATGATGATCAGAGCTAATGCATGCTAATGGAAATAAGCACAAAAGATCATAAGAACATGTCTCTCCCCTCAAGAAGACATGTGGCATCTCTCCTCTTGAACACCAAGCATCTGGGATCCTTGAGAAATACTTCTACTTAAGTATTCTCTCCCCCTGGAGATCTCTCTCTCCCCCTGAGGATCTCTCTCCCCCTTTAGGAGGTGATAAACTCTTTCTCTGAAGTGATCTCTCTCTAAATGATAAGCTTTGATGTGATCTCTCTCTCCCCCTTTGACATCAATTTCCAAGAAGGGTTTTCTGGAATCTGTGGAATGGGTTTGATCCTTGAGACACAGCACAAAGCAATGATAAAAATGTGATGCTTGTAGAGGACAAGATTCATAGAGTGGAGCTGGATCAGAAGAAAATCAGAATAAGTGGCAAACTGTTTTTCCTGTTGTGAAATCGGTGGCACCGAGTGGTATGCTTCAGTTGTACCGAAAGGATTCGGTTGGACCGAAGACAACAAATCGGTGAAACCGAGTTCATTACAGAGAAAACATTTGTCACCTCAGCTCACTAGACTAGGAAGATCTCACAAAGATTTGCAAGGAATTGGACTGCAGAAAGATGCAGAGCAAATAAAAAGAATTCTGGATGAAGGTTTTTTTTGAAAGGGGAAACAAATATGCATGAGATAAATGCAAAAACACAGAAAAGAACACAAGAGAACTTCATCTAGAGATGGTCGGCGATAGAGTCACCTATGTTAGAGTATATTGACTTAGGAGTCAAGTGAGATCACTTGATCATAGGTCATACTCATCGTTTAAGCTCAAAATGGGGTTGACATTTTTCGTTTAAGCATCTTGATGTATTCACATCTTGTCGAGTTGCTTTAGCTCATGACTTGGAGTAAAGATTCTCTAAGATGGAATAACATACCTTGGTTAGTGGTGTTGTCCATGTAGTTGAACTTGTGTGAGTTGCTCAAGGTTGATGTAGCTCATCAAGAATTTGGAGCACCACTTGGAATTTAAGTCCATCTACCTACATGGGTTAGTTCTTACAAGGAAGAGCACTTGTGTATCCAAAAATGACAATCATGATGCTCAACATAGCATTTTTCAAAGGATATGTTTGAATGGTTTCGTGCTTCCTTGTCTTCATCCACCATAGTGTAGAGACTTGGTGATGTAGAGATTGCTCAAGATGTGAGTAGATTTCAATCTCATGGAATTTGATTCCACCAAGTACCTACATGGGTTAGATAACATGCAAGATGCAAATATATCCAAGACATAAGATTTTCATCATAGGAGAAATATCAAGGATTAGCCATAAGCTCATGTCTTGCATGTATCCAATGGAGTTTCTACTCCAAGTTTGAAGCATCGATGATGTTCAATTCTCCTCTTAACCTGCAAAACACTTTCTCATCAAGAGGTTTAGTGAATATATCCGCTAATTGCTTTTCGGTGCGAACATGCTTAAGATCAATGTCACCCTTAGCAACATGATCTCGAATGAAATGATGACGAACTTCAATATGCTTAGTTCGAGAATGTTGCACAGGATTATGACCAATTTTGATAGCACTTTCATTGTCACAAAGCAATGGAACATGTCTGGCATATATCCCATAATCTTTAAGAGTTTGGGTCATCCAAAGTAATTGAGCACAACATGAGCCAGCGGCAATATATTCAGCTTCGGCGGTGGATAAGGATACCGAGTTTTGTTTCTTGGAGGACCAAGACACAAGAGATCTACCAAGAAATTGACAAGTACCCGAAGTGGACTTTCTATCAACCTTGTCTCCGGCATAGTCCGAGTCGGAATAGCCAACAAGATCGGAAGAGGCCCTCTTAGGATACCAAATGCCAAAATTTGGTGTATGGATTAAGTATCTCACTATCCTTTTCACGGCCTTAAGATGACATTCTTTAGGAGCAGCTTGATACCGTGCACACATGCACACACTTAGCATGATATCGGGACGTGAAGCACATAGATATAACAATGAACCAATCATAGAGCAATAAACCTTTTGATCAACCGGTTCACTATCTTTGGTCAAGTCAAGATGTCCACTAGTAGGCATGGGTGTAGACATACCTTTGCATTCTTGCATATTGAATTTCTTGAATAAGTCCTTGGTGTACTTTGTTTGAGAAACAAAGGTACCTTCCTTAGTTTGCTTGATTTGCAACCCAAGAAAGAATTGAGTTCACTCATCATAGACATCTCAAACTTCTCTGACATTAGCTTCCCAAACTTTTCACTAAAATGAGGGTTAGTCGAACCAAATATAATATCATCAACATAGATTTGGCACACAAATAGTTCTCCATTAACACTTTTCGTAAAAAGAGTAGAATCAATTTTCCCAATTTCAAAGCCTTTTTCAATAAGAAACTTGGTTAAGCATTTATACCATGCTCTAGGAGCTTGTTTAAGACCATAAAGAGCTTTGTGAAGTTTGTAAACATGATTGGGTTTCTTAGGATTGACAAAGCTGGGAGGTTGCTTAACATAAACTTCCTCCTCTATTTCACCATTTAGAAAAGCACTTTTAATGTCTATTTGGTACAAGGTGATATCATGATGATTAGCATAGGCAAGTAAGATGCAAATGGACTCAAGTCTAGCAACAGGAGCATAAGTCTCACCATAGTCCATACCTTCGACTTGTATGTAGCCTAGGGCGACGAGACATGCTTTGTTGCAAACTACTTGTCCATCTTCATCTTGCTTGTTGCGAAACACCCATTTGGTACCGATGACGTTGTGGTTGTTGTCGGGCTTCTCAACCAATGTCCAAACTTGGTTCCTCTCAAAGTTATGTAGCTCTTCATGCATAGCATTTATCCAATCCGGATCTTCCAATGCTTCTTCAACCTTCATAGGTTCAATGCTAGAGATGAAAGAATAGTTTTCACAAAAGTTAGCTAAACGAGTTTTAGAGCGAGTGATTCTCCCGGTTTGAATGTCATTGTAGATTTGCTCGACGGGATGATCTTTAGCAATTCTTGCTCGAACTCGTGAAAGCTTTTGCTTGGGTCTTCATTAAACATCTTCTTCATCTTGTTCTTCTTCTTGGCCTTCTTCATTGTCGGCGTTGTCGTTCTCTTGTCGTGGTGGAGAAGGAGGTTGTTGACATTCATCTTGATGCACTTCCTCGTTTTCTTCATCTTGGTGTGTCCCACTGGTGGATGCCTCCGTATCAACTCTTGGTTCACCTTGTCGTGAAGTAGAAGCTTCCACTTGGATGGACGAGGTACTCTCCTTCACCTCCATTGGACGGACCTTGCCAATAGAAAAGTCTTGGATTGCTTCCGAAGGATCTTTGTCTCCTACATCAATTGGCAATTGCTCTACTTGCGAGCCGTTAGATTCATCAAACTTCACATCTACCATCTCTTCAACCTTTCAGGTGAAATTGTTGTAGACACGATAAGTGTGAGAGTTTGAGCCATAGCCTAGTAGGAAACCTTCATGCGACTTAGGAGCAAATTTAGAACGATGATGCTTATCAAGAATGTAGCACTTTGAGCCGAATACTCGAAAGTATCCAACTTGGGGTTTGTTACCGGTGAGGAGCTCGTATGCCGTCTTGCCAAGTAGCTTGTGAAGATACAAGCGATTTGTTGCATGACAAGCTGTCTCAACCGCTTCTGCCCAAAAGTGCTTCGGCGTCTTGTACTCATCAAGTATCGTTCTCTCCATTTCGATGAGCGTCCGGTTCTTCCTCTCAACAACTCCATTTTGTTGAGGTGTGTACGTAGCCGAGGACTCGTGGGAAATCCCCTCTTCGTCAAGAAAGGTGTCCACACTTGTGTTCTTGAACTCCGTTCCATTGTCGCTGTGAACCTTCTTGATCTTCACTTCAAATTGATTTTGAGCCTTCCTAGCGAAGTTTTTGAAGATATTTTGGACCTTCGATTTATCATCGAGAAAGAACACCCATGTAAATCTGGAAAATCATCAACTATAACTAGACCAAAAGAATTTCCACCGAGACTCTTGTAAGAGTTGGGACCAAAAAGATCCATGTGAAGTAGCTCGAGTGGCCTCCTTGTGGTCATGATGTTCTTTGGGATGCCTTCTCCAACCTGTTTACCTGCCTGACAAGCACTGCAAAGTCTATCCTTATCAAATATGACATCGTTAACTCCAAGGATATGATTTCCTTTAATAAGCTTGTCAAGGTTTCGCATACCAACATGACCTAATCGTCTATGCCATAACCAACCTTTTGAGGATTTAGCAATGAAGCAAGTTTTAGGTTGAGACTTTTTAGTGAAATCAACAATGTATAGATCACCTCTACGCACACCGGTAAAGACCATTTTATGATTGTCTTGATGAAACACTTGGCAATCTACTTCAGTAAATAGGACATTGAAACCAAAATCAGCAAGTCTAGATACTGAAAGTAAGTTGTATCCAAGAGATTCAACGAGCATGACATTTTGTATGGAGCTATCATGTGATATGGCCACCTTACCAAGGCCAACCACCTTACCCTTTGAGTTGTCACCAAAAGTGACATACTTTCGAGGACTATCATTATCAGCAAGCTCACAAAACATGTCTTTATCTCCGGTCATGTGATCGGTACATCCACTATCAAGAACCCATTCCTTTCCTCCTGACATATATCCCCGAAGATTTGCCATAAGACCAAAATGTCATTGCATCATCAAGATCAAAGTCACTATCATCATCCTCATCATAGTATCCATGTTCAACATCGTCATGTGGTGGATCAAATCCTAGAGAGGGTGATTCGTTAGAGTGAGTTTGACAATGATCTTGCTTATGAATTTTTATAGCTTCGGAAATAATATCACTAATAATTCCAACATCTCCTTTGGCATGCATAAGGTTTGTAAGCTCAAATAGATGATCACCAAACATAGGATCACTAGTATTCATCTTACTCAAAGCAATAGACTTATGAAGAATTTCATCGAGATTTTTCAAGGAATAATTTGGAAAGCATTCCTCAAGAAATTTCCATATAGTGTAGGCACACTTAAGAGTAGGCAAACATCCAATCAAGTTTTTAGGCAATCCTCTAATGATAAGTTCGGGAGTTCTAAGATTCCTAATCATGTCAATTGACTCATCATGGGTAGGATTCATAGGATCAACATAAGGTGCACAAGCGCTAGCAATGTACTTGTTCAAATGATATTGATTGAAAATTACAAGCATCTCATTTTTCCACTCATGAAAATACTCTCCATCAAGAATAGGCACTCTATGTCTAAGACTCCCCAAAGTAGACTCATCCATCTTCCTCCAATGGTGATTAAACCAAGGCAATGGAGACCAAAGCTCTGATACCACTTGTAGGACCTTGAGAAGAGGTGTCTAGAGGGGGGGTGATTAGACACTAAGTACCAAAGTTGCAGTTTTTAAGTTTCCTTAAGTTTAAGTGGAGTTTAGGCACAAGTTTAACATTCACAATACATATCAAGCAAGCATGCAAAGAGTATATGAGCAGCGGAAAGTAAAGCATGCAACTTGCAAGAATGTAAAGGGAAGGGTTTTGGAGGATTCAAATGCAATTGGAGACACGGATGTTTTTGGCGTGGTTCCGATAGGTGGTGCTATCGTACATCCACGTTGATGGAGACTTCAACCCACGAAGGGTAACGGTTGCGCGAGTCCACGGAGGGCTCCACCCACGAAGGGTCCACGAAGAAGCAACCTTGTCTATCCCACCATGACCGTCGCCCACGAAGGACTTGCCTCACTAGCGGTAGATCTTCACGAAGTAGGCGATCTCCTTGCCCTTACAAACTCCTTGGTTCAACTCCACAATCTTGTCGGAGGCTCCCAAGTGACACCTAGCCAATCTAGGAGACACCACTCTCCAAGAAGTAACAAATGGTGCGTTGATGATGAACTCCTTGCTCTTGTGCTTCAAATGATAGTCTCCCCAACACTCAACTCTCTCTCATAGGTTTTGGATCTGGTGGAAAGAAGATTTGAGTGGAAAGCAACTTGGGGAAGGCTAGAGATCAAGATTCATATGGTAGGAATGGAATATCTTGGCCTCAACACATGAGTAGGTAGTTCTCTCTCAGAAAATGTATGCTGGAAGTGTAGGTTCAGTCTGATGGCTCTCTCCATGAATGAAGAGGAGGTGGAGGGGTATATATAGCCTCCACACAAAATCTAACCGTTACACACAATCTACCAAACTCGGTGGGACCGAATCGTTAAACTCGGTCAGACCGATTTAGCAAATAATGTGACCGTTAGGTTTTTCGGTGGGACCGAAATGCAACTCGGTGAGACCGATATGGTTAGGGTTAGGGCATAACGTAATCTCGGTAAGACCGATTACACAAACTCGGTGAGACCGATTTTGGTAATAAGCTTTCTAGAGAGTTGGTCGGGCAAACTCGGTTTGACCGATTACACAAACTCGGTAGGACCGATTCTGGTAATGAGTCAACCAGGAAGTTTGCATTGTAATATCAGTAGTACCGATTACTCAAACTCGGTGAGACCGATTTTGGTAATGGACATACACAGAGAGATTACAATCCCATCCCAGTGAGACCGAGATCCCTATCGGTGAGACCGATTTGCTTAGGGTTTGTGGCAGTGGCTAAGACATCTGAAATCGGTGGCGCCGGATAGAAAGAATCGGTGTGACCGGTTTTGGCTTTAGGTTTAGGTCATTTGTGGATGTGAAAAAGTAGCTGAGGGTTTTGGAGCATATCACTAAGCACATGAAGCAAGAGGCTCATTAAGAAACACCTCATCCCTCCTTGATAGTATTGGCTTTCCTATAGACTCAATGTGATCTTGGATCACTAAAATGTAAAATGAAGAGTCTTGAGCTTGAAGCTTGAGCCAATCCTTTGTCTTTAGTATCTTGAAGGAGTTTCCACATCCTTTAGTCCATGCCTCTCCATTGTTGGACTTATCTGAAACATACTAGATAAAAGTGTTAGTCCAATAACAGATATGTTGACATTAATTACCAAAACCACCCAAGGAGCACTTGTGCTTTCACATCTTGAGGACATTGTAGCCATGATGAGTCACGGCCATGAACTTGGCCAGGGCTGGGTACCCGAGGATGGAATTGTATGGCAGGCGAACGTGAGTGACGTCAAAGTCAATGAGCTCGGCGCGGTAGTTGTTGCGCTTCCCAAAGGTGACAGGAAGGCGAACCTGCCCTATCGAAACTGTGGAACCATCAGTGACTCCTGAGAAAGGCTTGGTTGGTTGCAGCTGATTGTAGGGCACTTGAAGATTGTTGAACGTCTCGACGGATAGGACATTGAGCCCTGCTCCGCCGTCGATGAGGGTCCTGGTGACTTGCACATTGCTGATGATTGGGGAACAAAGCATCGGGAGGACTCCGGCTGTGGCCGCGCACTTGAGCTGATCCGCTGAGCTAAACATGATAGCGCACGCTGACCACCTGAGAGGGCGTGTGGCCTCAAGCTTGGGGAGGACTGCATTCACTTCGCGAGCAAACTGCTTGAAGATGCGCTGAGAGGCCGGGGCTTGAGCGCCGCCCAAGATGCAAGCGATTGCGCGCGGCTCCTAGAAGCCTCCAGCTCCCTCGTCCTGATGATGGTCTTCGTTCCTCCTCGGTTGTGGTGGCAGAGGAGGGAGGCCCGCTGTCACACCCTAGCTAGTTCATGCATTAGAGTCTTGCGTCATGTCTATTCCATTCAACAGAAACTTGAAATGGGGATGACAGAACCCCCAGCCCCCTCTGAACCCAACTAGGGTTTACCAAAAATATTTTCAATGAGCCTGAAATGCCCTTCTAAAATGTCCATCATTTTTGTCTTGGTTCAGAACCTCTGCCAAAAGTGGTGCACAATTTTCTAGGTCATCCTAAGGTCTTTGAATTAAATCATAAGTATTTGAATATGGACATTTAAAATCTATAAAATACTTTAAGTGTCCAAATAATCCTAAACTAAAATGTTCCATGTTGTTTATATTCTAAACAGTGGGCATGAGCAGTTTGGGGATTTTTGGAGTTGCCTAAGTATTTTTAGAAAGTCCACAAAGTTACAGAAAAAAATAGAAAACAGAAATAAAAAGAGAGAGAGGGAAACTAACCTGGCAGCCCACCAGCCGGCCCACCTAGCCGGCCCAGCGCAGCAGCCGCTCCAGCGAGCTGCTTGACGTGGCCAGGCAGGCAGGCAGGTGCTCGACGGCGACTTCAGCGCGCGCCACGCAGCTGCTCGCCGCCCTGCTTCCTCCCCTCGCCGCCCTGCTGGCCTGGACGACCTCCACGTCGCGCCCCGACCCCTCTGGACACGCCCATTCTCCCCCTGCCTCTCTCCCTTGCTCTCCACCGCCGTGGCCGACGCTGCCGCGCCCGCACCACCGTGAAGCTCGCGCTCTCCGTCGTCCCTGCGTCGCGCCACCATGTCCAGAAGCTGCACCACCCTCCTCTCCTTCGAGCTAGCCGAGCCCTGAGCGCTCGCTTGCCTCGAGGCCTCTGCACCAACCTCGTCCGACCCCGCCACCGCCGGAGATCCCTTTCGCCGTCGCCGCCGCACCAGCTCGTCCCCGACCGCGCCGTCTGCTCCCTCGAGACTGCCGTGAGCCCAGCTACCTTCTCCCCCTTCCCTTTCTTGCTCTCGTGCACCACAGCGAGCACACCGAGCTCACCTGCACGCGCCGCTGCGGAGCTCATCGTCGACGAGGCTCCGGCCACCCAACGGCCGCGTCACCCTGTCCACTAGTCACACCACACCCCCAGGAGCCCAACGCACTAACTCTCGTGCCTCGCCGTGCTTCCTAGCGATGGGTTCGACCTCACCCGAGCTCCGGCCGCCGCCAAACACATCGCCGGCGTCGTTTCCGGCGACCCCGAGCCCAACCACCTGCACCACCCGCTGCGGCTTGCTCCCAGCTGTCCGTAGAGCCCAACGGCGCCTCGAATGATGCCCTGTAGGCGAAACCCGCACCTGCACCGCCACGTTTGGCCTCGCCGGTGACTAAACGCCGGCGAGTTGACCCTGCTGACCTCTTGTTTGACCATGGGTGGGCCCTATTTGACCCCCCCTGGGTCAATGACAGGTGGGGCCCAGCCCTATTAACTAATTAGGATTAGTATTAACTAATATTTAGTTAAACTAATTACACTGACACGCGGAACCCACTGTCAGGTTTGACCTGGACTATCCTGTTGACCACTGACATCATCCAGACATAATGCTGATGCAGTAAATTATTTACTGGAATTATTTTTACACAGGAAATTCCAGAAAATACCACAAACTTCAAAAAATCATAGAAATTAATCTGTAGCTCCAAATGCAAAGTGTTATATATGAAAAATGATCAGAAAAATCCAATCTATCCATCTGTACTGGTTTCGTGCATGTTTAAACAAGCTAACCTGCTGTTTAGTACAGAACAAGTTTAAGCACTTAATAGGGCCACTTATGAGTTTGAAACTTGAACCTTTGGTTCAAAATTGTTCAAACCCATCTGGTCTTAGTTGCATTAGCCCAATACACTCATTTTGCCATGTCTCATGCATGCATCATATTGTTGCATATTGTTTGGTGATGATTGTGTATCGGTGCTCTCTGTGGCAGGTCCTGCCCCCAAGGAGTACCGTGATTACCCCAACGAAGAACAATACCAGTGCACCGACCCATCAGGCAAGCAACCAACCATTTGATCATATTGATACAATCCCATGTTCTCGCTTCTGCTCTCTTTTACTGCATTAAGACAACGCGATTCAAACTATTGTGTGTTGCGGTAGTTGAACCCATTTCCTCTGCATGACCTGTCATTGCCACAGTAACTAGATGAACCCACTAGCATGTGTAGGAGTTGATTGAGCCATATGAATGTGTTGTTCCTACCTTGCTATGCCTGCTATGCTTAGAGTCGTGTCAGGTCTGGTTCATCTGGGTGATGGGCTAGAGTGAAATGATCATGTGGGTATGAGAGTAATGTGTTGAACACAATTTGGTAAAGGTATCGATGAGAGGCCATGTAGGAGTACATGGTGGGTTGTTTCATTGAAGTCGTCCTTAAGCACTGAGATCTGTATGTGTGATTTAAGAATCAACTACTACCATACATTGGGATCCTTAATTGACTCGCTCGACTTCTTATTCACCCTAGTTCTCTGTCCAGGAGTTGCAAGTAGTTTCTGGTGTTTGTAGTTTACTGGAGGCCGTGGACAGCGCTGACCGCGGGGTGGGCTGTGATGCGGTAGGTACGTGGCCGGGTACACCGGGCACCCGTTAGGTGTCTCGGAACCCTGTTCACATCGTTCGGGGCCGTATGTTGAAACCTCGGCCGGACTCCCTGCGGATGGAACCTGAATAAGCGATAAACCTGGACTAGAGACTTAGGTGTTTAGGTAGGTCGTGGTCTACACCCACGTCGGCTTTCGCTTGAAGTCTGTCGAGCACATGTCGTGTGCAGACGCTAAGTGGTGGAAACATGTATGAAGAAGTACACACCTGCAGGGTTAACATCATCTATTCAAATAGCCGCGTCCGCGGTAAAGGACTACTTGGTTGCCTATACAGTTCATAGACAAGTAAATGGAAACTACTAAAAGCCTCAAGATAAGCGTGAGTGCCGAGGATGGCTCTTCCATAGGAAGACGGAGGTGGATCCTTGCTAGTGTATTGAAGTGGTGAGTAGTGGACTCGAGTGCGCAAAACCATTTCAAGTTGGAGTCCTATAGGATAGCTTAGCCAAGAGTCAAAGCTGGCTTGCTGCAATAACCCCACCAACCCTTCTTGATAATGTGCATGTATGTAGGATCTGATGTAAGTCTTGTTGAGTACCTTTGTACTCATGTTGCTTTAATTTACGTTTTACAGAAGACACTACAACCCCTTCTGACGGGTTATTCGTAGACATTTGACATTGATGAGTAGACTGAAGCCCAGGTGGTGATGCTGAGCTCGTGAAGGACCATGTAGTATAGCTAGGCTTACCCAAGCCTCTTTTATTTTACTAGTTGTCTGTACTCAGACAAGTTACTTCCGCTGTTGGCTTGTATGCTTGTATGACTTGAATGTGGGTCGTGTGACCCGTACTTGTGTGTATGCTATGTATGGCTCTCTGAGCCTTTAAATAAAGTACTTGTGTTGTAGAGTCATGTTGTGATGCCTTGTTGTATTTGCACATATCGAGCATATTGTGTGTATGATTGAAATGCTTGGTATATGTGGGATCTGACTATCTAGTTGTTTATCCTTAGTAGCCTCTCTTACCGGGAAATGTCTCCTAGTGCTTCCAGTGAGCCATGGTAGCTTGCTACTGCTCCGGAACACTTAGGTTGGTCGGCATGTGTCCTTCTTCGTTCATGTGTCTGTCCCTTCGAGCAAATGCCACATGATGAATACCGGAGTCCTGTTAGCCCACTACAGCCCTGTTTACCGGAGTCCTGCTAGCCCGGTGCTACAGCACGGATTCACTCGCTGATGACCGACATGTTCGATGCTGGGTCATGGATTCCTGTCCCTGTAAGTCTGTGCCACTTTGGGTTTACGACTAGCCATGTCAGCCCGGGCTCCTTATCATATGGATGCTAGCGACACTATCATATACGTGTGCCAAAAGGCGCAAACGATCCCGGGCAAAGGTAAGGCGACACCCGTGGGAATACCGTGTGTGAGGCCGCAAAGTGATATGAGGTGTTACATGCTAGATCGATGTGGCATTGAGTCGGGGTCCTGACACCCGCATTGCCTTGTGGGCAATCCTCGCGATGCTGATCCCTCCAACCCCCCTCGCGAGGTCGGTCCCTCCAACCTCCCTCACGAGGCTAGTCCTGCCAGCGGTCCTTGCGAGGTCGGTCACGCCACCCTTGGCGAGGGCCATGGTCTTCCCATCGTCCTCCACCTCTTCCTCCTCCTCGGCCATAGCCCCAGTCGCTGCGCTCAGGGCGTCGGCCGGCACGCACGTCCCGCACGGCCCTAAGCTCTTGGCATTCATTGGTGTTGTGGGTGTGGAGGTCGTGGTACATGCAGTACCGGCTGCCTTTGGATGACTCCGGCTGATCCCTGCCTCGCTTGGTGTCTGGTTCTGCTGCAAGCATGGCAGCCCCCTTGCGCTTCACGTCCTTGGCCTTGGGCTTCTTCTCTTTTAGGTCAGCGGCTGGCAGCTCGAGGAGGGAAAGGCACCCTTCCTCGGCCCTAGCGCACTTGGTCGCCAGATTAAACAGCTCCAGGGAGGTGCACAGGTCCTCATGGATTGCGAGCTCCTCCTTCATTTTGATGTCACGTACGCCGTCGGAGAAGGCCGAGATGATGGCCTCCTCAGACACCTTGGGGATCTTAAGGCGAGCGCTGTTGAAACGCTGGATGAACTTCTGCAGGGTCTCTCCCGGCTGCTGCTTGATGCGGCGCAAGTTGCTCATGGCTGGGGGCCGGTCGCGGGTGCCTTGGAAGTTGGCGATGAATCGGGTGCGCATCTCGTCCCAGGAGGATATCGTGCCAGGAGCCAGGTTTAGGAGCCAGGTTCAGGAGCCAGGTGCGGGCGCCGTCCTTGAGCGCATTGGGGAACCAGTTCGCCATGACCTTCTCGTCCCCGTTGGCGGCTTCGATGCCAAGCTCATAGAGCTGAAGGAACTCCGCAGGGTCAGCCGTGCCATCATAGCGTGGGGGCGGATCTGGCTTGAACTTGCCTGGCCAAGCCACGCTGCGCAGCTCAGCGGTGAAGGCACGGCAGCCTGCAGTGGCCCCGGGAGGCCTTGGGTGATCGAGAGCTTGATCTTGGAAGTCCCTGTGCGCTGCCGCTGAGAGCAACGCGGGGTCTTGACGCGCTGGAGCAGGAGCGCGCTCGTGCCGGGCCAGAGCGGGGAGCACACGGGCGGCTTCTTGGGGGCGAGGGATCTCTTGGCAGCTCTTCTCTTGCTGTGCTGGCGCCGGACGGAGTGGGTTCCGCCCAAGGGCCACGCGCCTTGGGGCCAAGGCGCCTTCTTGAGGGGGAGGAGGCTGAGGCACCCCCGGAGCTTCGTCGCCCGCGCAGGACGGGGCGCGGTGCAGCGAGAGGGATGGCGCAGGGGAGCCCCCTGTGGCGCTGACGAGCTCGGTGATGCGGGCGAGCCACTCGTCGTAGAGGTCATCGATGGGGCGGTAGTGCAGGAGCTCCCGCACCAGGAGCAGCATGGCGTGCGCTTCCGCAGGAGCGCGACGGGCGTGGGACGAGGAGTCGGCTGGGGTCAGCGACGGGGTGGCGGTGCGGCCTTCTCGCCGCACCGAAGGATGCAGGAACGACGCCTGCTGCTTATTCCCCGCCGGGCCGGTGGTGGCGTTGACGGCAGGCGATGGGGAACGGCGGGGGCGCCCGCCGACGGGGGTCGTCTGGGCGACGCGAGTGGCGAGAGCGGCCCGGCGCTCGGCGCGGGCTCGACGAGCGTCTGACATGGATGCGACGGGCGGCGAAACACGAGGCGACGGAAGGCGGATTCCGGCGCACCCCTACCTGGCGTGCCAAATGTCGGATTTCGGGTTCTGGCAGACCCTCAAGGTTTGAACTCTGGGGTGCACGCGGAGATCACACCTCCTGCCTACCCATGTCTCGTCGCCTCTCAAGGATCTAAAGCTACACGAAGAACAACACAAGGGACACGAGATTTATACTGGTTCAGGCCACCATTGTGGTGTAATACCCAACTCCAGTTAGTGGTGTGTGGATTGCCTCAGGGGCTGATGACGAACAGTACAAGGAAGAACAGCCTCGCGAGGGTCTGTTCTTGGCTGGTGCGATGAACTGCTAGGGGAGTTCAGTCGCCTCTCTCTCTCTATCTCTGTATCCAGATGTAGATGCAGATATCTCTCTCTCTCTCTCCAGATGCCTCTACCCTGTGGGTGGCTAGTCCTATTTATAGGCGGAGGCCCTGGGCCTCTCCCCAAATATTGAGCGGGAAGGGCGCCAACAATTAGCCATTTTGAAGGGGAACATCTAGTACACTCATCCTGACTAAAGTTGGTCCTCGCCTGCCAAAGACCCTGATGATGACGCCGGCTTGGGCTCCACGATGACCTCCATCCTGCCATCCTACTGGTCTTGGTCTTGTTGCACCGAAATGGTTGCCTTTGCTTGATACTCCTGCCTGCGCTTGCCCCCTTTGCACCAAAGGGGAAACAAGGACTCTGCGCAGGCCGACGCCCGCCTGGCGCCCGCCTGGCCTTGGTCGTCATGGCTTGCGTCATGGGCACCTCGTGAGGTACCCCGCCTTGATCTCTCCGCCTCCTCGCGAGCCAGCCTGATGAGGCCGTGCCCGAGGAAGCCTCCTGTCGTCCGCCCCACGAGGCTTGGCCCCTCGCGAGGGTCTTCAGCTTGTGTTGGTGAAGATGGGCCGTACTGGGCCACTCCTTGAGCCACGCCGCAGGCCGCAGGCAGGCAAGTCTGGGTACCCCCGTTCCCAGAACGCCGACATGCCCCGGCCCGGTTCCCGTCCCGCCAGGCTAAGGCCTCGGCGTCGCTCGGGTCCAGGCCAAGGTCCGAGTCGCCCCGTCCCTCCTCCGCGGCCAGGCCGGCGAGGTCCGACCGGCTCCTACGGAACATGGCCCCTTCGGCGGCTGCAGCCTCCGCCATCGCCCTCGCTAGCGCGATGGGCGACCTGAAGAAGAAGGCAGAATAAACAAAAAGAGACAATACTGGCTCAAGAATTCCAGGCGCAAGCAGGAAATGAAACTTACCCCGTCAAGACCGGGACCGGGATCGTCCTCCCGCGCTTCTTCTTGGTCGGCCTCCCAGGCTCGGCCGGGTCCGCCGCGCGCTTCGACCCCCGGGGTCGTGGCGCGACGCTGTCCTTTTCATGCGGGCGGCTCGGCGCCGCCCCATGCAAGGACCCGGCTCCGCCCGTGTCGCCGCCTCCCCCGCCCAACGCCACTACACTAGCAACCGGCGTCAGCGTCGCCTTCACCACGACACGATCAACAATTCAAGACAAAATGAAGAAGGAAACATGCAAGACTTACCAGCACGGCGCCCAACGCCGGCGTCGGACTCAGCCACCTCCTCGCCGCCTTGGGCCGCGGGCTCCTCTGGTGCCACCGACGCCACCTGCGACGGAGCCCGGCGTAACGATACCGGATTGCATTCAAGAGAATCTCCCGCATTGCATCGGGGCGAACAAGAAGATGCGCGGCAGCGAAGTAAGAAGACCAGACGCTCACTTGTGGTGCTGGGATCGATTGGCTTTACGGCGCCTTGCCGAATTGCCAATCCTCTCCAAGGTTGGCCTTGGAGATGTCGTTGACGCCGCGCGCGACCTGCTCCACAAACAGCCGCGTCGACCCCATTCGGTTGGGGTCTTGCAGGCCAATCATCTCGTCGATGAGGCAGGAGCGCCTCTGAAGCGGAAGGACCCGGCAGGAGATGAACGCGGCAAGGAGGTCTGTGCCGGTGATCCCCTCCCGCGTCCTCATCACCGTCACCCGCTCGCAGAGATTGACGATCTCCTGCGACGGGCGCCGGAGCGAGTAGCCCTAGTTCATCTTCGCCCGTGGCAGCGCGATGACGAAGGGCGGAAGATTAATATGGTCCGCGCCATGGTTACGGACGTAGAAGAAGGAATTCTGCCACTTCTTGGCAGAATCCTCAAGCGGGATCTTGGGGAAATCCACCGCGGACCGCTTCGAGATGACGGCGGCACCGCAGTCGGCGAACTCCCCGGACGACGGGCCCTGCTGCTTCAAGGAGAAGAAGCGCGCCCAGAGGTCGACCGTCGGCTCGACCCCTAGGTACCCCTCGCACAAGGTCACGAAGCCGGAGAGCTGGATGATGGTGCCGGCGCCAAGATGGTGCGGTTGAAGCCCGAAGAACTCCAAGAATGCACGGAAGAAGGTGCTCACCGACAGCCCGAACCAGCGCCCGAAATGCGTGAGGAAGACGACACACTCTTGCCCCTCGGAGCCTGACGTTGGAGCCCATCCAGGAGCCTGACGGCAGCGCCATGGACAAAAGCGGGAAGAAGAAGACGAACGACGGAGGAAGCTCTGTTCGGGGCTGCGGGCGCAGCTGTGCGTCGGTGGCAAAGAGCAGAGCATGAGCAGGGGGACATGAGGGCGCGAGCGAGAATGATGTCTGCTGCCCCCTTGCCCCCCTCAATTTATAAGCCCCAGTTCAAACGTGGGGAAGTGGGATCGTCTACACCCGCCCGTTCCACTACCCCGCAATAAATGTGCACGTACGCGTGCACTAACTGCTCGGGGAAGTGCAACCGGCCCCCAGATGCCACAATAAATCTGCGCGCGTGGCCCAAGGGCGCGCGGCGGCGGGCCCCCGGCCCGTCGCCCGGTCCCGTCACGCGCGTGGCCTGTCAGGCCCCTCTGACTTCTGGGCGCCACGTGGTGCCTGCACGAAGCCCAAGGGATCGCCTCAAGATTCGACGGACTCCTCGGTTCCCGCCACGGCCGGGATGCCGCGATCCGGTTTCCGAGAAAACCGGCACACAGTGGGTGTTGCTGGACCCTGCGCTCGCAGAATCCACCTTGCTCAGGGGGGAAACTGCGAAGGCCCTCTCATCAGAAGACGGCGGACCTTCACAGCTTCGGGGACTACTGTCGGGGGGATGAACCCCGGGCAGGAAACGGAACCCGGATCCTTTTCAAAAACAGCAGGGCCCGCACCGCCCCGCAAGCCGGCACGCGCCTGGCAGGGTCGCTCGACCCGGCAGGGCCCGCAACCCGGCCAAACTCCCCGACCCAGCAAGGTACGTCAACCCAGCCACAGCAACTGGCACAAGACGACTCAACCCGGCGCAACCAAGGCTTCCACGGCAAGCCAGCCCCACCCGTGGCGTCCACGGCAACCCAGCCACGGGTCAGCTCCCGTCCCATCCAGGCCGTACGATGGGACAAGACCTAAACCACCGATGACCAAGACAACAGTGTTTCCACCCATGCCTGGGGTCAGCCGGGGCGTGGCAACAGTGCCCCTCACCTACTCGCTGACCAAGGCTGGCGTGGCAACAGTGCTCCCGCCCTCACCGTTGACGACAGCAAGTGGCAGCCTGACTGAGAGCACTGTACATGACTCGACTCAGCCACGCCCTGACGATCGACAAGACAGCGCACAGTCCCCCTAGGCATGCGGGGCCCGCACCTAGGGGAACCCGGAGAACCACAAGCCCACAAGCGGGACCCAGCCCGGTGTCTCGGACACCAACAATACGGATCCACCAACTCGGCATATTACCATTGTAACCCTCGGTGGGTTGATCTATAAAACCCCCCAGGAACCCACGCCTACAGAGGCATCACATAGACGAGAGAGTAAGAAACAGAAGCACAAGCAAGCATAGAACTAGCCACCCCACAGCAGTACCGGGGAGAAGGAGCAGCCCAAGCCTCGGCCAGCTCCCTTCCTCCTCCACACAGCTCTAGGAGCAACATTGTACTATCAATCATCCAACCAAACTCGGCAGGACTAAGGGTGTTATCTCTCCGGAGAGCCCCAAACCTGGGTATGTCCGGCGTCCCGTGCTCGCGCATGCCAACCTCGCCTCTCGAGCCCACTAGCGCCCTCGAGCCTCCTCCTCTCTTTAGCCATCCCTTGGCATCTTCCGTGCGCCCACCATGACAAGACCCTTGTTAATCCACGATGCGAGTTGTGGTGGAGGACCGAACCGAAACGCAGGAGCAGCTACCAGCTTTGTACCGTGGGGTTCGGTGATGTAAAACCACTCCCATTGGCATAAATCAAAAGATTCTGTGAAGGAGCCCTTTGGCCAAGTGGAGTTGATAAGCTTGCTTATTGAAGCGCCTCCGCACTCTGCTCGTTTCCCACTGATTACCTTCGGTTTCACGCTAAAGGTCTTAAATCATAAGCCGAAGTATGGGGAGATACGGAGGTAAGCCTCACACGTGGTGATGAATGCCGAGATGTGGAGGAAGGAGTCTAGAGCTAGATCATGGAAATCTTGACCGTAATAAAACATAAGTCCTCGAACAAAGGGATGGAGAGCAAACCCAAGCCCTCGGAGGAAGTGAGAGATGAACACTACCCTCTCATTGGATCTGGGAGTGGGAACAATCTGCCCTTGAGCAGGAAGCCTATGGTAGATTTCCGCAGTCAAGTATCTTGCCTCCCTAAGCTTCGATATGTCTTCCTATGTGACAGAAGAGGCCATCCCCCGGCCTTGAAAGCTGGGTCCAGACATGGCTGGAGGCTTGAAGCAACTAGGTTGACCCTTCAGTGTTGGAGCTTGAGGAGGAAGGCAGAGGGAAGAACTAGCACAGAAGAAAGAGGACAGGCCCTAACCCCTTTATAGAGGCGATGGATATCAAGCGTCCCCTCTGTGACTGTAAAACATGCCTATTCCCGAGAAATTATGCCAACAAACCGGTTGGGTTACCCACGCCTGTGTTGATGGAAATCCCCCGTGTTGATGAAAATCCTGTAATAAGGGGACACGATCTCTGCTTTGACAAGACGTGCCAATAAAAACCGCCCTCGAGGCGTGGGGCACCAGGCTAGAAAATGATTCAAAATAATGGCCGGGTAATGACATCATATCATACTACCAAAATTGTCAACGGATTGGACTCGTGAAGTATCATATTATCTACGGGTAAGTGTGGAATTTGTTTTAGCCGGACACGATTCTTGTGTTCGGAATTTACTTTGAAGTATTCGGAGAAGGAACCCGCCTTGCAATGCCGAAAACAATCTGCGCGCCGGACTCATCGTCATTGAAGCCTGGTTCATGGGCTACTAAGGGAGTCCTGGACTAAGGGGTCCTCGGACAGCCGGACTATATACTTTGGCCGGACTATTGGACTATGAAGATACAAGATAAAAGACTTCGTCTCGTGTCCGGATGGGAGTCTCCTTTGCGTGGAAGGCAAGCTTGGTGATTCGGATATGTAGATTCCTTTCTCTTTAATCGACTTTGTACAACCCTAGATTCCCTCGGTGTCTACATAAACTGGAGGGTTTAGACTTCTAGGGTTTAGTCACAATCATAATCTCATAGGCTAGACTTCTAGGGTTTAGCCATTACGATCTTGTGGTAGATCAACTCTTGTAATACTCATATTCATCAAGATCAATCAAGCAGGAAGTAGGGTATTACCTCCATAGAGAGGACCCGAACCTGGGTAACCATCGTATCCACCGCCTCCTCTTACCATTAGCCTTAGACGCATAGTCCGGGACCCCCTACCCGAGATCCGCCGGTTTTGACACCGACACCTGTTGCTCTCTCCCTCTGATGGAATAATTAGGCTTTGATGTGAACTCTCTCTCACCCTTTGACATCAATTTCCAAGAAGGGTCTTCTGGAGTGTGAGTCATAATAGGTTTGGTCCTTGAGTCATAGAGCAAAGCAGCACATGTGATGTTGGTAGAGGATAAGAATCACCGAGTGCAGCTGGATCCAAAAGTGCAGAATGCAAGTGACCGAGTGATTTCTTAGCATTGAAATCGGCTACACCGAGTTGATTCCTTCGGTGGCACCTAAAATTTTCGGTTTGACCGAAAGAGGCAAATCAGTTTGTCCGAGTTCATCACAGAGAGAAAGCACTGGTCACCTCAGCTCACTAAGCGAGTAAGATCTCACAAGGATTCGCAAGGAATTAACTGAAGGATTTGCAATGAATTGGATGCAGAGAAATGCAGAGCAGAAATAAAAGAAGAAGAAATCTAGATGAAGTTTTTTTGAAAGGGGAAGAAATATGCAAGAACAAAATGCAAGAACAAGGAGAAGCACTAGAGAACTTCATCTAGAATTGGTCGGCGACGAAGTCACCTATGTTAGAGTATATTGACTTAGGAGTCAAGTGAAGACACTTGACCATAGGTCATACTCATCGTTTAAGCTCAAAATGGGGTTGCCATATTTCATTTAAGCATCTTGATGTATTCACATCTTGTTGACTTGCCTTGACCCATGTCTTGGGGTAAAGCTTCTCTAAGATGGAATAACATACCTTGGGTGGTGGTGTTGAATTGGATCATGTAGTTGAACTTGTGTGGGATGCTCAATGTTGATGTAGTTCACTTAGAGCACCACTTGTAATTGGGGTTCATGTTCCTACATGGATTAGATTTGCAAGGAAGAGCACTTGTGTATCCAAAATGACAATCATGAAATTTTACTTAGGAATTTGTCAAAAGATATGTTTGAAGAGTTTCATGCTTCCTTGTCTTCAACCACCGTAGAGTAGAGACTTGGTGCTGTAGAGATTGCTCAAGATATGAGTGAGTTGCAATCTCATGGATTTAGATCCATCCAAGTACCTACATGGGTTAGATAACATGCAAGGGTCCAAATGTATCCAAGATATATGATCATCATCATGAGAGAAATATCAAGGATTAGTCATAGGCTCATGTCTTGCATGTATCCAAATGGACTTCCTACTCCAAGTTTGAAGCATCAATGATGTTCAATTCACCTCTCAACCTGCAAAACACTTTCTCATCAAGTCGTTTAGTAAATATATCTGTCAATTGCTTGTCGGTATGAACATGCTTAAGATTAATATCACCCTTAGCAACATGATCTCAAATGAAATGATGACGAACTTCAATGTTCTTAGTTCGACAGTGTTGCATGGTATTCTGAGCAATCTTAATAGCACTTTCATTGTCACAAAGCAAAGGAACATGTTTCACATATATCCCATAATCTTTAAGAGTTTGGGTCATCCAAAGTAATTGAGCACAACATGAACCGGCGGCAATGTATTCCGCTTCTGTGGTGGATAAGGATACCGAGTTTTGTTTCTTGGAGGACCAAGACACAAGAGATCTACCAAGAAATTGACAAGTACCTGAAGTGGACTTTATATCAACCTTGTCACCGGCATAGTCCGAGTCGGAGTAGCCAACAAGATTGAAAGAGGCCCTCTTTGGATACCAAATGCCAAAGTTTGGTGTATGAATTAAGTATCTCACTATCCTTTTCACGGCCTTAAGATGACACTCTTTAGGAGCCGCTTGATATCGTGCACACACTTAGCATAATATCGGGATGAGAGGCACATAGATATAATGATGAACCAATCATAGAGCGATAAACCTTTTAATCAACAGGTTCACCATCTTTGGTCAAGTCAAGATGTCCACTAGTAGGCATGGGTGTACTCATACCTTTGCATTCTTGCATATTGAACTTCTTGAACAAGTCCTTGGTATACTTCGTTTGAGAGACAAAGTTACCTTCCTTAGTTTGCTTGATTTGCAAACCAAGAAAGAACTTGAGTTCACTCATCATAGACATCTCAAACTTCTCCGACATTAGCTTCCCAAATTTTTCACTAAAATAAGGGTTAGTTGATCCAAATATAATATCATCAACATAAATTTGGCACACAAATAATTCTCCATTAACCCTTTTAGTGAAAAGAGTAGAATCAATTTTTCCAATCTCAAAGCCTTTTTCAATGAGGAACTTGGTCAAGCATTTGTACCACGCTCTAGGAGCTTGTTTAAGACCATAAAGAGCTTTGTGAAGTTTGTAAACATGATTAGATTTCTCAGGATTGACAAAGCCAGGAGGTTGTTCAACATAAACTTCCTCCTCAATTTCACCATTTAGAAAAGCACTTTTGATGTCCATTTGGTATAATGTGATATCATGGTGATTAGCATAGGCAAGTAAGATGCGAATGGACTCAAGTCTAGCAACGGGGGAATATGTCTCACCATAGTCCATACCTTCGACTTGAGTGTAGCCTTGGGCGACAAGATGTGCTTTGTTGCGAACTACTTATCCATCTTCATCTTGCTTGTTGCAAAACACCCGTTTGGTACCGATGATGTTGTGGTTGTTGTCGGGCTTCTCGACCAATGTCCACACTTGGTTTCTCTCAAAGTTGTGTAGTTCTTCGTGCATGGAGTTTATCCAATCTGGATCTTCCAATGCTTCTTCAACCTTCATAGGTTCAATGCTAGAGATGAATGAATAATGTTCACAAAAGTTAGCCAAATGAGATTTAGAGCGAGTGATTCTGCCGGTTTGGATATCATTGTAGATTTGCTCGATGGGATGGTCTCTATCAACTCTTGCTCGAACTCGTGAGAGCTTTTGCTTTGATCAGGGTGGAACATCTTCTTCATCACTCGTTCTTCTTCTTGGCCTTCATCATGGTTGACGTTGTCGTTCTCTTGTCGTGGTGGAGAAGGAGGCTGATGTTATTCATCTTGGTGTATGCTACGTCTTGAGCTTGCGTTGGTTTTCCTCGAAGAGGAGAGGGTGATGCAGCAATAGTAGCGTAAGTATTTCCCTCGGTTTTTGAGAACCAAGGTATCAATCCAGTAGGAGGCTCCTCAAAAGTCCCACGCACCTACACAAAAAAACTGAGAACTCGCAACCAACGCAATAAAGGGGTTGTCAATCCCTTCACGGCCACTTGCAAAAGTGAGATCTAATAAAGATAGTATGATAAGATAAATATATTTTTGGTATTTTATAATATAGATGCAAAAAGTAAAGATGCAAATAAAAGTAGATTGAAAGCAAATATGATAAGAGATAGATCCGGGGGCCATAGGTTTCACTAGAGGCTTCTCTCAAGATAGCATAAGTATTACGGTGGGTGAACAAAATACTGTCGAGCAATTGATAGAAAAGCGCATAGTTATGAGATTATCTAGGCATGATCATGTATATAGGCATCACGTCCATAACAAGTAGACCGACTCCTGCCTGCATCTACTACTATTACTCCACACATCGACCGACTCCTGCTTACATCTAGAGTATTAAGTTCATAAGAACAGAGTAACGCATTAAGCAAGATGACATGATGTAGAGGGATAAACTCATGCAATATGATATAAACTCCATCTTGTTATCCTCGATGGAAACAATACAATACGTGCCTTGCAACCCTTTCTGTCACTCGGTAAGGACACCGCAAGATTGAACCCAAAGCTAAGCACTTCTCCCATGGCAAGAAAGATCAATCTGGTAGGCCAAACCAAACTGATAATTCGAAGAAACTTGCAAAGATAACTCAATCATACATAAAAGAATTCAGAGAAGATTCAAATATTATTCATAGATAAACTTGATCATAAACCCACAATTCATCGGATCTCGACAAACACACCGCAAAAAGAGTTTACATCGAATAGATCTCCACAAGAGAGGGGGAGAACATTGTATTGAGATCCAAAAAGAGAGAACAAGCCATCTAGCTAATAACTATGGACCCATAGGTCTGTGGTAAACTACTCACAACTCATCGGAGGGGCAAGGATGTTGATGTAGAAGCCCTTCGTGGTCGATTCTCCCTCCGGCAGAGTGCCGGCGGAGGCTCCAAGATGAGATCTCGCGGATATAGAAGGTTATGGCGGTGGAAATTGTGTTTCGTGGTGCTCCTGGATGTTTTCGGGGTACGTAGGTATATATAGGAGGAAGAAGTACGTCGGTGGCCGCCCGAGGGGCCCACGAGACAGGGGGCGTGCCCTACAGGGGGGGGCCTCCTATCTCGTGGCTGGCTCGGCTGCTTCTTGACTTGCACTCCAAGTCCTCTGGATCACATTCGTTCCAAAAATCACGCTCCCGAAGGTTTCATTCCGTTTGGACTCCGTTTGATATTCCTTTTCTTCGAAATACTGAAATAGGCAAAAAAACAGCAATATGGGCTGGGCCTCCGGTTAGTAGGTTAGTCCCAAAAATGATATAAATGTGTAAAATAAAGCCCATAAACATCCCAAAGGGGTAATATAATAGCATGGAACAATCAAAAATTATGGATACGTTGGAGACGTATCAAGCATCCCCAAGCTTAATTCCTGCTCGTCCTCGAGTAGGTAAATGATAAAAAGATAATTTTTGATGTGGAATGCTACCTAGCATAATTCATAATGTAATCTTCTTTATTGTGGCATGAATGTTCAGATCCAAATGATTCAAAATAAAAGTTCATATTGATAAAAGAAATAGTAACACTTCAAGCATACTAATCAAAGTAATCATGTCTTCTCAAAATAACATGGCAAAAGAAAGTTCATCCCTACAAAATCATATAGTTAGGCTATGCTTCATTTTTGTCACACAAAGATGTTCCCAACTTCTATACCCTTGATGACAAGCCAAGAAATTGTTTCATACTTAAATAATCTCAAACTGTTTCAACCTTCACGCAATACATGAGCGTGAGCCATGGATATAGCACTATGGCTGGAATAGAATATGATGATGGGGATTGTGTGGAGAAGACAAAAAAGGAGAAAGTCTCACATTGACGAGGATAATCAACGGGCTATGGAGATGCCCATCAATTGATGTCAACATGAGGATTAGGGATTGCCATGCAACGGATGTACTAGAGCTATAAATGAATGCTCAACAAAAGAAAACTAGTGGGTGTGCACCCAACTTGCTTGCTCACGAAGACCTAGGGCATTTGAGGAAGCCCATTGTAGGAATATACAAGCCAAGTTCTATAATGAAAAACTCCCACTTGTATGAAAAAGACAACTTATGAGACTCACTATATGAAAAACATGGTGCTACTTTGAAGCACAATATATGAGACTCACTACATGAAGAACAAGGTGCTACTTTGAAGCACAAGTGTGGAAAAAGAGATAGTAACATTGCCCTTTTTATTTTTTTTATTTTTTTTATTTTTTTTATTTTTTTCCTTTTTTTATTTTTCGTTTTTCTTTGTTTTTTCTTGGGCCTTTTTTTTCTTGGCCTTTCTTTTTTTTTCTTGGGGCAATGTTCTAATAATGATGATCATCACACTTCTATTGATTTCAACAAAAGAATTACAACTCGAAACTAGAACAAGATATGACTCTATATGAATGCCTCCGGCGGTGTACCGGGATGGTGCAATGAATCAAGAGTGACATGTATGAAAAATAATGCATGGTGGCTTTGCCACAAATACGATGTCAACTACATGATCATGCAATGGCAATATGACAAAAGTAAAGTATGTCATGATGATGATGAGCGGAACGGTGGAAAGTTGCATGGCAATATTATCTCGGAATGGCTATGGAAATGCCATAATAGGTAGGTATGGTGGCTGTTTTGAGGAAGATATAGGGAGGTTTATGTGTGATAGAGCATATCGTATCACGGGGTTTGGATGCACCGGCGAAGTTTGCACCAACTCTCAAGGTGAGAAAGGGCAATGCACAGTACCAAAGGCGGAAAGGTAAAAGTGCGTATAATCCATGGACTCAACATTAGTAAAAAAGAACTCATATACTTATTGCAAAAATTTAGAAGCCATCAAAAACCCAAGTACTACGCGCATGCTCCTAGGGGGATAGATTGGTAGGAAAAGACCATCGCTCGTCCCCGACCGCCACTCATAAGGATGCACAAGCCAGGTACACTTCATGTTTCAAATTTGTTACACAACTTTAACTATATGTGCATGCTACGGGACTTGCTAACTTCAACACAAGCATCCTTTAAATTCATAATCACCCAACTAGCATGACTTTAATATCACTACCTCCATATCTCAAAACAATTATCGAGTATCAAATTGATCATAGCATCCAATTCACTTCCTATGATAGTTTTTATTATACCCAACTTGGATGCCTACCATTCTACGACCAATTTTATGACCAAAGCAAATACCATGCTGTTCTAAAAGACTCTCAAAATAATATAAGTGAAGCATGAGAGACTAGTAATTTCTTCAAAATCAAGAGACCACCGTGCTCTAAAAGATATAAGTGAAGCACTAGAGCAAAAACTATCAAGCTCAAAAGATATAAGTGAAGCACATAGAGTATTCTAGCAAATTCTAATCAAATAGGCTCCTCCCAAAAGGTGTGTACAGCAAGGATGATTGTGGTAAAATAAAAAGCAAAGATTAATATAATACACGACGCTCCAAGCAAAACACATATCATGTGGCGAATAAAAATATAGCTCCAAGTAAAGTTACCAATGAACGAAGACGAAAGAGGGGATGCCTTCCCGGGGCATCCCCAAGCTTAGGCTTTTGGCTATTCTTGAATATCTTGGGGTGCCATGGGCATCCCCAAGCTTAGGCTCTTGCCACCCTTTATTCCATAGTCCATAAAAGCTTTACCCAAAACTTGAAAACTTCACAACACAAAACTCAACAGGAAATCTTATAAGCTCCATTAGTGAAAGAAAAGAAAACCACCACATAAGGTACTGCAATGAACTCATTCTTTATTTAATTTGGTGTTAAACCTACTGTATTCCAACTTCTTTATGGTTTATACACTAATTTACTAGCCATAGATGCATTGAAATAAGCAAACAACACACGAAAAACAGAATCTGTCAAAAACAGAACAGTCTGTAGCAATCTGTAACTAACGCAAACTTCTGGAACTCTAAAAATCCTACCAAAATAGGAATTCCTAGAAAATTTGTTTATTGAACAGCAGCAAAAAGAATCAACGCAAAAGCACGTTCCTGTGATCAAATCAACTATCATCGTAGGTTATCCTATAGGTTCTACTTGGCACAAACTCTAATTAAAAGATAAAAACACATCTAAACAGAAGGTAGATGCAAGATTTATTACTAAACAGGAGCTGTCGGTGTCAAAACCGGCGGATCTCGGGTAGGGGGTCCCAAGCAGTGCGTCTTAGGATCAATGGTAACAGGAGGCAAGGGACACGATGTTTTACCCAGGTTCGGGCCCTCTTGATGGAGGTAAAACCCTACGTCCTGCTTGATTAATATTGATGATGTGTGTTACAAGAGTGGATCTACCACGAGATCAAGGAGGCTAAACCCTAGAAGCTAGCCTATGGTATGATTGTTGTTCTTGCTATCGACTAGCCTGGCCCCGGTTTATATAATGCACCAGAGGCCTAGGATAATAAGAGTCCTAGCCGAATACGCCGGTGGGGGAGGAGTCCTTGGCTTGATCGCCAAGTCTTGTTGATTCTTCCTTGTATGCGGCAGCTGTCTGGACTGGCCCATGAGTATACGGCCATGGGGATCCTCGGCCCAATCCACCTGATCGGGAGACGACGTGGTGAATACCCCCCTAGTCCAGGACACCGTTAGTAGCCCCCTGAACCGGTCTTCAAGTTAGAGACGCTCCTCGATTCTTCCGAACTGTTCTTCATCTTCGGTTGCCGGTCTTGAAAACTGGTTCAACAAATCTTCTCATCTTCTATCTTGAGGATCGCCGAAATGCATTTGACGAGTTTACACGTTGGGTATCCGAGGAGCCCCTTTAAGTTTACGGCCTTTATCAATGCCTTGTTATCTTTATGCCATGCCTCGGGTTTGAAGTTGTTCCCAGGCGCAACGTCCTCTTGCACCCGAGCTCCAACGCCGGACTGCATTCGAAGTATCCTTTGCAGCCGAGCACCAATGCCGGACTGCTTCCCAGCTCTAATGTCAGACTATGTATCTGAGCTCCAACGCCGGACTGTATCCGAGGTGTCGTAAATCACCTTGGTTCAAAGAAGTTTGAAGGAGTTTAGCCGAGCTTAATGCCGGAAGTGCCCTCTATGGAGCCAGCCACTAGCACCCGAGCTTTACGCCGGACTGCTGCTGAGGTGGTGCACCACCCCGAATGTGGGCTGATTTTTGTCAATATTTTTTATTGATGTAATTTATTCTCTCACGAGATATATAGCCAGTAGCCCTCAAGGTATGTATCGGTCTAAAACCCGAGATGCACCTGAAGGATGACATAAGACCGCTGATCCTCGTAGCCGCTGAGACTCAGGTTGATTTGCAAAATCGTTCTGAGGATCAAGTCCTTGCTCGGCAGAATACTTCGGGACACAAAAAGCGGCATGCTCAGTCCTCGAGACTCAGGTTGGGTGCGGCCGACCAACCTGAGGATCAAAATCTCCTCAGAAACTGTATTGCACTTAAGATTTTCTGCATAGAACAGGCAATGCAGTAGCCCCCGAGACACTGGTCGGGTGGCAATACCATATCAGGGGATTGATGTGCCCCTTTAATATTTGTATAAATAATAAGCCCGAAGCCCAGTAGCCCCCGAGCCTTAATACGGGCACGGGTGGCCGGATTAAGGATCAATATCCATAGTAAAATCACAAATTATGTGTAATGACTCAATGTATCCAAGTACTTTATGTCATTAATGCTCGGATCCGCATTGTACAAAACTTTGTTGACCGACCATGGGCTTCAACCTCCTCGGTCGGTAGCCGAGGAGTGTTTGTCCTACTTTATGAAGCCTTTACGAGGGCAAAGATTTACAACAAACAAGGCAATCTGGCCATACGGTTTTATAAACAAAGGTACGCGGAGAGACATGTTATATTACTGTTTAATAGAAGAAATGTCTTCCCGAGAAAATAGTCCCGCTATCGGTTCCTTTCTTTGGGTTGTCATGCTAAGCATGATCATGAAACCTCTGCTCCAATGTAAGATCAAAATATCGAGGATTTAGTTTGGGAGGCCAGTTAATAGCCCCCGATAGTGTTCGGCGACAGTCGAGGTCAAGCCGGAAACACTTCGGCCAATGAATGGCCCGTCATTTAATATAGTCATTGGATCGCTGACCAGTTTACACCTATTGTGACAGTCAGTTTTCGGCTTTCTCCACTGAGGTGCTTGACCATGCGAGCTGGAAGCACAATCGCAGTGGTTCTCCCTTTGCACACCTAGCCGAACAAAGCGGAACGTAGAAGGCAAGCGCGGGAGCCGGGCAACCCAACTATTGACCGAAGACACAATTCGAAACTGATGCATATATAGCAATATCCGAGAATGTTTTTGCCGAATCTCAAAAGGTGTCTGGCGTTGCACTGCGAGACTTGTGCTGAAAACACACAAATAGTTTAAAAGTGCCATGGGCTCGAAAAGCCAAAAAACTTATTCAAAAGATTAATGTCCGAACTAGATCAAGTGTTCGGTGCCAATCCGAAAATTGGACTTTAGAAAAAAAAGGTGCTTCTGCCGTGCTTTAACATGACACATCCTATCTCAAAACTTCAAGCGGGTCAGCTTACGGCTTCAACCTCCTATCCCGAAGGCGGAGTACTTCTTACTAGGCCAGTTTAGCAAACTAAACTCCAGCGGCTTTGAGAGGGAAATTAGGCTCCCCGGCTAGTGACCGCACACTTGTGTCGAAAAAAGGAGTGATAAATAATAATAAAAACTTTGCAACGGCTAGGAAGAGAAACACTTAGTATGAAACGGCTCAAATAAACATAAGAGCCCCCAAGTGACTTGGGTAAAAGTTGACTATATAATGTAAGGTGACATGTAGAATGCCTTCTAGCCGGATTGTAGATCGTTTGTCGTAGCGGACCTTTTCGCTTCAACCTCTGGACCCAATAGTCCGGAGTGTGTCCGAATACCCTCGCGGTTATAAAAACCGGGGCATGCGTGGAGACCAGGCGTAGGGGTCATTAGTGCTTTATCAGACAAGTGCCCAACTAGTTATGTTATATTACATGGTTAGTAAGAAACATCTTCCAGGGAGAATAGTTCCGTTAGGGGTTCCTTTCCCTGGGAGGCATGCCCTAAAGTGCATGTCCTGTCGGGGAAACTGATCCACGAACACCTACGGGACCGGCGGACCGAGCCCCTTTCGGTTCGGCGGGGGGCGGAGGTCGCACGAAGAGCAGATCGAGGCGAAGCACACGAGCAGTTTACCCAGCTTCGGAGCTCTCAGGAGAGATAATACTCCTACTGCTGCATGTATGTGTATATTGAGTTCTTGCTCGGGAGCGATGAGAGCTACGAGACCGAGTGTGAGAGTGTTCCTAGCTTCGAGCTGGTCGAACCGAACCCCCTCTACGTTGCGCATGGGCCTCCTTTTATATGCTCAAGGGGTCACCGACAGGTGGCAATGTAGACAAGGGTAAAAATGGAAAAAGAATGCGGTAGGTACATCTACCTGTACAGTGTATCCTACCTAACCCTGACGGCAGGGGGCAAAGGCAATAAATGCTCGTCTGTGTCGCCCGAACAGTGCAGAAAGGGACCGTCAGGGGCGCCACCACTTGCCACGATGGCTATCTTGTCACCGCCGCTTGCCACCATGCACTGCTGGCTGCACAGCCTCTCGCCACGCGCGCCTGGAAAGGCCCCAGGGCGACACGTTGGTGGATGTGCTGGAGCGCAGGTACACAGTGGTAGCTCGCCGCAGCGAGTGCCTTGCCGCGGTCGTTGTCTTGTCGCGTCTGGAAGCTTGTCGCTCACCGGGCCTTGTCGGGACGCGTGGTGCGTCGCGGCAAGTTTCTTGAGATGCCTCGGTTGGCCTTCCCGGCAAGCTCCTCTTGCCGGGGTCTTATCTCCTCAGCTTAAATACTTTGTTCTTGAATGGCTTCCCGGCAAGCTCCTCTTGCCGGGGTCTTGTCTCTTAAGGAGTCACGGAGGATCTCGGCGGTCACCCGGCAAGCCTTGCCGCGGGGTGCTGCGACTGCCCGTGCACAAGTTCGGGATACTAGGGTACCCCTACTCTAGTACACCGACAGGAGCCCCCGGGCCTGGGCCACACACGGTGCCGAGCGCTGTTGGGTCAGGCCCAAAACAGGGCACGGGCACACGCGGCCTGGGTTACGCCGTACCTCACTCCGTATCCACCGCGCTCTCCCCGAACGTGTCAGGACCCCGACTCAACGCCACATCGATCTAGCATGTAACACCTCATATCACTTTGCGGCCTCACGCACGGTATTCCCACGGGTGTCGCCTTACCCTTGCCCGGGACCATTTGCGCCTTTTGGCACACGTATATGACAGTGTCGCTAGCATCCATATGATAAGGAGCCCGGGGCTGACATGGCTAGTCGTAAACCCAAAGTGGCACAGACTTACAGGGACAGGCATCCATGACCCAGCATCGAACGTGTCGGTCATCAGCGAGTGAATCCAGGCTGTAGCACTGGGCTAGCAGGACTCCGGTGAACCGGGCTGTAGCGGGCTAACAGGACTCCGGTATTCATCGCGTGACATTTCCCCGAAGGGACAGACACAGGAACGAAGAAGGACACATGCCGGCCAGCCTAAGTGTTCCGGAGCAGTAGCAAGCTACCATGGCTCGGTGGAAACACTAGGAGACATTTCCCGGTAAGAGAGGCTACTAAAGATAAACAACTAGATAGTCAGATCCCACACATACCAAGCATTTCAATAACATACACACAATATGCTCGATATGTGCAATACAACATGGCATCACAAAATGACTCTACGACTCAAGTAGTTTATTCAATAGGCTCCGAGGAGCGAGACATTACAAACATGGGTCTCATGACTTAACAATCAGAGCATACAAATCAAAGCACAAGCGGAAGCTATCATGTCTGGGTACAGACATCTATAACTGAAAAAGGCTGAGAAGCCTGACTATCTACCAATCCTGCCGAGGCACAAGATCGTAGCTGAGGTAACAAGCTAAACGTCGAAGTCCACGCGAAACTACTAGTGAGACCGAAGTCTCTCTGCAAAACATAAAATAGGCAAACGTGAGTACAAATGTACCCAGCAAGACTTACATCAGAACTAACTACATATGCATCATTTTCAACAAGGGGATGGTGGGGTTTAACTGCAGCAAGCCAGCTTTGACTCGGTGGCTAACCTGAACTACGACTGCAAGTAACTCTTTTGAGGTGGCGCACACGAGTCCACATATTCACCATATCAATACACCACTATGGATCTGCTCCCGTCTCCCTACGAGAACGCCATCCATAGCACTCACGCTTATCTTGCGTATTTTAGAGTATCCACTTTCACTTGTCTATGAACTGATATAAGCAACCCAGAAGTCCTTTACCGCGGACACGGCTATTCGAATAGATGATATTAACCCTGCAGGGGTGTACTTCTTCATACATGTTTCCACCACTTAGCGTCTGCACACGACATGTGCTCGGCAGACTTCAAGCGAAAGCCGACGTGGGTGTAGACCACGACCTA
>NC_041381.1:442930240-442938371 GCF_002162155.2 Triticum dicoccoides | reverse complement strand
TGAGGCTAGGGGTGGCCGGTGGCCATGGGTACGGCGACGATGGCGGCGAGCTCCGCTCGGTGGTGTGCGCGAGAGGGAAACAGAGGAGGGAATGGGGTCCAGGGGGAGAGAGGGGAGGTGCAGGGGGCGAGGGCGTCTCCGTGGCGTCGCGAGGGAGTCGGGGAGGCTGCCACGGCGAAGCAGGAGGTGGCTGGCGCTCTTCGGGCGCGCGCCACGCCTCGCCTCTGCCTACTGGCAGAGGAAGAAGAGGACAAGGGGGGGAAGGAGGTGGGCTGGGCCGCGCTGGGCCGGTCCTGTTGGGCTGCACGGGTAAGTGGCCAGGTAAAACTCTTCTCTCTCTTTCTATTTCTGTTTTTATTTATTGTTTTCTATTTTGTTCTGTTTTGTTTTAGTTTAGTAAAATACTAAACCATTTTAATAAATTATGTAGTTTATTATGTGGCTTACTAAAATATATACAAAGCCACTCACAAACTTCCAGAATTATTTGGAGTCATATTTAATATATATTAAATATAAATCCAAAGCAAATAGTTATTGGATTAATTCAAATGGCCAAAATAAATATCTCTGTGACTCCAAAAATATTGGTTTAAATTTTACCTCTCACCAATATTTCCATGGAATAACAGGAACATTTTCTTGGACTCATTTGATGAAATTTAAATGTTGGTTATTTTTAGAGGTCTTCTGAGGCTTTGAAAATTCCTCAATTCAATTTCATTTGAATTTAAACATGATGCTCACATGAGGTCTAGCCTAGTGCATTACCAGAAGCTAGGGATGTGACAACTGACCCCCACTAAACAAGAATCTCGTCTCGAGATTCAAGCGTAGGGTAGGCTGAAAGGGAAACGCAAACTAGTATAATCTTCACGATCCCGGTTGCACTTCAAAAGAACGTTGATTTGAACACCATCTTTGTCTTGTCGTCTTGCTCTGAGAACTCCAGCTAATCATGACAAGAAGAGGAAAGGAAAACTCTGGAAGGATCGGTCTTCTCGAAGATCGAACAACTCAGGATTAACTCCCGAAATGAGACATAGAACCATCTCTCGGGTTGAGACACGAGATACACATCAAGAGGGGTGGAAAGAAACGGATGACGAAGGTTCACTAGGTGGACAATAATTCCACACTTAAGAAGGTGGTAAACGATCGTCAACGTAGCGAGGAGTTAAGTTGCCATGATACCACAACGAGACACCTTCGGAACCGTGACTCATAGATATCTCCCCTTAAGTGGCAAAAAGAATTACCTTTGATATAGAGATCATTGAGACTCTCTATAGCAGCCTAAGGCAAATCACAGCAATCGATTGGCGGGGGTCGGTAGAATGGCATACTCAGACTTGGATGATGTGGATTACCTTGTTGAAGACAACGTAATGGATGATTTTGCTTATCACCGGAAATGGAAGAGACCCATGGTAGAATGGCACATTGACGGTGCAAGCTGGGAACAAAATGCAAATGCTGGGAATGATTCTGGTAACTGGGGAAGAACCCAATAATAGAGAGTGAATTCACCGTTTGAAAAGGTCATAGCATAATCGAGGAAACTGAGAGCAAACCCAGTTAGTGCCGGTGATAACACGTAGCGCTTGTGCGTGCTCTCAAGAACTTGAGCATTCCCATATTCATCAAGGTTTTACCAACATCCGTATCAAGGATCCTGGCAACACAACATACCACCATGATGAACAACGATGGACGATGCAGATGCAAAGGAGGATAACACTTTCTCAGATTTCACCTTAGCGAGCCAAGGAACAAAATCTGGACGATCGACCGAGAGACATTTAGCACTCCGCTTCTAATGTTCTCCTTGATGTGCTAGTGTAACCCATTCATAGATATGGTTTGATATCTAGAACATCAAGTAAAAGGTCGGACTTCAGGATCTCAAAATCCATAGGGGCAACTAGGGAGTAAATCCTACGAAATCCCTATGGGGAGGTGGCCAACTTCATCAATCAAGATATTATAATAACAGGTCTTCCGGCTAGGTGTGTTGGCTACGACATCCACTTTACCGGTTATCGCGCGACCAATATTATAATTCTTGGGAAATATTCCAACCATCATATCTGCCTGAGATTCAGATCTGGTTGGTGTCAGGATATTCCAGACTCATCGAGTCTAGGAAGAAGAACGGAAGTTTGCAACACAAATCGACGAGATGATGTTGCGAGATTCTCGGGAGATGAACTATGATAGCAAGCTCCAAAACATGAGCTGGTTCTGCTACAAACATGTGAACATGTTGTCCCAGACAAGCATGCCCACATGGTAGTCTTACAATAAAACACTACCGAGTTCTGGTTGGGAACCATCAGCGAGGATATCGAAGTTCTTTCATAAGTCCGGATTAGCTCTTATGAAGATACTCCTTCTCCTTGAACAAATCAGTCAGTGGCTTGGTGTGCTAGGATACACATATGGAATGAAGGTTGCAAGTCTCCAGACCACAGAATACTTCGCACGTGTGCATGACTGACTTGCGATGATTCCAGAGGAAGCAACATTGACTTTCTCGAGTCCACAGCGGCAACTTGCATCAAATGCACATGAACTAGAGGAAGTCACTTCTCACATCCGAGCATATGCTTCATGAGCTAGCATGAACAAATGCTTCAAAAGTTTCCAACACTAACTTATTGTCCAACAAAATCATGGAGGAGATAAGGATGTTGTCAATGGGCTCAACAACTATTCATCTGGGTTTCCTTTTAAAAGGAATTCCATAGTTAAGTGAACGCGGTGATAGCATTGGTCAGACCAAAGATGTAATGGTGTATGCTCGAGGGATCAACCACGAATAAGACAACATTACGAGCATCGTTGGTACTGATTTGATTTGACGACAGCCCACACTCAAATCAAAGGATTGATAAGACAATAGGTCCAGCAACTGATCACAAGGACCAATCGATGAAGATATCATCTTTCTTCAACACACACTACACAAGAATATCCCTTTGAACGAACTAAGTCAGGCAAGCTTTTATCTTCCAACTCTCCAAGTTGTCGTTTAGCTTAACCAACTAGCTCAGGGGTATCCAACACGGATTCTTGGAGAAAGGGTGGTTTACAATAAACCAACTTGGTCACGAGCTCAACATAACGGTCAGGTGACGACCTGGTGATACTTCCGAGAAGACATTCAGAAAATCACGAACCACCGGTATGTTACTAAGCTCGAGAACAATCTCGCCTTTCAGGGCAAGACGATATGATCAAATAAGTGAGGACTTGACAAGATCCTAACTCATCAATCGAAGGGTGCACCAAAATAAGGACTAGGTAGCATGATCAACCTTAGAATGATGATTCAATAACCAACACACTAAGAATGAAATTATTGTCCTTTAACTACCCAGCAACGAGGTCGCTAGGCGTATTGATTTCACACATCACAATTCATTTGTCGGTATTCCGGTTGCATCAACACGAAGACCGAGGAATGACTAATGATGGCAAGAAGTATCACTGTACCAAGAGTTCATAGGATGGTGTGCAATTCCTATAACAATCCCGATATAAAGATGGTAATACTCCAAGGTAGAGCAGAACAAAAGCTGGATTAGCAATTTGATCTGCGGAGCACAACTTCTTTGACCCAATCCTAGATATGGACGAGGTACTGGAGTTTGTTTCTCCAAGTCATTCAGGACAGAATGGCTTGACGGACCACAAGAGTAATAGGCATTGATAAACGAACACACGCATACTCTTGACTATCAATTGATAGACGAAGGTCAGAATGCAACTAAAAAGAACAACTCAAAGGAACATATAATTTTCTGAGTTGTGGATGCATAGATTAGTATGTCGAACCAAGTTCAACATATTTCTTCCGGATAACCCACGCGGAAAGGTAGAACTGGCAGAGCCACAATATATAATGGAGAACTCATCAAAAATAATACTGTTGTGATATTTCAGTTCAACGAGGAACTTCTGCCATAAGTAGTTCACGGTATTTGGAAGAAGAAGATACCGCGGACTTCAAGGACTATCGCAAAGGTTACTAATATCCTGAAGGAACTAGCAAACACTATCAACATGAAGTAAGTAGAGTGAATCTCGGGTTCAAGAACCCAGGAACAGAATACCTATTACTAAGTAGCATCACGGGATGCTTTCGAAAATGATGGCCAGAATCATCACACTGGGAACACAAATCATGGCTAAATTACTAGATGATCCCCTGAAACACCTAGGGTCATAATAACATCTCCAACATATATGTCAAGGTAACGGAGTACCTCAACTCACTGATTAGGGTGGTTAATCTGGCCCATGGGAACATTGAAACGGGAAGAAAGGATTTGCAAATGCATCAGACTACTTAGAAACCTGGGATGACTCGGACAGCATAATGGCTGTAAATGCTCAGAAAAGACTTGAGACATTCACAAAAATGGTGGCATAACCACTCAGAAGCACAATATCAAGGTTTCGAGATCAACAATTAACATACGGAAGTAGAAACTGAACTCAAGCTTAGAACCATCAATCCTACAAGTCTGCAGATTAGTAACACGTGATCCTGATAGAAAGAAGAGATAGCCTAGTTCTAATCCCCGTAGAAGAGAAGATGATGACTCAGATCAGAGGGCCATGAGGTATAAGGAGTAAAAAGAGCCTTACGTTCCATCCCACAATCAATTCCCTTATATAACTAAAGAATTTCTAGACTCAACTTCGACCAGTTTGGCTTGGTAATCCTACAGGCAGTCAAGCTCTGATACCAACGCTGTCAGGACCCCGACTCAATGCCACATCGATCTAGCATGTAACACCTCATATCACTTTGCGGCCTCACGCACGGTATTCCCACGGGTGTCCCCTTACCCTTGCCCGGGACCGTTTGCGCCTTTTGGCACACGTATATGACAGTGTCGCTAGCATCCATATGATAAGGAGCCCGGGGCTGACATGGCTAGTCGTAAACCCAAAGTGGCACAGACTTACAGGGACAGGCATCCATGACCCAGCATCGAACGTGTCGGTCATCAGCGAGTGAATCCAGGCTGTAGCACTGGGCTAGCAGGACTCCGGTGAACCGGGCTGTAGCGGGCTAACAGGACTCCGGTATTCATCGCGTGACATTTCCCCGAAGGGACAGACACAGGAACGAAGAAGGACACATGCCGGCCAGCCTAAGTGTTCCGGAGCAGTAGCAAGCTACCATGGCTCGGTGGAAACACTAGGAGACATTTCCCGGTAAGAGAGGCTACTAAAGATAAACAACTAGATAGTCAGATCCCACACATACCAAGCATTTCAATAACATACACACAACATGCTCGATATGTGCAATACAACATGGCATCACAAAATGACTCTACGACTCAAGTAGTTTATTCAATAGGCTCCGAGGAGCGAGACATTACAAACATGGGTCTCATGACCCAACAATCAGAGCATACAAGTCAAAGCACAAGCGGAAGCTATCATGTCTGAGTACAGACATCTATAAATGAAAAAGGCTGAGAAGCCTGACTATCTATCAGATCCTGCCGAGGGCACAAGATCGTAGCTGAGGTATCAAGCTAAACGTCGAAGTCCACGTGGAACTACTAGTGAGACCGAAGTCTCTCTGCAAAAACATAAAATAGGCAAACGTGAGTACAAATGTACCCAGCAAGACTTACATCAGAACTAACTACATATGCATCATTATCAACAAAGGGGATGGTGGGGTTTAACTGCAGCAAGCCAGCTTTGACTCGGTGGCTATCCTGAACTACGACTGCAATGTAACTCTTTTGAGGTGGCGCACACGAGTCCACATATTCACCATATCAATACACCACTATGGATCCGCTCTCGTTCCCCTACGAGAACGCCATCCATAGCACTCACGCTTATCTTGCGTATTTTAGAGTATCCACTTTCACTTGTCTATGAACTGATATAAGCAACCCAGAAGTCCTTTACCGCGGACACGGCTATTCGAATAGATGATATTAACCCTGCAGGGGTGTACTTCTTCATACATGTTTCCACCACTTAGCGTCTGCACACGACATGTGCTCGGCAGACTTCAAGCGAAAGCCGACGTGGGTGTAGACCACGACCTACCTAAACACTCAAGTCTCTAGTCCAGGTTTATCGCCTATTCGGGTTCCATCCATGAGGAGATCCGGCCGGAGTTTCGCTCAAAGCCCCAAACGATGTGAACAGGGTTCCGTGACACCAAACGGGCGCCCGGTATACCCGGCCACGTGCCTACCGCATCACAGCCCACCCCTACGGTCAGCGCTGTCCACGGCCTCCAGCATACTACAAACACCAGAAACTACTTGCAACTCCTGGACAGAGGACTAGGGTGATTAAGAAGTCGAGCGGGGTCATATTTCAGGGCCCAATGTATGGTAGTAGCTGAGTCATGGATCACAAACACAGAACTCAGTTCCTAAGGACGGCTGCAATGAGACAACCCACCATGTACTCCTACATGGCCTCTCACCGCTACCTTTACCAAATCGTGTTCACACACTTAGCTCACACACAGTAGGACATGTTCACACACCTCTGATTCATCCCCGATGAATCAGACCTGACTCAACTCTAAGCAGTAGCAGGCATGACAAACAAGCATGAATGAGTAGGCACAGCAGGGCTCAAACAACTTCTACTCATACTAGTGGGTTTCATCTATTTACTGTGGAATGACAGGTCATGCAAAGGATAAAGGGGTTCAGCTACCGCAGCAAGTAACAGATGAATCGTTGTTGTCCTAATGCAGTAAAAGAGAGCAGGAGTGAGAGAGTGGGATTGTATCGGAATGAACAAGGGGGTTTGCTTGCCTGGCACTTCTGAAGATAACATTGAGTCTTCATCAGTGTCAACGATCACATCATCGGTATCACGTCTATCGAGAGGGGACAAATACCGGCAACAAAGAAGAAATACAATCAATGCAATGCACAATATGATGCATGCTCATGACATGGCAATATGAATGTGTTTTGAGCTAATGCAACTAGCAACAGATTAAATGAAGTTGGTTTGAATACAAGATTCAAATTCAAACTCCATATGTGATTATTTAAATGCCCTTCACTTCATTTGCCCTAAACAGTAGTGATAAGTTGTTCTAACATGCATGAAAATGGTACAGATGGATTCCTTGAATTTTTCTGATAATTTTTCATATATAAATTATTTAATTTGGAGTTACGGTTAATTTTCTATGAATTTTTGAAGTTTGTGGTATTTTCTGGAATTTCAGAATTAAATTAAATCCAGAAAGCATTACTGCGTCAGCATGACGTTGGCATGACGTCAGCAAGTCAACAGGGGCCGGCTCGGGTCAAACCTGACGTGTGGGGTCCACACGTCAGTGACACAGGGGCTAATCCCGCGTTGACCCGGGCTTTGACCCACTACGGGGCCCACTGTCAGTGGCTGTGGGGGGGTGTTTAGGCGTCATTAGTGCTAATTAAGCGTGCCACGTCGGCAGTCGCCGGAGTGTCGCCGGCGACGACCACGGCCGACAGAGGAGGTGCACCGTGCGCTCGCTACGGAGCACCATTTGACGTGCGGTTTGCTCCTACGGGTTCCTGGGAGTCGCGCGCGTCTGGTAGTGCAAGTGGGAGGAGCTGGGGTGGCCGGAGCTGCCGGCGGCGAGCTCTTTTGCGGCTGCCGGAGCTCGGGCAATCTCGGGGTGGCGTTACAGAGCACGGGAGGAGGCGTTGTGGGTGTCTACGGTTTCATGCGATCGTGCTGATCACGATGGTGGGCTCGGGAACGAGCTGCGGTGGCTGTGGCCACGGCCACGCCATGGCCGGCGGCGAGAAGCTCTCGGCCGCGGTGGGAGATGGGCTAGGGGGCGAGAACGGAGGGGGCGAGCACAGGAGAGGCAGCGGAGGCTCACAGCGGATCCATTCGAGGCGGAGACGAGGCCGGGGATGGTCCGGAGCCGGCGAATTTGACGAAGATGGCCGGCGGGTCCGAGGTAGAAGACGACGTCGATGGCGGCGATGCGGCACGTCCGGGGCCTCGTGGCTCGTTGAGGAGGTAGAGGGAGGACCCGCGAAGCTTCCTGGGGCGTCGGTGAGGCTAGGGGTGGCCGGTGGCCATGGGTACGGCGACGATGGCGGCGAGCTCCGCTCGG
>NC_041381.1:442848738-442929097 GCF_002162155.2 Triticum dicoccoides | reverse complement strand
CTCTTATGGTCGACGCAGACGCGAGCGCATCCGCGCACGAAGGTACTCTCGGTCGCCGCCTCAAAACTGGCTCCGACCGGATACCCCTTTTCGTGTTGTTCTTCTACTGCGGGCTCTGCCCGCCTTTCTCTGAATTCTTTTGCGATATCATGAACACCTACGGGCTCCACCTCCTTGACTTCATCCCCAACGCCGTTCTGACCATGGCAGTTTTCGCACATCTCTGCGAAAACTTTGTCGGAGTCCATCCAAATGTAGCCCTCTTCCGCCACTTCTTCATCCCCCGAGTCGAGAGAGGAGAGCCCTTGTCTGGCGGAATCGCCTGGATCGCGAGACTCGGCAAGAAGGATGCTTATCTGGAGGGCGAGCTCCACAGCAAGTGGGACGAGTGGAGAGCGGACTGTTGCTGGATCGTCGAGGAGAACCCGCAGCCGTTCACCGCCGAGCGCCAAGCTCCAGTAGTGCGCGGCAACGATTGGAGCAACTTGGCCCCGGAAGATGCTAGGCTGAAGATTGCCGTCACCAGGATCCTGCGCCTTAGGCTTGCCGGACTCACTGTAGGCGCTGTTGGCGCGGATTTCTTTCGCCGCCGCATCGCCCCCCTACAGGAGAGGGGGAGACCCGCCTGGGAGTTCCAGAATGCAGCGGACATCATGAGGCTGCGCCCGGGCCTCAACTTCAATTTCACCGTGTTGGAACTGGACGCGATGCTGCTGGAGCTGTTCAAGCACGATCCTGAGCATCCAGGAGCGTTCAGGTTGCCGAGGAACGTCGTGCCGCTGTGCAACAACTCTTCGCTCGACCGCATCCATGCCATGATGCCACTGTGCGACTCGCACGGGATTGTCCCCACATGGCAAGAGCCTACAGACAATGTCGTGCAAGAGTTCTTTGACAGCTTGGTTGAAGTGGCGATCTACCCCGACGAGCAGAAAAGCCTCACCCGCGACACCACCGACGACGAGATGCAGCGCATCGCCACCAGGCTGGAAGAGGCGGCGGCAGCAGCTGCCGCGGGCCAGTTTGGATTCACCGTGGAGGAGGCAGAGGCAGCAGAGGCAGCAAGCCTTGTCGATTGAGAAGAGCTTGCCGGCGAGGAAAAACTTGTCGAGCCTGAAGCCGAGTCAAGCGAGCCCGCCGAGGGCGCGATCGGCTCCTCCTCTTCTTCGCCTCCAGCCAGCTCGCCGCAAGCGGAGCCCCAAGCTCCACCAAGAAGGCGTCTCCACAGGACCGGGGACGTAGCAGGGTGGCAGACGGGGCAACAGCAGCCGCGCCGTGTGACGCGCTCTACTGTGGCAAGCACTGTTGCCGCGGCAGCTGGAGCGGGGTCCTCCCGATCCACTGCTCCAGCTCCCGCCAAGCGCTCAAGGGAAACTGCTCCTCTGCCTCGTCGCGCCGAAGGTGGGCCGGACTTCGACCTCTCCGCGCTCAGTTCCGACGAGGAAGAAGAAGAGTAAGTTTTTTTGCTGTACTTGTAGTTCTTCAACTTTTGCTGTTTTTGGTCTTGTATCTGACTTGCTTCGGTCTGAACCCATTCCTTTTCAGGACGCTGGCTCAAAGAGCGGCGAAGAGAGCCAAGGCCCCGGTGATCGTCATCGAGGATGAACCCATCGCGTCAACAGGGGATGAGCCCGAGACCACCTTGCCGGACCCGGCAATCATTCCCCAAAGCAGCCCCCAGCGCAGCCCCCAGCGTAAGTATATGGTTCACTTCCTGCTTCTAGGCGCGCATGGGTGCTCTTTCTTTGCTGATATCTTGGTCGTTGGTTTGTGTAGGAGCAGAGCAGCCTCACCAGGAGTGCCCGGAAGCCGCTCCCGAGGTGCCATCTGCTTCGACTACACCGCCAATGGAGGATTCCCCGGCAAGGGAGCGTTCTCCGGCAAGAGAGAATTCTCCGGCAAGGGACAGTTCTCCGGCAAGGGACGGCACCAGCGACCCTTCGGTGGTTGAGACCACGACTGCGGATCCCAGTGCAGGTGACCCCCTTGCTTGAAAACTGCCCTTGAGTTCTTCTTCTGATTTTCTTTCTTTTTTTTGGATATTTGCTCGACTTTTCTCCCTCCTCCGGTCTTCAGGTCCATCTGTCACAGAGCCAATGGAGACTGAGGTCGCCGGCGAGGAGAATGCGTGCGGTGACACCAATGACGATGTTGCCACTAAAGAAGGAGCCGGCGCTGAAGATCCCGCCGGCGAAGAGGCCGCCAAGGCTGCCGCTGCAGAAACTGGCAAGGGGTCCGGCGATCGCACTGACGGTCCCGAGGCCGCAGGAGCCCAGGCGCTACGCCGACCGCTGATCCCTCCGCCGCTGCTGCAGCGCTAGGCTCCGAAGAGCCCCAGCCCGGTGCCTATTTGAAGGTCGGCGACGGCATCTTCATCAAGCTCCCCTGGGCGTCAAGCTCCAGGGCGCCGGTTGAAGGAGAAATCCTGGACGGAGAAGTGCTTGCCTCCGCTGGGTTGTCACTTGTCGACGCGCCGGGAAGCAGCAGTGACGAGCCTGAGGAGGAGCGGCTGCTGCGGAGGCTGATGTCACTCTACCGCGCCCGTCAGGCCAAGCTAGAATCCCGGGAAGCGCTTCTCGTGAAGGCAGGTGTGGATATTGAGAAGCGCGCGGAGGAGCTCCGGGATCTTTGCCAGGAAGCTCTCCGGTCTTTGGTAGAGGAGCGGGAGCAACTTGCCGAGGCGCGGGAAGCCTTCCTCCTCGAGAAGGCCGAGGTTGAAGAGCAGCAGCGCCTTGCCGCTGAGAAGCTGTTTGCGCAGGAAGGCGAGCTGGCGCAGCGGAAGGTCAACCTTGACAGCCACGAGGAGGAACTTGCCGCGCGCGAGCAAGAAATTGGTGGGGCCCTCCAGGAAGCAAAGGACGCTGCCGCAGCTGCCGAGGTCGCCAAGAAGGAGCTGGAGGTGAAGGTGGCGCAGCTGGAGGTTGGTCTCAAGGCGAGCAGCGAGGAGCTCGCTACGCTCAAGCGTGAGCGTGAGAAGGACGCCCTCACCCTTGGCGAGCTACAGGGTCGTCTCGCCGAGATGGGCCAGGAGCTCAGCGCCGCCAAGGACTCCAATGCTAATCTCGAGCTAAAGCTGACCACCCTGACCCAGACGCTGGACGGCGCCAGGAAGCAGGAGGCGGTCTTGAAGAAGGAGATCAAGGCCAACGAGGCGCTGCTGGCGAGTGCTGCTGCCGCTCAAAACACCTTCAGGGAGAACGTGGAGCACTGGACGGAAGGGCTCGTGGATGTTGCCGCAACCATCGACGGAGAGCTGGCGCAGCTGGGGATGGAAGATCTCGGGTACTCCTCCGATGAGCACCTCATACCCAGCGCCAAGCTCAGCCTGTTCTTCAAAGGCGTGGCGACGGCCCTCCAGCGACTCCGGGAGAGGATCCCAAAGCAGCTGGCCGACGAGTCGCGCAAGATCTGCGCGGGAGCTCTTCAGAAGGTGCTGGTGAAGGTGGCCTTCCGCAACTCGGGCCTCAACCTCACCAACGTCCTCAGGTCCTTGCCGCCGGATGCTGATCTGGAAGCGCTCAAGGCCCTTGTCGCACCCATTGTGGACAAGGTGAGCGGGATTAAGAGGGTTGAGGGCGATCGCGTAGATTAGGCCGCCCATTTCTCTTTTCCTTGTCGCTGCTGGTCATGTCGCGAAAACAATTTGTTAGAGCTGCGACAAGTTATCTTGTAATATAACTTTATTTTGGGTAGCGATTGCTATGTTATTTCGTTTACTTGACTCCTGGCTTTGTACGTTTCTGCCCTACGCTTTTAGCGAACTTGCTGGCACAGGCACCCTTGCCGCGAGCGCTGAGTGTGGAACTTCAGCAGCCTGCTGGCAGTGCCGCTACCGACAAGAAACCTTGTCGCAACTAGTCGCAGCTCACTTAAGTTGTTGAGCGGACTCGAAACAAAGTAAGGGCGCAACTAGCTACGAGTTGGTTCCTCCGCGCACAGGTTTTCCATACAAAGCACAGTCGTTCAAGGATGATAACTTCAAAATTTTAAAACTAGTTGCTCAAGCTTTGGCAACTTAGCTTTTCTGTTGCTTGCTTTCCGGTAAGGCGAAACTTTCTTGAACGATGCCTGGTCCACACCATTATGTTCTCCTTCCCCCCGGCAAACTTGTGTGCGAGGGAACCTTCCTTCCTTTTGAGAAAGAGAAAGAAGATAAAATAAAGATATGGAGCCTTATGGCTCGTTATGACTTACCGGCGGTAGGTGCTGCACAAAGTGTCAGATGATGCACGCAAAATATAGAAAGCATGAAATTGACAAAATGTGCGGAGCACACGAGCTTTATTTATGCACGGGATCTGCGCCCGGCTTTGTACGAAGGATTACATGCAACATCGGCAAGACTTGTACAAAAGGTGGTTGCCGGAACGGGTTCCGGCAACCGCGCCCTACGGGTAAAACTTACGAAGTTCAATGTTCCAGGAGTTGCTCACCGGAATGCCATCTTCGGTCTCAAGGTGGACAGCGCCAGGCCTAGTGACTCGTTTCACCCGGTAAGGGCCTTCCCACTTCGGCGTCAACTTGTTGGAATTCTTGGCGGACTGAACGCGCCGAAGAACAAGGTCGCCTTCCTCGAAACTTCTGGCATTAACTTTGCGGCTATGGTAGCGGCGCAAAGCTTGCTGGTATCGAGCAGCTCGTACAGCAGCCTGAAGACGGTCTTCCTCAAGGAGCAGCGCGTCATCTTGTCGCAACTGCTCTTGCTCAAGCTCATCATAAGCGAGCACTCGAGGTGACCCGTATACGAGTTCCGTGGGGAGAACTGCCTCTGCTCCATAGACTAGAGCGAAAGGTGTCTGGCCAGTGGCTCGATTTGGCGTCGTCCTGATCGACCAAAGAACCACCGGCAGCTCCTCAATCCAGTTCTTTCCGCACTTGCGCAGCCTGTCGAAAGTCCTGGTCTTGAGCCCGCGCAGCACTTCAGCATTTGCCCTCTCCGTTTGACCGTTGCTTCTCGGATGAGCAACAGAAGCGAAGCAGACCTTGGCGCCAAGATCTTGGACGTACTGCATGAAGGTGCGGCTCGTGAATTGCGTGTCGTTGTCGGTAATGATCCTGTTAGGGATCCCGAAACGGCAAACAATCGACCTGAAGAACTTGACTGCTGACTGTGCTGTCACCTTCCTCACTGGCTCCACTTCCGGCCACTTTGTGAACTTGTCGATTGCAACGTACAAGTACTCAAAGCCCCCGACAGCTCGGGGAAAGGGGCCGAGGATGTCGAGCCCCCAGACCGAAAATGGCCAGGATAAAGGGATTGTCTGGAGAGCTTGAGCTGGTTGGTGTATCTGCTTGGAATGGAACTGGCACGCTTCACACTTGGTTACTTGTGAAGTTGCATCCTGGAGGGCTGTTGGCCAAAAGAAACCTTGTCGGAATGCTTTGCCGGCAAGTGCTCTTGCGCCAATGTGGTGACCACATATGCCTCCATGTATCTCTGCCAACAATTTTTGCACGTCTTCCTGACGAATACACTTCAATTTCACACCGTTGAGCCTTCTTCTGTATAGTATGTTGTCGACAAACTTGTACATACTTGACTGCCGAGCTACTCTTTCCGCTTCTTCTTGCTCTTCGGGAAGCTCTCCTGTCTGAAGGAAATGGACAATTTGCTGCGCCCATGCTGGAGCTTGCGGCTCGACAACAAGGACTAAAGGCACATCTGCTGCTGTGGGAACATCCGCTTCTACGGCAAGGACCTGCGGCTCAGCCGGAGCTTGATGTTCCCCGGCAAGCTTGCCGGAGCAAAACTTGTCGGGAGCGTCTGCTTCAACGGGACAAACCCTAAGGCTTGCCGGAGCAGACTGCCCCTCAGCACTCTCGGTGTTGATCTTGGGGACCTTCTTGGCGGCGGCTTCGGGGAGCTCTGCCGGAAAGTAGTCACCAGAAATCAACTTCCTCTTCTTGCTCTGTCCAGTTGATGGTGTTACAGATGGTTGAGTCAGCTTGAGCACAAAGATCCCTAGTTCCACAGGTAACTTTAGTGCGGCGCACTTTGACAGACCATCAGCAATGTCGTCCTGAGCTCTTGGAATATGCTCCATCTATAGGCCGTCAAAGTGCTCTTCTAGCTTTCTCACTTCATCAACGTAAGCTTCCATCAACGGACTCTGATAATTCTTGTTCACTTGGCGGACGACAAGCTGTGAGTCACCCCTGACACTGAGCTTCTTGATCCCAAGGTCTGTCGCGATCCTGAGACCGGCAAGCAATCCTTCATACTCTACTGTGTTGTTTGTTGCTTGCTCCTTGGGAAAGTGCATCTGGACTACGTACTTGAGGTGCTCTCCGGTAGGCGCGACAAGTAGCACACCCGCACCGGCGCCTTGCAGCGAGAAGGCACCATCAAAGTACATCAGCCACTCTTTGTTTGCCTCCTTGACGGGGATGCTCATTTCTGGAATTTCTTCATCTTGTGTTGGCGTCCATTCTTCTATGAATTCCGCCAATACTCTGCTTTGGATAGTTGAAGTGCTCTCAAACTTGAGGCCAAAGCTCGACAGTTCCAGTGCCCACTCGACAATCCTGCCTGTTGCTTCTGGATTCTGCAGTATCCTCTTTAGCGGAAAACGAGTGACAACTGTGATCTCATGCGCTTGGAAGTAATGGCGCAGCTTTCTCGAGGCCATGAGAAGGCCAAAAAGCAATTTCTGCACACTAGAGTATCTTGACCTAGCCCCCTGCAGGAGGGAACTGACAAAGTAAACTGGGCGCTGCACCATTCTCTTCCGCATCTCCTTACTCGCCTACGCAGATCCATCTTTGACGGGACTAGAGCTTGTCGGTGAAGTCGCCTGCTTGTCGCTGGATGCATCTGCCATGGTTGCTGGCTCATCATCCGCCTCCCTCTCTGCTACTAACGCAGCACTAACCACTTGATTGGTTGCCGCTAAATACAGCAGCAACTTCTCTTGCGGTTTAGGTGTGACAAGTATTGGAGTGGAGGACAGGTATCTCTTCAAGTACTGCAGCGCAGCCTCCGCCTCCGGAGTCCATTTCATTGGACCTGCCTTCTTCAATATTTTGAAAAATGGCAGGGCGCGCTCAGCAGACCTAGAGATAAACCTGCTGAGAGCAGCCACGCAACCGGCAAGCCTTCATACATCCTTGACGCGCTTTGGTGCTTCAATCTGCTCAATGGCCTTGATCTTGTCGGGGTTGGCTTCAATTCCCCGCTGAGACATGAAGAACCCGAGAAGCTTGCCGGAGGGGACTCCAAACACGCACTTCTCGGGGTTAAGCTTGAGGTTGATCTTGCGCAGGTTTGTAAAGGTTTCGTTCAAATCTTGAATCAGAGTTGCCCTGTCCTTGCTCTTGACCACTATATCATCCATGTATGCTTCCACATTTCTGTGTATCTGTGGCTCAAAAGCGACATGGACTACTCTTGCGACTGTTGAACCAGCATTCTTTAAACCGAAAGGCATCCGTACGAAACAGTATGTGCCACATGGAGTGATGAATGTGGTCTTCTCCTCATCCTCTTCTGCCATGAAGATCTGATGATATCCTGAGTATGCATCAAGAAATGAAAGCAAGTAACATCCGGCCATGGAGTCAACAATCTGGTCGATGCGCGGCAAGGGAAATGGGTCTTTGGGACAAGCTTTATTGACATTGGTAAAGTCGATACAAAGCCTCCATTTCCCGTTTGCCTTGCGCACGACTACAGGATTGGCCAGCCACGTAGGATGGAGCACTCCTCTGACAAGGCCTGCTGCTTCCAATTTCTTGATTTCTTCTGCGATGAATTCTTGGCGCTCCACTGCTTGTTTCCTGACTTTCTGCTTGACGGGCCACGCATGGGGACAGACGGCAAGATGGTGCTCGATTACTTTCCTGGGAACACCGGGGATGTCAGACGGTTGCCACGCAAACACGTCGATGTTCGTCCGCAGGAAAGCAACAAGCGCGCTTTCCTATTTAGGGTCGAGAGTGGCACTGATGGTGAAGGTACCACCAGTGCCGTCCTCCTTGGCGGACACCTTCTTGGTCTCTAGCCGAGCTGCCATCGTCTTCTTACACTTGCCGGTGGAGCTCGATGGTGCGTCCTCGACGGTAGCGCAGCACTCCGAAGAGGTGCGCTTGCCGGAGTGGGCATCAGAGCTTTTGCCGGACTTGGTCTTCTTCTTCCCCTCGGGAGCTTCAGCGGCAAGTGACTTGCGATCTGTTGCGGCTGCTGCTTCCCGGTAGATCTTGTCGGCGCAAATAAGAGCATCCTTCTTGTCGCTAGGGACAGAGATGACACTTATCGGACCTGGCATCTTGAGCATGTTGTATGCATAGTGAGAGGCTGCCATGAACTTGGTGAGTGCTGGACGGCCGAGTATCCCATTGTAAGGCAATGGAAAATCAGCAACGTCAAAAGTGACCCTCTCAGTCCTGAAGTTCAACTCGCTGCCAAATGTGACCGGCAACGTGATCTTTCCCTTTGGCTTGCTCCTTCCCGGATTGATTCCTTGGAATGTACCGGTCTCTTCGAGCTCGCTGTGTGGATATTGAGAAGCGCGCGGAGGAGCTCCGGGGTCTTCGCCAGGAAGCTCTCCGGTCATTGGCAGAGGAGCAGGAGCAACTTGCCGAGGCGCGGGAAGCCTTCCTCCTCGAGAAGGCCGAGGTTGAAGAGCAGCAGCGCCTTGCCACTGAGAAGCTGTTTGCGCAGGAAGGCGAGCTGGCGCAGTGGAAGGTCAACCTTGACAGCCACGAGGAGGAACTTGCCGCGCGCGAGCAAGCAATTGGCGGGGCCCTCCAGGAAGCAAAGGACGCTGCCGCAGCTACCGAGGCCGCCAAGAAGGAGCTGGAAGTGAAGGTGGCGCAGCTAGAGGTTGGTCTCAAGGCAAGCGGCGAGGAGCTCGCTACGCTCAAGCGTGAGCGCGAGAAGGACGCCCTCACCCTTGGCGAGCTGCAGGCTCGTCTCGCCGAGAGGGGCCAGGAGCTTAGCGCCGCCAAGGACTCCAATGCTGATCTCGAGCTGAAGCTGGCCACCCTGACCCAGACGCTGGACGGCGCCAGGAAGCAGGAGGCGGTCTTGAAGAAGGAGATCAAGGCCAATGAGGCGCTGCTGGCGAGTACTGCTGCCGCTCAAAACACCTTCAGGGAGAACGTGGAGCACTGGACGGAAGGGCTCGTGGATGTTGCCGCAACCATCGACGGAGAGCTGGCACAACTGGGGATGGAAGATCTCGGGTACTCCTCCGATGAGCACCTCCTACCCAGCGCCAAGCTCAGCCTGTTCTTCAAAGGCGTGGCGACGGCCCTCCAGCGACTCCGGGAGAGGATCCCAAAGCAGTTGGCCGACGAGTCGCGCAAGATCTGCGCGGGAGCTCTTCAGACGGTGCTGGTGAAGGTGGCCTTCCGCAACCCGGGCCTCAACCTCACCAACGTCCTCAGGTCCTTGCCGCCGGATGCTGATCTGGAAGCGCTCAAGGCCCTTGTCGCACCCATTGTGGACAAGGTGAGCGGGATTAAGAGGGTTGAGGGCGATCGCGTAGATTAGGCCGCCCATTTCTCTTTTCCTTGTCGCTGCTGGTCATGTCGCGAAAACAATTTGTCAGAGCTGCGACAAGTTATCTTGTAATATAACTTTATTTTGGGTAGCGATTGCTATGTTATTTCCTTTACTTGACTCCTGGCTTTGTACGTTTCTGCCCTACGCTTTTAGGGAACTTGCCGGCGCAGGCACCCTTGCCGCGAGCGCTGAGTGAGGAACTTCAGCAGCCTGCTCTCCGCTACTAACGCAGCACTAACCACTTGATTGGTTGCCGCTAAATACAGCAGCAACTTCTCTTGCGGTTTAGGTGCGTCAAGTATTGGAGTGGAGGACAGGTATCTCTTCAAGTCCTGCAGCGCAGCCTCCGCCTCCGGAGTCCATTTCATTGGACCTGCCTTTTTCAATATTTTGAAAAATGGCAGGGCACGCTCAGCAGACCTAGAGATAAACCTGCTGAGAGCAGCCACGCAACCGGCAAGCCTTCGTACATCCTTGACGCGCTTTGGTGCTTCAATCTGCTCAATGGCCTTGATCTTGTCGGGGTTGGCTTCAATTCCCCACTGAGACACGAAGAACCTGAGAAGCTTGCCGGAGGGGACTCCAAACACGCACTTCTCGGGGTTAAGCTTGAGGTTGATCTTGTGCAGGTTTGTAAAGGTTTCATTCAAATCTTGAATCAGAGTTGCCCTGTCCTTGCTCTTGACCACTATATCATCCATGTATGCTTCCACATTTCTGTGTATCTGTGGCTAAAAAGTGACATGGACTACTCTTGCGAATGTTGAACCAGCATTCTTTAAACCGAAAGGCATCTGTACGAAACAGTATGTGCCACATGGAGTGATGAATGCGGTCTTCTCCTCATCCTCTTCTGCCATGAAGATCTGATGATATCCTGAGTATGCATCAAGAAATGAAAGCAAGTCACATCCGGCCGTGGAGTCAACAATCTGGTCGATGCGCGGCAAGGGAAATGGGTCTTTGGGACAAGCTTTATTGACATCGGTAAAGTCAATACAAAGCCTCCATTTCCCGTTTGCCTTGCGCACGACTACAGGATTGGCCAGCCACGTAGGATGGAGCACTCCTCTGACAAGGCCTGCTGCTTCCAATTTCTTGATTTCTTCTGCGATGAATTCTTGGCGCTCCACTGCTTGTTTCCTGACTTTCTGCTTGACGGGCCGCGCATGGGGATAGACGGCAAGATGGTGCTTGATTACTTTCTTGGGAACACCGGGGATGTCAGACGGTTGCCACGCAAACACGTCGACGTTCACCCGCAGGAAAGCAACGAGCGTGCTTTCCTATTTAGGGTCGAGAGTGGCACTGATGGTGAAGGTACCACCAGTGCCGTCCTCCTTGGCGGACACCTTCTTGGTCTCTGACGGAGCTGCCATCGTCTTCTTACAATTGCTGGTGGAGCTCGATGGTGCGTCCTCGACAGTAGCGTAGCACTTCAAAGAGGTGCGCTTGCCGGAGTGGGCATCAGAGCTTTTGCCGGACTTGGTCTTCTTCTTCCCCCTGGGAGCTTCAGCGGCAAGTGATTTGCGATCTGTTGCGGCTGCTGCTTCCCGGTAGATCTTGTCGGCGCAGATAAGAGCATCCTTCTTGTCACCAGGGACAGAGATGACACTTATCGGGCCTGGCATCTTGAGCATGTTGTATGCATAGTGAGAGGCTGCCATGAACTTGGCGAGTGCTGGACGGCCGAGTATCCCATTGTAAGGCAATGGAAAATCAGCAACGTCAAAAGTGACCCTCTCAGTCCTGAAGTTCAACTGGCTGCCAAATGTGACCGGCAACGTGATCTTTCCCTTTGGCTTGCTCCTTCCCGGATTGATTCCTTGGAATGTACCGGTCTCTTCGAGCTCGCTGTCAGGGATCTGGAGCTTCTGGAGTACCACGGAGGAGATCGGGTTCAAGCCAGCCCCGCCGTCAACTAGCATCTTAGTGGCCTTGAGGTTGCGGATAGTTGGTGAAACCAACATCGGCAAGCATCCGACCGCAGTTATGCGATCAGGGTGGTCCTCAATATCAAAGATGATAGGCGTGCTGGACCATTTCAGAGGCTTGCGTGACTCGACGGGTGGTTCTGCTGTATTGACTTCCCGCACCCACTGCTTGAGCTGGCGGTGTGAAGTATGCAGAGAAGCACCGCCGTCAACGCATAGGACCTCTGTGGCTTTTTGGAACTCCTGCTCATCGGTTTCATCATCATCCATATCTTCATCGTCATCTTCCTCTTCATCCTTGTGATGGCCGCGGGGAGGCCTGTCTCCTTGCCGCTACTTGGCCTTGCCGCGGCGTCCTCCCCGGCCGGGGCGTTTCTTGCTGGTTCCTCCAGCACCTTCCTGGGCCTTCTCCTTGTCGCGTCGCTCGTACTCAGCCTTCTGCTGCTCGACAAGCTGCTCAACCTTCTTGCAGCTCTGGAGATCATGGCCCTTGGTGTGCTGGATCTTGCAGTACTGCTTGTTGGTGTTGTCCTGCTTGTCGGCGGCCGCCACAGCCTAGTAGTTGGTGCCCGCGGCAACCTCCTTGCCGGAGCTACGAACTTTGGCTTTCTTGGTGCCACCTCCGTTGCCGGACTGCTCAACAACCAGCACTTCTTTGCCTTTCTTCTTCCTGTTGTTCCGCCGCCGGCCTTTCTTTGTCGGGGCAGCATCCTCACTATCAGATCCTCCTGCTCCCGTATTCTCTCCGGGGAGTCTCCTCCCTTCTTCAGCACGTGCACACTTGTCGGCCAGGGCATATAGCTCACTGACGTCTCTGATCTTGCACATCGCCATCTCCTCTCGCATCCTGCGGTTTCGCACGTTCTGATGGAACGCGCTGATGACCGCGGCAGGGTGGACATCTGGGATGTTGTGCTGTACACGGCTGAATCTCTGAATATACTTGCGCAGGGGCTCTCCTTCCTTCTGGGCGAGCAAATGAAGATCGCTCTCTTGGCCATGAGGCTTGCGGCCGCCTATAAAGGCGCCGACAAACTGATGGCATAAGTCTGCCCAGGAGGATATGGAGTTGTCCGACAAGTGCATGAGCCAGGATCTGACATTGGGCTTGAGCACCAGCGGGAAGTAGTTGGCAAGGATCTTGTCATCCCGCCCCCCGGCAGCCTGCACCGCAATGGTGTAGATGCTGAGAAACTCCGACGGTGCGACTTGCCATCGTACTTCTCTGGTACATCTGCCTTGAAGTTTTTCTTGCTGGGCCACTGGACTTGCCGCAGCTCACGAGTGAACGTCGGGCAACCTACCGCGTAAGGCAAGTCACCTGGTTCCTCTGGCGCATGCATGTCGACAGAGGGCCCAGCGCGCTGGTCTGATTGACGCCGCGCTTCTCTTCGGTGCTCGATATGAGTACGAGCATCTTCTTGTCGTTGTTCGTGAAGAACTTGGCGCTGATCGCGACGAGCTCGCGGATCTGATGATGCGGTGGAGTCGCTGTCGAGGTGGATCCGGCGAGTCGGCGATCTTGGCCTTCGGGGTGGAGAGTGCATGGTGGTTGCACCCCCATCGGTTTTGTCGCCATCAGCTCGCGCCTGGCAGTCCTGCCGCGGCAGCGAAGTTCTCGGTTGCCGCGCAGTGTCGCCGTTAGCGAAGCTGATGAGACTCTGAATGGTGGCCCTCCATTCGTCGGTCTTGTCCGCCGTTGGAGGGTAATCTAGGAGCAGTTGAGCTCGCGCCAAAGCTTCCGCTGGAGTGGTGGGCGGCAGTGGCGAACGGTGCGAGGAGCGGGATATGCTCGGACTTCTAACTATGTTAGAAGGAGCAGTATCCCGTCTAGGCGATCGTGCCTCGCTCGCGCCAGCACATTGGCGTGCATGCTGGTCTTGAGCAACCCGAGATCCACCAGCTTGATTTTGGTCCAACGAGCGTATGGCACTGCGAATACCATGACGCTGTTGGTCTCGCGCCTCCTGAGATGGGCGGGGTGCACGTATGGACACCGAAGTCTGCGCGGCCTTGTCCTTGGATTTGGCCGCACTGTGAGCTCCCTCGTCGACGCCCGTTCTTCCGTCGGCGTCCACCCCACCACCCGTTTGCTCCGGCGGCGGTGGGATCGACGCGGCCGGAACAGCTGCCTCCGAAGCCTTCTTCTTCGGTGGCATGTTGATGAAGAAGATGAAGATCTAGCTCGTGTGAACGCTGGATCAGGTTCACACAATCTCGACGCCCCCTACCTGGCGCGCCAAAGATGTCGGGGAAACTGATCGACGAACACCTATGGGACCGGCGGACCGAGCCCCTTTCGGTTCGGCGGGGGGCGGAGGTCGCAAGAAGAGCAGATCGAGGCGAAGCACACAAGCAGTTTACCCAGCTTCCGAGCTCTCCGGAGAGATAATACTCCTACTGCTGCATGTATGTGTATATTGAGTTCTTGCTCGGGAGCAATGAGAGCTACGAGACCGAGCGTGAGAGTGTTCCTAGCTTCGAGCTGGTCCAACCGAACCTCCTCTATGTTGCGCATGGGCCTCCTTTTATATGCTCAAGGGGTCACCGACAGGTGGCAATGTAGACAAGGGTAAAAATGGAAAAAGAATGCGGTAGGCACATCTACCTGTACAGTGTATCCTACCTAACCCTGACGGCAGGGGACAAAGGCAATAAATGCCCGTCTGTGTCGCCCGAACAGTGCAGAAAGGGACCGTCAGGGGCGCCACCGCTTGCCACGATGGCTATCTTGTCAGCGCCGCTTGCCACCATGCACCGCTGGCTGCACAGCCTCTCGCCACGCGCGCCTGGAAAGGCCCCAGGGCGTCACGTTGGTGGATGTGCTGGAGCGCAGGTACACAGTGGTAGCTCGCCGCGGCAAGTGCCTTGCCGCGATCATTGTCTTGTCACGTCCGGAAGCTTGTCGCTCACCGGGCCTTGCCGGGACGTGTGGTGCGTCGCGTCAAGTTTCTTGAGATGCCTCGGTTGGCCTTCCCGGCAAGCTCCTCTTGCCGGGGTCTTATTTCCTCAGCTTAAATACTTTGTTCTTGAATGGCTTCCCGGCAAGCTCCCCTTGCCGAGGTCTTGTCTCTTAAGGAGTCACGAAGGATCTCAGCGGTCACCCGGCAAGCCTTGCCGCGGGGTGCTGCGACTGCCCGTGCACAAGTTCGGGATACTAGGGTACCCCTACTCTAGTACACCGACAAAGATGTCGGGGAAACTGATCCACGAACACCTATGGGACCGGCGGACCGAGCCCCTTTCGGTTCGGCGGGGGCGGAGGTCGCACGAAGAGCAGATCGAGGCGAAGCACACGAGCAGTTTACCCGGCTTCGGAGCTCTCCGGAGAGATAATACTCCTACTGCTGCATGTATGTGTATATTGATTTCTTGCTCGGGAGCGATGAGAGCTACGAGACCGAGCGTGAGAGTGTTCCTAGCTTCGAGCCGGTCGAACCGAACCCCCTCTACATTGCGCATGGGCCTCCTTTTATATGCTCAAGGGGTCACCGACAGGTGGCAATGTAGACAAGGGTAAAAATGGAAAAGAATGCGGTAGGTACATCTACCTGTACAGTGTATCCTACCTAACCCTGACGGCAGGGGACAAAGGCAATAAATGCCCGTATGTGTCACCCGAACAGTGCAGAAAGGGACCGTCAGGGGCGCCACCGCTTGCCACGATGGCTATCTTGTCAGCGCCGCTTGCCACCATGCACCGCTGTCTGCACAGCCTCTCGCCACGCGCGCCTGGAAAGGCCCCAGGGCAACACGTTGGTGGATGTGCTGGAGCGCAGGTACACAGTGGTAGCTCGCCGCGGCGAGTGCCTTGCCGCGGTCGTTGTCTTGTCGCGTCCGGAAGCTTGTCGCTCACCGGGCCTTGCCGGGACGCGTGGTGCGTCGCGGCAAGTTTTTTGAGATGCCTCGGTTGGCCTTCCCGGCAAGCTCCTCTTGCCGGGGTCTTATCTCCTCAGCTTAAATACTTTGTTCTTGAATGGCTTCCCGTCAAGCTCCTCTTGCCGGGGTCTTGTCTCTTAAGGAGTCACGGAGGATCTCGGCGGTCACCCGGCAAGCCTTGCGGCGGGGTGCTGCGACTGCCCGTGCACAAGTTCGGGATACTAGGGTACCCCTACTCTAGTACACCGACATGTCCGGACTGCGAAAAGAGCAGAAAAACATCTGGGGGCAGGTAAATAAATAGGTAAGAAATCATCTTTTAGTTCACCGACCGACCGAGTATTCCCTTAAGAACGCTAGCTTTCGGCTTCACCCAGTCTGAGGTACACATCCGGCTGACCCGGTAGTAACAATCACAGAGGTGCTCCCTTTACCACCTAGCCGAACAATCGGGAATGTAGGGGTAAGCACAGGAGCCAGGCAACCCAGCTTGGCCAAAACTTAAGTCATATCGATGCATATAATGGTGAATAAAAGGTACATGCGGAAGTGTGACACATGTGTTGGGCATAAAGCCCGAATTAATAAGCTTCTGTTAAAGAAGCCCCCAGGTATAATGAGCGCGGGTAGCGCGTCAAGTGTGTGCGAACAAAGTTTCGACAAGGAAGATTTTTACAAGCAACTTTTTTCCGAGAAAGTATAATGCTTGGTCGAACCGAACACAAGTTAGAAATTTTAAAACTTTGAGCATGAAGGCAACTTAGCTGGTTAATGTGTTCGGTATTGACGATGCAGTCCGAGCTTGATGTGGGACAAGGTTCCATCCCCCAAGCCGGTCCCGAGGTGGCGGAGCAAAGAGCTCGGCACTGTGAAGTGGTGACATAGCATGGTCAATGCAGGACGGCAGAGTGATGCCGAAGTCCCTGGCATGGGGTAATGAAGTGTTGACGAAGCCCCCCGTCTAGCCGAGGTGACGTCAAAGGATATAGTCCGGCTGGATCATTTTCATGTGCACAAAAAATAGTGCAAACCAGAGATAATAGTAAAAAAAATTGTTGCATAATAAATAATTTATGCAAAGTGAGTAATAAAAGAAATATGGCCTGGCGCCGAAGTCGATGTCGATGCAGGTCGTCGGCGTAATGCAATAAAGGCGTGGCAAAGCCTGGATTCACAGGTCGGTCCGAGTTCCGGATGCGGCATTCGCCGGACTATGTACGAAAACTGACCGAACCATCATGCGACCGTCGATAATGCGGCCACTATTTGATAGACCTGTGTACATATGATGGACTAACTAGAGTAATAATTCCTTGGGAAAAATTAACCCAAACAAGCAAAAAGAAATACTAGGATTAATAGCACCTGGTTTATTTATTGTAGCAATCCGAAGGAAGGTGATTCCCAAAATTGGGACTCGATCCGCGCACCCATTGCCTGGTCGGCTAGTTACGCCGAAGTGTCCGGAGTAGGTTGATGAAGAGATGGCGAAGCCCCCGGTCCAGCCGAGATATCGAAGTAGGTCGGCGTGATGGACACCAGCTTGAAGAAGCAATAGTGCGGCCCTGTCAATGCAGGTCGTGACGCGGTCGATGCCGGCTTGATGAAGCGACCGTGCGGCGATGCCGGTATGCCCGCTCCGTGTAATCCGTGGGGCAGCGATGTTAGTGATGATTTATCCTTCGCGATGCCGGACTCTTGTTCGGCTTGCCAAGATAATGATCCGAAGAAGTTGAGCTTGGCTCAACAAAGTGACGACGTGTCTAGCGCAGGTCGGCAGCCGTGGAGCAATATTGCCGGACTGGTTTGACACCAGCATGATGTTGAAGATCGTGTTCAAAAGATCTTAAAGTTAGTGGGATGTGTTCGGGAACAAAACACAATACCCCATACAAAACTTCCTTCAAAAAGGATGTCCGGAATCCCGTTCATAAAAAAGACGAACTCGGGTCGGATTCGTTCTCGCGTAGAAAACAGATCCAAAAAGTGATGCACTAATCGGAAGTTTCCCGGAGTTTGGACGGTCGGATCGAGCTGAATTTTTGGCAGGTGGTAGATGTGGGAATTACGCAGTAAATCAACGGTTGGATCTTCCAAAGGACATCCGAGCTAGATTCTGGATACCACGCCCTAAACTCGTCCAGATTCTCGTCCAGATTCAACAGGGCTCCGGTATATCGGAGATTGCCGGAGATTCCTCCATCGGAACTCGACGAAATTTTTGCAGGGTCGTTGTAGACTTAATTCCGCATAATTCCACCAAAGTAATCATTTAGACGACACTCGACGAGGCGGTGGCGGCGAATACAAGTTTGTTGTCCAGAAAAACAGCACGGTCGCCTGAGGGCAATGTTGACGTTGAGCCCCCGAGCTCCATGGATGACTCCTCCATGATCTTGATAGAGATTGGAGTTGGTGTTGATGAGGGCCTTCATCCGAACATGACGATCGGAGGTAGGGCGCAGTCCTCGGTCAAGCCAAGGTGACCAGTCGAGCTGGTGACGAAGAAGCCGACGTCGCAGTTGACATGCAGTCGAGCCATTGATCCTTTCGCCGATCACACAGCGGAACTCTCAATGAAAGCACCAATGTCGGTGTCAAAACCGGCGGATCTCAGGTAGGGGGTCTCAAGCAGTGCGTCTTAGGATCAATGGTAACAGGAGGCAAGGGACACGATGTTTTACCCAGGTTCGGGCCCTCTTGATGGAGGTAAAACCCTACGTCCTGCTTGATTAATATTGATGATGTGTGTTACAAGAGTGGATCTACCACGAGATCAAGGAGGCTAAACCCTAGAAGCTAGCCTATGGTATGATTGTTGTTCTTGCTATCGACTAGCCTGGCCCCGGTTTATATAATGCACCAAAGGCCTAGGATAACAAGAGTCCTAGCCAAATACGCCGGTGGGGGAGGAGTCCTTGTCTTGATCGCCAAGTCTTGTTGATTCTTCCTTGTATGCGGCAGTTGTCCGAACTGGCCCATGAGTATACGGCCATGGGGATCCTCGGCCCAATCCACCTGATCGGGAGACGACGTGGTGAATACCCCCCTAGTCCAGGACACCGTCAGGAGCAAAAACAAAAAATCATAAAGAAAATTGGGTTGCCTCCCAACTAACGTTATTGTTTAACGCCTCTAGCTAGGCATAAAAGCAAGGATAGATCTAACGGGTGCCATCTTTGGCACTAAATTCATAAGTAGCCCGCATGATAGATTCATAAGGTAATTTGACTTTCTTTCTTAGAAAGTGCTCCATGCCTTTCTTTAATGGAAATTGGAATCTAACATTCCCTTCCTTCATATCAATAATCGCACCAATCGTTCTAAGGAAAGATCTACCAAGAATAATAGGGCAAGAAAGATTGCAATCTATATCAAGAACGATAAAATCTACGGGCACCAAATTTCTATTTGCAACAATAAGAACATCATTGATCCTTCCCATTGGCTTTTTAATGGTGGAATCCGGAAGGTGCAAATTTAAAGAGTAATCAACAAGATCATGAAAACCTAGAATATCACATAAAGTTTTTGGAATCGTGGAAACAATAGCACCCAAATCACACAAAGCAAAACACTCATAATCTTTAATTCTAATCTTTATAGTAGGTTCCCACTCATCATTAAGTTTTCTAGGTATAGAAACTTCCAAATTAAGTTTTTCATCATAAGATTGCATCAAGGCATCAACAATATGTTTGGTAAAAGCTTTGTTTTGACTATAAGCATGAGGAGAATTAACAACGGATTGCAACAAGGAAATACAACCTTTTAAAGAGCAATTATCATAATCAAATTCCTTGAAATACGAGATAGTAGGTTCAATATTATTAGAAGTTGAGGATTCTCCAATCTCACTTTTACCAAATTTAGCATCAAGATCTAAAGACTCCGAATTCTTGGGACGCCTTCTAGGCAAAGTTGATTCATCATCAGTCCCATAATCATCAAAATTCATATTGCAAAACATAGATCTAATAGGAGACGCATCAATAACTTTAAGATCCTCATCATTATTTTCATGGAAACTAGAAGAACACGCTTTTATAAAGCTATCTTTCTTAGCACGCAATCTAGCGGTTCTTTCCTTACACTCATCAATGGAAATTCTCATTACTTTGAGAGACTCATTGATATCATGCTTAGGAGGAGAAGATCTAAGTTTAAGAGAATCAACATCAAGCGAAAGTCTGTCAACGTTCCTAGCCAAATCATCAACTTTGAGTAATTTTTCTTCAAGCAAAGCATTAAAATTATTTTGAGAAATCATAAATTCTTTCACACTATTCTCAAAATCAGAGGGCATTTTATTAAAATTACCATAAGAATTATTGTAGGAATTTCCATAATTATTAGAGGGATTACTAGGGAACGGTCTAGCATTAAAGTTTCCTCTATAAGCATTGTTTCCAAAACTATTCCTACCAACAAAATTCACATCCATAGATTCATTATTATTCTCAAACAAGGAAGACAAAGGCATATCATTGGGATCAAGAGGAGTATTTTTAGTAGCAAACATCTTCACAAGTTCATCCATCTTTCCACTCAAAACATTGATTTCTTCTATAGCATGCACTTTTTTACTAGAAGATCTTTCGGTGTGCCATTGAGAATAATTAGCCATAATATTATCAAGAAGTTTTGTAGCATCTCCTAACGTGATTTCCATAAACGTGCCTCCCGCGGCCGAATCTTAGAGATTTCTAGAAGCAAAGTTCAAACCGGCATAAAAAATTTGTATGATCATCCATAAATTCAAACCATGAGTAGGGCAATTGCGAAGCGTCAATTTAACTCTTTCCCAAGATTGGGCAACATGCTCATGATCAAGTTGTTTAAAATTCATAATATCGTTCCTAAGAGTGATGATCTTAGCGGAAGGAAAATACTTAGAGATAAAAGCATCTTTGCACTTGTTCCAAGAATCAATACTATTTTTAGGCAAAGACGAAAACCAAACTTTAGCACGATCTCTAAGTGAAAACGGAAATAACTTCAATTTGACAATATTGTTATCTGTATCTTTCTTCTTTTGCATATCACACAAATCAACAAAATTGTTTAGATGAGTAGCGGCATCTTCACTAGGAAGGTCGGCGAATTGATCTTTGATAACAAGATTCAGCAAACCAGTATTGATTTCACAAGACTCAACATCATTAAGAGGAGCAATCGGAGTACTAAGGAAATCATTATTATTGGTATTCGAGAAATCACACAATTTGGTATTATCTTGCGCCATGGGAACAACTAATCCAACACACAAGCAAGCAGAAAAACGGCAAGCGAAAAGAGAGGAGGAGATTGGGAAAGAGAGGGCGAATAAAATGGCAAGGGTGAAGTGGGGGAGAGGAAAACGAGAGGCAAATGGCAAATAATGTAAATGCGAGGGAGATGGGTTTGTGATGGGTACTTGGTATGTCTTGACTTGAGCGAAGACCTCCCCGGCAACGGCGCCAGAAATCCTTCTTGCTACGTCTTGAGCTTGCGTTAGTTTTCCTCGAAGAGAAGAGGGTGATGTAGCAATAGTAGCGTAAGTATTTCGCTCGGTTTTTGAGAACCAAGGTATCAATCCAGTAGGAGGCTCCTCAAAAGTCCCACGCACCTACACAAACAAACTGAGAACTCGCAACCAACGCAATAAAGGGTTGTTAATCCCTTCACGGCCACTAGCTAAAGTGAGATCTAATAAAGATAGTATGATAAGATAAATATATTTTTGGTATTTTATAATATAGATGCAAAAAGTAAAGATGCAAATAAAAGTAGATTGAAAGCAAATATGATAAGAGATAGACCCGGGGGCCATAGGTTTCACTAGAGGCTTCTCTCAAGATAGAATAAGTATTACGGTGGGTGAACAAATTAGTGTCGAGCAATTGATAGAAAAGTGCATAGTTATGAGATTATCTAGGCATGATCATGTATATAGGCATCACGTCCATAACAAGTAGACCGACTCCTGCCTGCATCTACTACTATTACTCCACACATCGACCGACTCCTGCCTGCATCTAGAGTATTAAGTTCATAAGAACAGAGTAACGCATTAAGCAAGATGACATGATGTAGAGGGATAAACTCATGCAATATGATTTAACCCCATCTTGTTATCCTCGATGGCAACAATACAATACATGCCTTGCAACCCTTTCTGTCACTGGGTAAGGACACCGCAAGATTGAACCCAAAGCTAAGCACTTCTCCCATGGCAAGAAAGATCAATCTAGTAGGCCAAACCAAACTGATAATTCGAAGAGACTTGCAAAGATAACTCAATCATACATAAAAGAATTCAGAGAAGATTCAAATACTATTCATAGATAAACTTGATCATAAACCCACAATTCATTGGATCTCGACAAACACACCGCAAAAAGAGTTTACATCGAATAGATCTCCACAAGAGAGGGGGAGAACATTGTATTGAGATCCAAAAAGAGAGAAGAAGCCATCTAGATAATAACTATGGACCCATAGGTCTGTGGTAAACTACTCACAACTCATCATAGGGGCAAGGATGTTGATGTAGAAGCCCTCTGTGGACGATTCCCCCTCCGGCAGAGTGTCGGCGAAGGCTCCAAGATGAGATCTCGCGGATACAAAAGGTTACAGCGGTGGAAATTGTGTTTCGTGGTGCTCCTGGATGTTTTCGGGGTATGTAGGTATATATAGGAGGAAGAAGTACGTTGGTGGCTGCCCGAGGGGCCCACGAGATAGGGGGCGTGCCCTACAGGGGGGCCTCCTATCTCGTGGTTGCCTCGGCTGCTTCTTGACTTGCACTCCAAGTCCTCTGGATCACGTTCGTTCCAAAAATCACGCTCCCGAAGGTTTCATTCCATTTGGACTCCGTTTGATATTCCTTTTCTTCGAAATACTGAAATAGGCAAAAAACAGCAATATGGGTTGGGCCTTCGGTTAGTAGGTTAGTCCCAAAAATGATGTAAATGTGTAAAATAAAGCCCATAAACATCCAAAGGGGGTAATATAATAGCATGGAACAATCAAAAATTATAGATACGTTGGAGACGTATCAGTGTACTTCCTCATTTTCTTCATCTTGGTGTGTCCCACTTGTGGATGCTTCCATATAAACTCTTGGTTCACCTTTTCGTGAGGTAGAAGCTTACACTTGGACAGATGAGGTACTCTCCTTCACCTCCGTTGGACGAACCTTGCCAATAGAAAATTCTTGGATTGCTTCCGAAGTATCTTTATCTCCTACATCAATTGGCAATTGCTCTACTTGCGAGCCGTTAGATTCATCAAACTTCACATCTACCGTCTCTTCAACCTTTCAGGTGAAATTGTTGTAGACACGGTAAGTGTGAGAGTTTGAGCCGTAACTAAGTAGGAATCCTTCATGAGATTTAGGAGCAAATTTAGAATGATGATGCTTATCAAGAATGTAGCACTTGGAGCCAAATACTCGAAAGTATCCAACTTGGGGTTTGTTACCGGTGAGGAGCTCGTATGCCGTCTTGCCGAGTAGCTTGTGAAGATACAAGCGATTTGTCGCATGACAAGCTGTCTCAACCGCTTCTGCCCAAAAGTGCTTTGGCGTCTTGTACTCATCAAGCATCGTTCTCGCCATTTCGATGAGCGTCCGGTTCTTCCTCTCAACAACTCCATTTTGTTGAGGTGTGTACATAGCCGAGAACTCATGTGAAATCCCTTCTTCGTCAAGAAAGGTGTCCACATTGGTATTCTTGAACTCCATTCCGTTGTTGCTGCGAACCTTTTTGATCTTCACTTCAAATTGATTTTGGGCCTTCCTAGCGAAGTTTTTGAAGATATTCTGGACCTGCGATTTATCATCGAGAAAGAACACCCACGTAAATCTTGAAAAATCATCAACTATAACTAGACCAAATGAGTTTCCACCGAGACTTTTGTAAGCGTTGGGACCGAAAAGATCCATGTGCGGTAGCTCGAGTGGTCTTTTTGTGGTCATGATGTTCTTCACGGGGTGGCTTCCTCCAACCTGTTTTCCTGCTTGGCAAGTGTTGCAAAGTCTATCCTTATCAAATATGACATCTTTAACACCAAGGATATGATCACCTTTAATAAGCTTGCCAAGGTTTCGCATGCCCACATGACCTAACCGTCTATGCCACAACCAGCCTTTAGAAGATTTAGCAATTAAGCAAGTTCTAGGTTGAGCCTTTTTAGTGAAATCAACAATGTATATCTCACCTTTTCGTATACCGGTAAAGACCATTTTATGATTTTCTCTACGAAACACTTGGCAATCTACTTTGGTAAATAGAACATTGAAGCCAAAGTCCGCTAGTCTAGAAACAGAAAGCAGATTATAGCCAAAAGATTCAATGAGCATGACATTTTGTATGGAGCTATCATGTGAGATGGCCACCTTACCGAGGCCAACCACCTTACCCTTTGAGTTATCACCAAAAGTGACATACTTTCAAGGGTCGTTGTTTTCAGCAAGCTCATGAAACATGACTTTATCTCCGGTCATGTGATTGGTACAACCACTATCAAGGACCCATTCCTTTCCTCCTGCCATGTATCCCCGAAGATTTGCCATAAGACCAAAGTGTTCCATTGCATCATCAAGATCAAAGTCACTATCATCATCCTCATCACAGTATCCATGTTCAACATTGTCATGTGGTGGATCAATTCCTAGAGAGGGTGATTCATTAGATAAATGAGTTTGACAATGATCTTCTTTATGAATTATAATAGCTTCAGAAATAATATTGTTAATAATTCCAACATCTCCTTTGGCACGCATAAGATTTGTAAGCTCAGACAGAAAATCACCAAACTTAGGATCATTGGAATTCATCTTACTCAAGGCAATTGACTTATGGAGAATTTCATCTAGATTTTGCCAGGAATAATTTGGAAATCGTTCCTCAAGAAATTTCCATATAGTGTAGGCACACTTAAGAGTAGGCAAGTACCCAATCAAGTTTCTAGGCAAACCTCTAGTGATAAGATTAAAAGTTCTAAGACTGCGAATCATGTCAACTGACTCATCAAGGGTAGGATGCATAGGATCAACATGAGGTGCACAAGGGCTAGTAATGTACTTGTTCAAATGATATTCATTGAAAATCACAAGCATATCATTTTTCCACTCATGAAAGTACTCTCCATCAAGTATAGGCACTCTATGTCTAAGACTCCCCAAAGTAGACTCATCCATCTTCCTACAATGGTGTTTAAACCAAAGCAATGGAGACCAAAGCTCAAATACCAATTGAAAGGATCGAGAAGAGGTGTCTAGAGGGGGGTGAATAGACCCTTAACACACAAAGTTGGCAGTTTTTAAGTTTCTCAAGTTTAGGTGGAGATTTAGCATAAGTTTAACCATTCACAATACATATCAAACAAGCATGCAAAGAGTATATGAGCAGCGGAAAGTCAGCTTGCAAGAAAGTAAAGGGATGGGATTGGAGTGTGCAAATGCAATTGGAGACAAGGATGTTTTTGTCATGGTTTCGATAGGTGGTGCTATCGTACATCCACGTTGATGGAGACTTCAACCCACAAAGGGTAATGGCTGAGCGAGTCCACGGAGGGTTCCACCCACGAAGGGTCCACGAAGAAGCAACCTTGTCTATCCCACCTTGGCCATCGCCCATGAAGGACTTGCCTCACTAGGGTAGATCTTCATGAAGTAGGCGATCTCCTTGCCCTTACAAACTCCTTGGTTCACTCCACAATCTTGTTGGAGGATCCCAAGTGACACCTAACCAATCTAGGAGACACCACTCTCCAAAAGGTAATAGATGGTGTGTTGATGATGAACTCCTTGCTCTTGTGCTTCAAATGATAGTATCCCCAACATTCAATTCACTCTCATAGGATTGGATTTGGTGGAAAGATGATTTGAGTGGAAAGCAACTTGGGGAAGGCAAGAGATCAAGATTCATATGGTTGGATTGGAATATCTTGCTCTCAACACATGAGTAGGTGGCTCTCTCTCAGAAAATGAGTAGTGGAAGTGTAGGCACGTTCTGACGGCTTGCCTCACAAATGAAGAGAGGGTGGAGGGGTATATATAGCCTCCACACAAAATCTAACCGTTACACACAATGTACCAAACTCGGTGGGACTGAATCAGAAAACTCGGTCGGACCGATTCAGTACATATGTGACCGTTAGGCAATTTCGGTGGGACCGGTATGATAAACTCGGTGGGACCGATGTGCAAGGGTTAGGGTAAAACCTCATCTTGGTTTGACCGATTACACAACTCGGTGGGATCGATTTGGTAATAAGCAAAACAGAGAGTTGGTCAGGCAAACTCGGTGTGACCGATTGCATCTTCTCGGTGGGACCGAAAATATTGCAATAGACAACAGAGAGTTTGCAACCCAACTCGGTGAGACCGGGATCCCATCCGTGTGACCGAATTTATTAGGGTCTCTGGCAGTGGCTATGTCAACTGAACTCGTTGGCGCCGGATGGATCAAATCGGTGGGGCCGAGTTTGACTTTTTGGTTTTCAACATATGTGGATATGAGAAAGTGATTGAGGGCTTTGGAGCATATCACTAAGCACTTTGAGCAAGCAGGCCATTAAGCAACACCTCATCCCCTTTTAATAGTATTGGCTTTCCTATAGACTCAATGTGATCTTGGATCACTATAATAGAAAATGTAGAGTCCTGAGCTTTGAGCTTGAGCCAATCCTTTTTTCCTGAGCATCTTGAAGGGGTTCCACATCCTCTTGTCCATGCCACTCCATTGTTGAACTTATTTTAAATATACTAGATGAAAGTATTAGTCCAACAAGAGATATGTTGACATTAATTACCAAAATCACCCAGGGAGCACTTGTGCTTTCATATTTCTTCTTCTTCCTCCTCCTCTTCCTCGTCGTCTTCGGTGGCAGAGGAGTGAGCCTCGGCGTCTTCGGACATCGCGTCCGAAGTGCCCTTGCAACGGAGACCACCTCTGGTCCTCTTGGCCTTCTTCTCCGGTGCTTGATAGGGCGCCGGAACTAGCATCTTTGTTAGAAGCAGGATTTCTGGGCCTTCGGGAAGCGGAGCCGAATAGTTAATCCACTTCGCCATCTTTATCCAGGCCTGAAAAAATTGATAGGGAGGCTTAGATGCCTTCCTCGAGTATGCAAGTAAAGGGTATGCCTTGAAAACATGAAAGAACTTACTGGATTAGCAGGGTGAGTTAAGTCATGCCCACGATCCTCGGTCGTGGGCGGCGGCACCTCGTTGGCCTTGAAGAGCACCTTCCAGATATCTTCGTGCATCGTGCCGAAGAGCTCCAGTAGGGTCTGGTGCTTGGCCGGATCGAACTCCCATAGATGGCAAGTCCTGTGTTGGCACAGAAGGATCCGGCGAACATGCATCACCTGGATCACATTGACGAGCTTGATTCTCTTGTTTATCATGTTCTGAACGCACGTCTGGAGCGCCGTCAGCTCGTCCGAGGAAGACCAGGTTAGGCCTTTCTCTTGCCAGGAGGTGAGCCACATCGGGACTCCGGATCGGAATGCGGGAGCCGCGACCCAGTTGGTGCCACGCGGCTTGGTGATGTAGAACCGCTTTGACTGCCACCCTTTGACAGTCTCCACAAAGGAGCCTTCGGGCCAGGTGACGTTGGGCATCTTGCCCACCATGGAGCCTCCGCACTCTGCTTGTTGGCCACTCACCACCTTTGGCTTCACATTGAAGGTTTTCAGCCATAGCCCAAATTGAGGTGGGATGCGGAGGAAGGCCTCACACATGACAATAAATGCCGAGATGTTGAGGATGGAGTTGGGGGCTAGATCATGGAAGTCCAGCCCGTAGTAGAACATAAGTCCGTGGACGAATGGTGGAGAGGGAATCCCAGCCCGCGGACGAAGTGAGAGACGAACACCACCCTCTCGTGGGGCTCGGGGGTGGGTACGATTTGCCCCTCGGCCGGAAGCCGATGGGCAATCTCCTTGGCCAAGTACATGACCTCCCGGAGCTTCTTGATGTCCTTCTCCTTGAAGGAGGAGGCCATCCACTTGCCTCCTGCTCCGGATCCGGACATGATTGGAGTTCTTTTTTGGGCGGAGAAGGTGAGAGCTTGGGCGTTGGAGCTCGAGAATGGATGGGCATAGGAAGGAGAAGGCGTGGGTGAAAAGGGAAGAGTCCTTATCCCTTTATAAAGGCAGTGAATATTATGTGCCTCCCCACTCGCCTATTCCCCAAGGGCCGTGCAGATGGCATGGTTGGGTTACCCATGCCCGTATTGATGAGAATCCCGTGATAAGGGGACACGATCTCTGCTTTGACAAGACGTGCCAATAAAACCGCACCTCGAAATACGGAGCGGTGGGCTAAAAAACGTTTCGAAAATGACTGAGCAGTGGCGTGGTGTCACGCTACAAAAAGTTGTCAGCGGATTGGACTCATGGAATATTGTGCTCTCTACAGTTGTGTGTGGTATTTATTTTGCAGAGTCGGACACGTTTTCAGTGTCCGAAGACTATTGTGGAGTAATCGGAGGAGGAACCCGCTTTGCAATGCCAAAGACAATCTGCGCGCCGGACTCATCGTCATTGAAGCCTGGTTCACGGGCTACTGAGGGAGTCCTGTATTAAGGGGTCCTCGGACAGCCGAACTATTAACATCGGCCGGACTGTTGGGCTATGAAGATACATGACAGAAAACTTCTTCCCGTGTACGGATGGGACTCTCCTTTGCGTGGATGGCAAGCTTGGTGATTCGGATATGTAGATTCCTTTCTTTGTAACCGACTTTGTGTAACCCTAGCCCCCTCCGGTGTCTATATAAACCGGAGGGTTTAGTCCGTGGAGACAACAACAATCATAATCATAGGCTAGACTTCTAGGGTTTTAGCCATTACGATCTCGTGGTAGATCAACTCTTGCAATACTCATTGACGAGGATACAGACCCGGGGTAGGGTCATAGGCTCGACCTATACGTCCTACCCAAGGTCACTACCCTGGAAGATGGAAAGACCAAGAGTCAATAGAAGAACACCAGTCTCGTACGTCGAGTGCAATCCACTCGACATTCACACCACTCGACGATCGTTACCTGTCGTCACTCGACCACAAGGAAGATCACTCGACCATATCGAAGACCAGAAGCCGGAAGAACATACAACGGACAGATATTTACTCCTTAGTCTTCATGAGCATTAGTAGTACTAAATGCTGGCGTTACCAGTAACGCCCTTACTTTATGTACATTAAGCCCCTTGTAATGGAGGGGAGCTGGGGTCCTGGCGCACTCTATATAAGCCGCCGCCCTCCTCTGAGACAAGGGTTCGCACACTCTGTAATTCAACACACATAATCCAATCGACCGCCTCCGGGCACCGAGACGTAGGGCTATTACTTCCTCCGCGAAGGGCCTGAACTCGTAAACATCACATGTACATCTTCGCCATAGCTAAGATCTTGCCTCTCCATACCTACCCCCCTTTCTACTGTCAGGCATAGAACCACGATAGTTGGCACCCACCATGGGGCAGGTGTCTTAGCGGCTTATTGGTGAAATTGCAAGTTCGTTTTTTGATCATCATCATGGTTTCCAGCGGCGAGATGGTTGAGGGCCGCGAGATCCGTCTTGGCGCGCTCGTTTTCGTCGCCGACGACTCGGTGTGGCTTTAGGAAGCTCTGCTCGATGTCGAGGCGCTCCCCATCCGAGGGGCAACGCACTTTCACGCGTGCGTTCGTGGTGTTCTTCTTCGACAGTCGTCGACTCAGTATCAGTCGGCTCCAGTGGCATCCCCCCTTCCCGCTATCCATCACCGCAAGCGATCCGGTCGGTCGCGGCTTCAGCGGTGGGTGAGGCATGCAGTGGCTCGACGTTCGGCCACCCATCAAGTCACGGCAATCGAGCCCGACGAAACTCTCCACGGCCTGTTCGATCTGTTGACTGGCTCCACGGAGACGGCGTCCGACTGCGATAGTAGCGATCCTGCGGCTGAAGTCTTGATGGTCGATGGTCCGCGTCGCCCACCTAGTTTTTGCCGCGAGGACGGCGAAGAGGCTGGTGGCAATCCATCACGGGTCCATGAGGAGTATCGTCCCGAACCTCTCTCCTCGCAGCAGAGAGAGGATCTTCGTCGTCGCAATATGGACGCACTTCACACGCCCATCACTGGAGAAACCCCCGAGGCTCGAGCCTTGGAGGAAGCGCTCTTAGCCAACTTGGCTGAGCGCACTCGACTGGATAACCTTCAGCGCATGCTCGACGAGCGCGCCCAGGAGCGGATCCATGAATCTAGTCGACGACAACTTTTCCCGCCTCCACCTAAGGTATACCGCACGCTGATTCAGAATCTCACTGCTGCGGCCCGAATAGCAAAGTCCATCCAATCTTTCTAGTCGGAAGCTGGCAGAGGGCTGATGCAGATCCGAGCCCTGCTCAGAGCAGCAGGAGAGTAGAATACAACGGTATCTCAGTCGCGAAATAGGATTCATAGCAGATCCGTCGCAGCGGACACGGTTCAGTCGGCTCACAGCCCAAGATCGCCTCCGCGGCGTGAAGGCCGTGGGCAGTATGATCATCCACTCGACCGTGACAATCGTCGTCGAGGACCCACGCCTCCTCCGAGGAGTGCGTCATACGTGCCTCGGCGGAATGATGATAGGCGTCGTCATAGTGGTGAGCGCAAGAATTCAGTCGACCCAAGGGAACCGGGCTTCAACGCGAGGTCTATCCTCGTTCAAGGCCTGGTCGACCGGAACAGAGCACACAGAGAAGACCATGGCAGAGACCGTCCAAGTGGCAGCCGAGTGCATGTTTCTGGTCCCGAGTGTTTTAGGAGAGCCATCAGGGCAGCAGTTATACCTCCCAACTTCAGGTTGGCATCCGAGATCAGTAAGTTCACTCGTGAATCCAAGCCTGAAACTTGGCTTGAAGATTACCGAATGGTTGTGCAGATCGGGGGCGGTAATGACGAGATAGCAATGAAGCATCTTCCCCTCATGTTGGAAGGGTCAGCCCGAGCATGGCTAACACAGTTGGCTCCGGGCAGCATTCACAGTTGGGAAGAGCTATCCCGAGTGTTCGTGAGGACTTTCGAAGGCACGTGCAAGTGACTTGGAGGATTGCCTGAATTGCAGCACTGCGTGCAGAAGCCGAATAAGACTTTGAGAGAGTTCATCCAGAGATGGTCCACCCTGCACCACATCGTCGAGAAAGTTTCAGAGCATCAATCCATGTGCGCCTTCAAGGAAGGCATCAAATACAGAGAGTTGGTCTTGAAATTCGGTCAGACTGGAGATATGACACTGGCTCGAATGATGGAAATAGCCACCCGGTACGCTAACGGAGAAGAAGAGGATCGACTCCATAGCGGGAAGAGCAAACCAGTCGGGCAAGATACCGGTGGAGGTAACTCCAGTCGGAAGCAGAAGCGCAAGGCCGAGCCGGCAGCGCCCGGAGAGATTGCGGCAGTGAATCAAGGAAAGTTTAAGGGAAAACCTAAAGGGCCCTGGGCCCCTAAGAAGGTGAAGGACAAGGAAGGGAATGACATGATGGATTTGCCGTGCCACATCCACACGAAGAAAGATGAGGAAGGTAATCTGATTTACCCGAAACATACCACCCGGCAGTGTCGACTCCTAATCCAGCAGTTCAGAGAGAAACAACCCACTGAAAGGGAGAAGGAGTCGGACCAAGGTGAAGAGGAAGAGGAAGACGATGGTTATCCCAAAGTCAATTCCACCCTCATGATTTTTGCTGATGTTGAGAGCAAGAGTCGGTTGAAGGTCATAAACAGAGAGGTGAACATGGTTGCTCCGGCGACAATGACCGCGTACTTGAAATGGTCTCAGACAGCCATCACATTCGACCAGTCGGACCACCCAGCTCGCGTAGCCACCCCGGGAGGCAAGCACTAGTGGTCGACCCAGTGGTTGGTGGCACTCGACTGACTAAGGTGCTGATGGATGGAGGCAGTGGCCTGAATATCCTGTATGCTGAAACTTTGAAAGGGACGGGCATCCCGATGTCCAAGCTTAGCGAGAGCAACATGAGCTTTCACGGCGTTATTCCCGGAAATAAGGCCGAATCACTCAGCCAGATCACTCTCGACGTGGTTTTCGGTGATTCCAAGCATTACCGGAAGGAAAAGTTGACATTTGAAGTCGTGGATTTCTAGAGTGCTTATCACGCCATCTTGGGGAGGCCAGCATACGCATGTTTCATGGCTCGACCGTGTTGCGTGTACCTCAAACTAAAGATGCCTGTCCCCAAAGGCGTGATCACAGTTACAAGCAGTCGACAAAAAGCTGAGGAGTGTTTCCAGAAAGGCTCCAAGATCGCCGATGAGCAGATGGCAGCAGTTGAGCTCCAAGAATATCAGAAGAACACGGATCCGAGTGATCTGCTCAGAGCCAAGAAACCTGCCATAGATTCTGCATTCCAATCGACTGGTGAGACGAAGCCAATTCATGTTCACCCGACGGATCCTAGTGCCGCACCGACCCATATATCAACGACACTCGACAGCAAATAGGAAGAAGCGCTCGTCCAGTTCCTCCGTGAGAACTGGGACATCTTTGCGTGGAAACCTTATGACATGCCAGGTGTACCCAGAGGACTGGCCGAGCATCGTTTGCGTGTCGACCCCAAAATAAAACCCGTCAAAGAACATCTTCGGCGGTCCGCCGTGCAGAAGAGGAAAGCAATCGACGAAGAAGTGGCTCGACTGTTGGCAGCAGAGTTCATCCATGAAATCTACCACTTCGAGTGGCTAGACAACGTAGTCATGGTTCCTAAGAAGGATAATTCACTTTGTATGTGCATTGATTTCAAGCATATCAGTCAGGCCTGCCCGAAAGATCACTTTCCTCTCCCTCGTATCGATCAGATTGTTGACTCGACTGCAGGGTGTGAACGCTTGTCTTTCTTAGATGCATATTCCGGATACCATCAGATCCGACTGTATGGTCCCGATGAAATAAAAACAGCCTTCATCACCCCATTCGGGTGCTTTTGTTATGTCACCATGCCTTTTGGTTTGAAACATGCTGGAGCCACATTCATGAGAATGATTCAGAAGTGCCTGCTCACTCAAATCAGTCGGAATGTGGAAGCGTACATGGATGACATTGTGGTCAAGTCTCGCAAAGGTTCCGACCTATTGACTGACCTTGTAGAAACCTTTGCCAACCTCAGAAGATACGATATCAAGCTTAATCCGTCAAAATGCACGTTCGGAGTTCCAGGAGGGAAGCTACTCGGTTTTCTCGTTTCCGAACGAGGGATCGACGCCAATCCAGAGAAAGTTGATACCATCCTCCGAATGAAACGCCCCGTGCGAGTGCATGACGTTCAGAAGCTGACTGGTTGTTTGGCCGCTCTGAGTCGATTCATTTCTCGTCTCGGTGAAAAGGCCTTGCCTCTTTACCGATTGATGAAGAAGTCTGATAAGTTCGAGTGGACTGATGAAGCCGAAGCAGCGTTTGCAGAGCTCAAAACCCTGCTTTCCACCTAGCCGGTGCTCGCTGCGCCAATCAGCAAAGAGCCTTTATTGCTCTACATTGCAGCCACTGGACAAGTTGTCAGTACAGTACTCACAGTCGAGCGGGAAGAAGAAGGAAAAGCCTACAAGGTTCAGCGCCCAGTCTATTATCTCTCTGAAGTTTTGACTCCATCCAAGCAACGATACCCGCATTATCAGAAGCTTGTCTATGGAATATACATGACCATGAAGAAGGTTGCGCATTACTTCTCTGACCACTCCATTACAGTCGTCAGCGATGCGCCACTATCCGAAATTCTGAACAACAGAGATGCAACTGGTCGAGTGGCCAAATGAGCGATTGAACTCCTCCCTTTAGATATCAAGTTCGAGGCAAAGAAGGCCATCAAGTCCCAAGCAATTGCAGATTTTCTGGACGAGTGGATTGAACCGCAATTGCCGACTCAAGTTCACTCGGAACATTGGACTATGTTTTTTGATGGTTCCAAGATGCTGAATGGTTCAGGTGCTGGAGTAGTTTTGGTATCCCCCCGCGGAGACAGGCTTAGTTATGTTCTCCAGATTCATTTTGATTCCTCCAATAACGAAGCCGAATATGAAGCACTTCTATACGGGTTGCGTATGGACATTTCACTCGGCGTCCGTCGCCTTATGGTTTATGGCGATTCCGATTTGGTGGTTAACCAAGTCATGAAGGAATGGGATGTCAGAAGCCCAGCCATGACCGGTTATTGCAATACAGTGAGAAAGCTGGAGAAGAGGTTTGAAGGTTTGGAGCTCCACCATATACCCCGACTGAAAAATCAAGCTGCAGATGAGTTGGCCAAGATAGGCTCAAAGAGAGAGGCTATTCCCCGAAACGTGTTTCTGGAACATATCAATTCACCTTTGGTTCAAGAAGATCCTTTCACCGAAGAGTCACCGCAGCCCAAGAGTGCCACAGATCCGACTGAAGTCGAAGTTCCAGCCGTGGTCGACTTAATCATGGAGGTTTTGGTCATCACTCCCGACTGGACAGTACCATACATCGCATATATCCTTAGGAAGGAACTCCCAGAGGATGAAGAAGAAGCTCGACATATCGTCCGACGGTCTAAAGCCTTTACTGTGATAAGAGGACAATTGTTCAAAGGAGTGTAACTAGAGCCTGCCAGAAGTGCATCACGCCAGAAGAAGGTCGAATGATCCTTAATGATATCGACTCGGGGACCTGTGGTCACCATGCGTCCTCTCGGACCATCGTAGCCAAAGCATACCGAGCCGGGTTTTACTGGCCGCACGCTAACGAGATGGCAAAGGAAATAGTGGACAAGTGTGAAGGTTGTCAGTTTGATTCCAACATGTCTCACAAACCTGCGTCAGCTCTGAAGACTATTCCACTCATCTGTCCCTTCGCCATTTGGGGATTGGACATGGTAGGACCTCTGAGGACAGGCAGGAGTGGATTTACTCATGTGCTGGTAGCAGTCGACAAGTTCACCAAATGGATCAAAGCCAAGCCCATTAAGAGCCTCGAAGCGAGCACAACCGTGAGTTTTATCAGAGAACTTATATTCAGATACGGCATCCCGCACAGCATCATCACGGACAACGGCTCGAACTTCAATTCTGAAGAGTTCAAAGCTTTTTGCGCTTCCCAGGGCACGAGGGTAGATTACGCTTCAGTCGCCCACCCCCAGTCGAATGGACAAGCTGAGCAAGCGAATGGATTGATTCTCAAAGGGCTGAAGCCTCGGCTAATGCGTGACCTCAAGCACGCGGTAGGGGCTTGGGTCGACGAGATCCCGCCGGTGCTTTGGGGACTGAGGACAACCCCCAATCGGTCGACTAGACGGACTCCATTCTTTCTGGTCTATGGAGCCAAAGCCGTTTTGTCGAGCAATTTGCTCCACAATGCTCCCCGGGTCGAACTCTTCTCAGAAGAAGAAGCAGAGCAAGCTCGACAAGACGCAGTCGACCTCTTGGAGGAAGAGAGAGATGGCTTTGATCCGGCCGATCGTTTATCAGCAAGACTTACGTCGATTCCACGCCAAGAACGTAAGGGGTTGTGCATTCCAGGAAGGGGACTTGGTCCTCCGAGTGGATCAACAAAGGCCACACAAGCTCGCCCCCGCTTGGGAAGGTCCTTTTGTCATCACCAAGGTGCTCCACAATGGAGCATACCGTCTCTTCAACATCGAACACAATAGAGATGAGCCGCGCGCCTGGAATGCGGATCTGCTCAGCCGTTTCTATTCTTAAATAGTTAAACCGATCGGATGTAATAAGGGATACATGTTAGCTTAATTATCGAAAGACATAATTTACTCCTTCCGAGTGGTTGTTGTTTATTTCTTTCTGTATATGCTACTTTAGCCGTGAATCTATTTCACCTGAACCTAAGTGATAAAAATCCTACCGAGTGATGAGTCTGCCTCTCACTCGGGGGCTTAGCTGCAGCCCAGTGCTCACCTAAGTGATAAAAATCCTACCGAGTGGTGAGTCTGCCTCTCACTCGGGGGCTTAGCTGCAGCCCAGTGCTCGCCTAAGTGATAAAAATCCTACTGAGTGGTGAGTCTGCCTCTCACTCGGGGGCTTAGCTGCAGCCCAGTGCTCGCCTAAGTGATAAAAATCCTACTGAGTGGAGAGCGATCCTCCCACTCGGGGGCTTAGCTGCAACCCAGTGCTCGCCTAAGTGATAAAAATCCTACCGAGTGGTGAGTCTGCCTCTCACTCGGGGGCTTAGCTGTAGCCCAGTGCTCGCCTAAGTGATAAAAATCCTACCGAGTGGTGAGTCTGTCTCTCACTCGGGGGCTTAGCTGCAGCCCAGTGCTCGCCTAAGTGATAAAAATCCTACTGAGTGGAGAGCGATCCTCCCACTCGGGGGCTTAGCTGCAGCCCAGTGCTCGCCTAAGTGATAAAAATCCTACCGAGTGGTGAGTCTGCCTCTCACTTGGGGGCTTAGCTGCAGCCCAGTGCTCGCCTAAGTGGTAAAAATCCTACCGAGTTGTCAGGACCCCGACTCAATGCCACATCGATCTAGTAACCCGTCATCCTAATAGATAGGTGAGAAGGCCTAGTTCTTAATCCGCGTAGAAAAGAAGAGGTTGACTCGGATCAGAATGGCATAAGGTAAGGAGTAAAAAGAGCCTTACGTTCCCTTCCACAATCAATTCCCCTATATAATTAAAGCATTTCTAGACTCAACTTCGACCAGTTTGGCTTGGTAATCCTACAGGCAGTCAGGCTCTGATACCAACGCTGTCAGGACCCCGACTCAATGCCACATCGATCTAGCATGTAACACCTCATATCACTTTGCGGCCTCACGCACGGTATTCCCACGGGTGTCGCCTTACCTTTGCTCGGGACCGTTTGCGCCTTTTGGCACACGTATATGATAGTGTCGCTAGCATCCATATGATAAGGAGCCCGGGCTGACATGGCTAGTCGTAAATCCAAAGTGGCACAAACTTACAGGGACAGGCATCCATGACCCAGCATCGAACGTGTCGGTCATCAGCGAGTGAATCCAGGCTGTAGCACTGGGCTAGCAGGGCTCCGGTGAACCGGGCTGTAGCGGGCTAACAGGACTCCGGTATTCATCGCGTGACATTTCCCCAAGGGGACAGACACAGGAACGAAGAAGGACACATGCCGGCCAGCCTAAGTGTTCCGGAGCAGTAGCAAGCTACCATGGCTCAGTGGAAGCACTAGGAGACATTTCCCGGTAAGAGAGGCTACTAAGGATAAACAACTAGATAGTCAGATCCCACACATACCAAGCATTTCAATAACATACACACAATATGCTCGATATGTGCAAATACAACATGGCATCACAACATGACTCTACAACTCAAGTATTTATTCATTAGGCTCCGAGGAGCCAAGATATTACAAACATGGGTCTCTCGACCCAGCATTCAGAGCATACAAATCAAAGCACATGCGGAAGCTAAACATGTCTGAGTACAGACATCTACAAATGAAAAAGGCTTAGAAGCCTGACTATCTACCAGATCCTATCGAGGGCACAAGATCGTAGTTGAGGTATCAAGCTAAACGTCGAAGTCCACGCGGAACTACTAACGAGACCGAAGTCTCTCTGCAAAAACATAAAATAGGCAAACGTGAGTACAAATGTACCCAGCAAGACTTACATCAGAACTAACTACATATGCATCATTATCAACAAAGGGGATGGTGGGGTTTAACTGCAGCAAGCCAGCTTTGACTCGGTGGCTATCCTAAACTACTACTGCAAGTAACTCATTTGAGGTGGCGCACACGAGTCCACATATTCACCATATCAATACACCACTATGGATCCGCTCCCGTCTCCCTACGAGAACGCCATCCATAGCACTCACACTTATCTTGTGTATTTTAGAGTACCCACTTTCACTTGTCTATGAACTGTTATAGGCAACCCAGAAGTCCTTTACCGCGGACACGGCTATTCGAATAGATGATGTTAACCCTGCAGGGGTGTACTTCTTCACACACGCTCTCACCACTTACCGCCGTTTACACGACATGTACTCAGCAACCTTCAAGCGGAAGCCCAACGAGGGTGTCGGCCACGACCTACCTAAACACTCAAGTCTCTAGTCCAGGTTTATCGCCTATTCAGGTTCCATCCGCAGGGAGTCCGGCCGAGGTTTCCACATACGGCCCCGAATGATGTGTACAGGGTTCCGTGACACCAAACGGGCGCCCGGCATACCCGGCCACATGCCTACCGCATCACAGCCCACCCCTCCGGTCAGCGCTGCCCACGGCCTCCAGCATACTACAAACACCAGAAACTACTTGCAACTCCTGGATAGAGGGCAAGGGTGAATAAGAAGCCGAGAGGGTCCATTGGTTTCGGGCCCAATGCGTGGTAGTATTTGTTTCATGGATCACAAACACAGAACTCAGTTCCTGAGGACGGTTTCAGTGAGACAACCCACCATGTACTCCTACATGGCCTCTCACCGCTACCTTTACCAAATCGTGTTCACACACTTAGCTCTCAACAGTGGGACATGTTCACACACCTCTGATTCATCCCCGATGAATCAGACCTGACACAACTCTAAGCAGTAGCAGGCATGACAAACAAGCATGAATGAGTAGGCACATCAGGGCTCAAACAACTCCTACTCATGCTAGTGGGTTCCATCTATTTACTGTGGCAATGACAGGTCATGCAGAGGATAAAGGGGTTCAGCTACCGCAGCAAGTAACAGATGAATCGTTGTTGTCCTAATGCAGTAAAAGAGAACGGGAGTGAGAGAGTAGGATTGTATCGGAATGAACAAGGGGGTTTTGCTTGCCTAGCACTTCTGAAGATAGCTTTGAGTCTTCATCAGTGTCAACGATCACAACGTCGGTACAACGTCTACCGAGGGGGAACAACACCGACAAACAGAGAAGAAACACGATCAATGCAATGCACAATATGATGCATGCTATGACATGGAAATAAGAATGTGTTTTGGCCTAATGCAAGCTAAGACAGAAAGGAATGAACTCAATTGAATCAAAGATTCAGATGTTAGTTCATTTAACATAGCCATATTAGTGCATTATCTTGTTTTGCTTAAACAGCAAGGTTAACTTGTTCTGACATGCATGAAAATAGTACAGATGGATAGATTGGATTTTTCTGATCATTTTTCATATATAACTTGTTTGATTTGGAGCTACGGTTGATTTTCTATGATTTTTAGAAGTTTTGGCTATTTTCTGGAATTTCCTGTATAAGAATGAATCCAGAAAAGGAGTTACTGCGTCAGCACTACCTCACTGTGACGTCAGCGGACAACAGGCGCGGTCCAGGTCAACCCTGACCTGTGGGTCCCGCCTGTCAGTAGTTAGTTAACTAACTAAATTTAGTTAGCGTTAAACTAATACTAACCTAGCTTAGTTAGTGGCCTGGGGCCCACGCGTCAGTGACCCAAGGGGTCAAACTGGGCCCACCCGGTCAATGGTCAGCGGGGTCAAACCCACCGGCGACTCAATGCCGGCGAGGCCCTAGACGGTGGCGCGGCTCGGAAAACGCCCACAGGGCATGGGCGAGGCTGTTCTTGGGCTCGTTGGAGAGCTCTAGCAGGCGTGCGTCTACTGGTGGTGGAGGCCGGGCCTATGGTGGCCGGAGCCAATGGCGGCGAGCACGAAAGCGGCGGCCGTCGTTCGGGTGAATTGCGGGTTCGGTGTTGCAGCTCGCCAGCGAGCCAACTGATACGCTGGGGCTGCTCTTCGGGGTGCTACGAGCGTGTTGGAGTCGCCGGGGTGGCCAAATGGTCACCGGAACTGCGTTGACGGCGAGCTCGGCCGGCGACATGCTGCGGGCAGCAAGGGGGCGACGGCTACGGCGAGCAAGAGGCAGCGCAGTTAGGGGGGTTAGATGCAGGTGCTCACAGCGAGTCCAACGAGCGCGAGGGCGAGGTCGGGGACGTCCGGAAGCTCCCGAATCAGCGGCGATGAGCTTCGGTGGCCGGCGACGAAAATGGTGATGGTGACGATGAAGCAGCACGTCCGAGGCCGGGAGAATCGTTGAGGAGGAAGAGGCAGATGAGGCGGAGCTCGTGGACTAGCTGGCTTGGCATGGGGATGCTGGTGGCCGCGGCAAAGGCGAACGGATGCGACAGTGGTCCTTGGGCGTCGCGCGAGAGAGCGAGGGAGAGGAGGGGAATGGGCACGGGAAAGTGAGAGGGGTACGGGTGAGGGAGTCCTGGACTAGGGGGTGTCCGGATAGCCGGACTATCATCATCGGCCGGACTCCAAGACTATGAAGATACAAGATTGAAGACTTCGTCCCGTGTCCGGATGGGACTTTCCTTGGCATGGAAGGTAAGCTTGGCAATATGGATATGTAGATCTCCTACCATTGTAACCGACTCTGTGTAACCCTAGCCCTCTCCGATGTCTATATAAACCGGAGGGTTTTAGTCCGTAGGATGAACAACCATTACAACAATCATACCATAGGCTAGCTTCTAGGGTTTAGCCTCCTTGATCTCGTGGTAGATCCACTCTTGTACTACCCATATCATCAATATCAATCAAGCAGGAGTAGGGTTTTACCTCCATCGAGAGGGCCCGAACCTGGGTAAAAACATCCTGTCCCTTGTCTCCTGTTACCATCCGCCTAGACGCACAGTTCGGGACCCCCTACCCGAGATCCGCCGGTTTTGACACTGACATTGGTGCTTTCATTGAGAGTTCCTCTGTGCTGTCACGATTAGGAAGGATGCCTCTTCCCGTCTTTAGAGACGGTATCATCGCCAAAGGAGCCTTGGCCGCCGACCAAACTATCTGGCTAGGTGGTTTTCTCATGACCGCCTGTTCGGCCACCGCTTCGACGATGACCTCTCGGGTCATAAAAAGCAATCTTCACGTCAACTCGGAATTCACCGAGCAGCTGGATCCAATAGAGCTCTCGTCCGTAAACGAGCTCTTGGATCGCATCGCCGCCCTGGGAGTCGCTACAGACTACAATCAGATTGGGCTTAAAACCGATCTAAGAGAGATTAACTCCCCCAGGTTACCCACCACATTGCGGTGGTAGAGGAACAAAGCGGCGGCTCCTCTTCTATATTAAAAACTAGTTATGTCCGGACTCCCGAACCCTCCATGCCGGATTTCCGCGGAGGGATGGACGTCGATCAAGCACTGAACCTAAAGTCAGGCATCGGACCAGACTCGTTGGACAACGTCCAGCAATCCAAGCTTCCAAATTCAGAAACTTCTCGGCCCTTGAGCCTCGGGATGGGCAGGATTCCGGACTCAATTCCACCCACCCACCCAAACATATGTGATCTATCTCAAATCCGGCAGGAGCCCACTGAAACAGTACATCATTACTGGGCCAGATTCCTCCTGGTTATGGATAGGATAAAAGGCTGCCATGAGGAAAGCGCAATTTCAATTTTCTGCAATAATTGCACGGACAAGGGAATCTTGAACACCGTAAGTCGTCGTGAAATTACTCGCTTCGCCGACCTGGCGTCCATAGTACGAAAGCATTGTGCGATGGAGAGTTTCCGGGAAACCGAAACTAAGTTTTGGGACAATCCGGCTCCGAACACAACCCTAGTCCGAAACAAAAGGGTGCATCATGCTCAGGCACCCGGTACAAACACCAAAAGGCAAAAACCCCATAAAGGGCACGGAACGGTACTGGAGGGATGGCTCAGCGGACCCTGTAAAATTCACAGTACAAAAGGCGCCACTCCAACACATAGCCTTCGAGCATGTTGGATACTGTGGTAGGTGGCCAAAAGTGGCGAAGAGCTTCTAGCCCCGGAGAACCACTCCAACAGTACCAGTACGGTGTCAACAGTCTTCGAGACTTTCGCATTAAATAATATGCGGAAATGAACAATCCGCAGCCTCGTCGAAGTCTACCAAGTAGCAACAACAAATCCATGGAGCGACACGGCCATCACCTTCAACGCCAGCGACGAACCTAAATTCCGAACAGCCCGAGCACCGTCCGCATTGGTCCTCAGTCCAATAGTGGACGGCTTTCGTCTTACCAAGGTACTCATGGATGGTGGCAGCGGATTAAACCTCATCTACGAGGAAACCCTTCAAAAAATGGAAATAGACTGGAGCCGCATTGAGCGAAGCAGCACAACCTTTAGAGGAATAATCCCTAGCCGGGAAGCACGCTGCACAGGAAAAATCACACTTGATGTGGTGTTCGGCTCGCTGGACAATTACAGGTCCGAGGAGGTCACGTTCCAAGTGGCCCCGTTCAGCAGCGGATATCATGCTATATTAGGACGAGAGGCATTCACAATTTTTCAAGCCATACCCCATTACGGGTACATGAAGCTTAAGATGCCCGGGCCTAGTGGAATAATCACTCTTGTCAGTGATCCGGACAGAGCACTCTGCGCCGAAAACAAGGCAGCCGCACTATCCCTAGAGGCACTATCCGAAGCCTTAGTGGCAGAGGAGCTCACTGCGCTGCGCTCCATGGTGAACAGGGATGATGTGATACTCGATAAGAGGTCCAAGTCCACCTCTTTTAAACCAGCGGACGAAATAGTCAAATTCCAGGTCCATCCAACGTACCCAACAAAGACGGCCTCCATTGGGCATAGTTAAACCCTGATGTAGACGCCACACTACGAGAATTCCTTCGGGAGACTTGGGACATCTTCGCCTGGCACCCTTCAGATATGCCAGGAATCTCACACAGATTGGCAGAGCACAGCCTAAACATCCTAAAAGGATTCAAGCCAGTCAAACAGGCTCTTCGGCGATTTTCCGAACCCAAAAGACAGGCAATGGGAGAGGAGCTAGCCAAACTATTGGAAGCCGGATTCATTAGAGACATCAAACATCCGGACTGGCTAGCAAACCTGGTAATGGTACCAAAGAAGGACAAATCCTGGTGCCTATGTGTCGATTTCAAAGACCTCAACAAGGCTTGTCCAAAGGATCCTTTCCCCCTTCCCCGCATCGATCAAATAATCGATGCTACTGCAGGGCACGATTCATTGTGCTTCCTCGACGCATACTCCGGCTACCATCAAATCAAGATGGCGGAGGCGGACCAAGCCGCAAGGGCATTCATTACTCCATACGGACCATTCTGCTTCAACACGATGCCCTTCGGACTCAAGAACGCCGGCGCAACATATCAGCGCATGATTCAGACATGTCTGGCTACCCAGATTGCTGAGATCGGCAAAACAGTAGAGGCATACGTAGACAACGTGGTCGTCAAGACCAAACACGTCAAAACTCTAGTAGACGATTTGAGGCTCACATTCGATAACCTCCGAGCATATGACATAAAGCTGAACCCGAAAAAAATGCGTTTTCGGCGTACCAGCCGGAAAGCTCCTGGGCTTCATTGTATCCGGTAGAGGAATTGAAGGAAACCCAGCCAAGATCCGAGCTCTGTCACAGTTGGATATTCCAAAAGACCTCAAACAAATACAAAAATTGACTCGATGCGTGGCGGCTCTAAGCCGCTTCATCTCCCGTTTAGGAGAAAAGGCATTGCCCCTCTATCGCCTCCTTAGGCGCACCGAACACTTCGAGTGGACGGATGCCGCCACAGCCGGACTCGAAGAAATAAAAGCCATACTGGCAACAAATCCGGTCCTGGCCGCGCCTAACTTGGGCGAACCAATATTATTATATATCGCGGCAACACATCAAGTTGTCAGCGCAGTACTCATCGTCGAACGAGAAACAGAAGGACACAAATTCCCTCTTCAAAAGCCAGTGTACTACGTATCCACTGTCTTAACTCCATGCAAGTCCCGGTACCCGCATTATCAAAAGATAGCGTACGCGGTGTTTATGGCATCCCGGAAGCTGCGACACTACTTTCAAGAGTGTTCGATAACAGTGGCCTCTGAAGTACCCCTCAACGACATTATAAACAACCGCGACGCGACGGGCAGGATTGCAAAATGGGCCATTGAACTCTTACCATTTGACATAACTTATAAACCTTGGCGAGCTATAAAGTCGCAAGTCTTGGCTGACTTCGTCGCTGAATGGACTGAAGCCGAACTCCCTAAAGACTACGGCGCATACTCCAATTGGATTATGCATTTCGACGGCTCCAAAATGTTGGCCGGCTTGGGGGCTGGCGTCGTATTGACGTCCCCAACTGGAGACACAGTCCAATACGTACTTCAGATAATGTACACGGACTCCAACAATGCAGCCGAATATGAGGCCCTCCTACATGGTCTTCGGATGGCAATCTCCATGGGTATTCAACGCCTAGAGGTGCGTGGGGATTCAAACCTTGCAATATCCCAAGTAAATGGAGACTTTGACACCAAGGATCCGAAAATGGAACCTATCGTAACGCTGTCCTAAAAATGTCAGCTCGGTTCGAAGGACTCGAATTCCACCACGTAGCCCGAGATAATAACCAAGCAGCCAACATGTTGGCACGCATCGGCACAAAACGCGACGCCGTCCCTCCAAACATCTTCCTGGAGCGGCTCTTTAAGCCATCCGTACTATGGGAAGAGGAGTCCGGAAATAACAACCCAGAAGCAACCGCACCACCCAACACAGAGCAATCTGACATAATCGGTGGTTTAGCCGATGAAATAACACCTTCAGCCCACGAAATAATGGCGGTAATTGCCCCGTGGACAGAACCATTCCTAGCCTACTTAATTAGGCAGGAACTTCCCAAAGACCAAAATGAGGCCCGCTGCATAGTTCGGCGATCTAAAGCCTACAAGGTCCATGAGGGAGAACTTTATAAGAAAAGTACAACCGGAGTCCTTCAAAGGTGCATCTCCGAAGAGGAAGGGCGAAACCTTCTGGCTGAAATTCACGCCGGACTAGGCGGACACCACACTGCAGCCCGGGCCCTCGTAGGCAAGGCCTTCCGTACAGGATTTTATTGGCCGACGGCCCGGGCAGATACTCAGGACTTAGTCCAACGATGCGTCGGTTGTCAGCTCTTTGCTAATCAGAGCCACATGCCACCCACCGCCCTCAAAACTATACCCATCACCTGGCCGTTCGCGGTCTGGGGGCTTGACATGGTTGGACCCCTTAAAGGGAGAACCCACAAGCAAAAGTACCTATTGGTCATGGTGGACAAATTCACCAAATGGATAGAGGCCAAGCCAGTTAAAACGGCCGAATCCGGACCAGTGATAGACTTCATATCTGGGGTAGTACACCATTATGGCGTCCCCCACAGCATCATCACCGATAACGGCACGAACTTCACGACCGACGAGGTTAAACTCTGGTGCAAAAATATGGGCATTAAGCTCGACTAGGCTTCAGTCTATCACCCTCAAACCAACGGTCAAGTTGAACGAGCGAATGGTCTAATCATGAGCAGCATCAAACCCAGATTAGTGCGGTCCCTTACGGAATCTAACACGCACTGGGTAGAGGAGCTCGACTCTGTACTCTGGGGGCTGCAGACCACGCCAAACCGTACTACTGGATTCACACCATTCTTTATGGTATACGGCGCAGAAGCAGTTTTGCCCTGCGACATAATTCATGACTCACCTCGAGTGCGCATGTACGAAGAAAGAGAAGCCGAGTTGGATCAGCAGGACAGCTTGGACGCATTGGAGGAGGAGCGCGATGTGGCGAAAGCTCATTCCGCATTCTATCAGCAGCAGGCTCGAAGATATCAAAGGAGAGAAGTACGGGCTAAAACTTACAACGTTGGCGAACTAGTTCTACGCCTGCCGGACAAGAAAAAGGACAAACTCAAGCCCAAATGGGAAGGTCCCTTCATCATCGACCAAGTTCTGACCGGCGGAGCATACCGTCTGCGAAACGCATCGGACAACCGACTCGAGCCGAACCCATGGAACGCCACCCGCCTCCGAAGATTCTATGCCTAGCGCCGGACTCAGAGTTCGTCTCCTCCCTCCGTCCACATTTTACACTTCAGTTGTCTTTTGTTTATCTCTTTTCTCCCACTTTTTTCATAAAGCCCCTGAGGGCCGATCTGTGCATTGTTCGCACACACTTGACGTGCTACTTGCACTCATTATACCTGGAGGCTTCTTTCACAAAAGCTTACTTATAACAGGCTTTATGCCAAATACATGTGTCAAACTTCCGCATGTACCTTTTATTCACCATTATATGCATCGATATGACTTAAGTTTTGGCCAAGCTGGGTTGCCTGGCTCCTGTGATTACCCCTACGTTCCCGATTGTTCGGCTAGGAGGTAAAGGGAGCACCTCTGCGATTGTTACTGCCGGGTCAGCCGAATGTGTACCTCAGACTGGGTGAAGCCAAAAGCTAGCGTTCTTAAGGGAATATTCGGTCGGTGAATTGGAAGATGATTTTCCTTTTTAACTATTTATTTATCTGCCCCCAGATGTTTTCCTGCTCTTTTCGCAGTCCGGACATGCACTTTAGGGCATGCCTCCCAAGGAAAGGAACCCTTAACGGAACTATTCTCCCTGGAAGATGTTTCTTACTAACCATGTAATATAACATAACTAGTTGGGCACTTGTCTGATAAAGCACTAATGACCCCTACGCCTGGTCTCCATGCATGCCCCGGTTTTTTCATAACCGAGAAGGTATTCGGACACACTCCGGACTCTAGGGTCCCGAGGTTGAAGAGAAAAGGTCGGCAAAGACAAACGATCTACAATCCGGCTAGAAGGCATTTTACATGTCATTTTTAATACATCGTCAAATCGACTGACTGTACTCCTCCTCAATCCCGTCTAACAGGCTGTCTAATTTATAGTCCCGTTGGGAATACTTAGCGGCCAACTCTACTTGGACGTACACTAAGCTCACAGGGATCTCCTTCCCATCAGGCCCCACAGGTCCGACCTCGGCCATGTGGTTTGGATCCGCCTTCTTGTACCGCGTCTTCACCATGGCCCAGGCTTCCCTGGCACCTTGACGGCAGGCCGATATCTTCCATAAACGGAAGCGCTACCGTGCTCCCCGAAGCTTCTCCGCAAGCTCCCCAAGGCCCTCGGATAGGGAGACGGACGGCCATAAGGCCTGGACGACGCCACTCATCGCCTGCCGAACACGTTCGAGCAGTTGCACCAGCTCGGGAAGTTGGTCACCCGTTGAACCGGGCATTTCCTCCGCAGGGCGGCCTGTGAGCACACCTATAGACATATTTCTGTCAATTGACTTCCTCGCCGAACTCTCTTTTCAAAAGAGTTTGCTCAAGCACTTACTATAGATGTCGTGACGAAGCCGCTGATTCTCCTTCACGGAGCCAGACAGCTCGGCCTGAACACCTTTTAGCTCTTCTCCGAGCTGGGTGTGGGCATCCTGGAGTTTGTTCCTCTCCTGCTGCACCTTCATAAGCACCCTCTCGCAGGCCTTTAGCTGGCGCAGTAGCTGTTGCTTGTCCGGATCAAGTCCGGCAACATCTGCAATATTATAGTTAGACTTATATGCACGCCGCACACTGCCCATCCTGTTGAAATATGTGTTACCGGAGGGGGTCTCGGTGTCTCCTCCTGCGGCGGCCAGTGCGGCCTCAAGTTGGGCCTTGCACCCTTGTAACTCCTGAGACAATTGGGCATTCTTCTCCATGAGATCCTGCATATCAAATGATCCTTAAATCAGTTATTTTAACTACTTTAGGTCTCGGGGGCTACTGGCATATACAACTATTAAAATCCTTTACCCGTATGTCTTTTACATACTGCTCCGTGGCTCTGGTTAAACCATCTTGAGCGGCACAGAGGTGCGCGTCTCCCGCGTTAAAGGCATTCAGCGCCTCTGGGGAGAAACACGCGTCACGAAGAACTATCCGGCGGTGCCTATGATTCATGGTGCTCTCCACCTCAGACCTGGTGGCGGACAGCCTGTCGGTGTCCTCCGTTGGAGGGGTATCCGGCTCGCGCCTTGCGCTCGCCTCCCCCTCCGGACTAGGTGTTGGAGCCTGGCTGGCGGAGGCTTGGTTGGCAACCTCTCCGGGCACAGTCAGGCGAGCGCTCTTTCTCCTGAAAAAGTCATGAGCATTAATACACCTCCTAGGAATCTCTTTCCTAAACAACGGCCGCGAGCTATACCGTTGCGGTGACGTTTCGATTCGCACCGCACCCCTCTTCCGCCTGCGGGGCCGGACTGACCCTTGTTGATCAGCCGCTGCGGGTTCGGCTTCCCGCCTTGAAGGCACCTCCTGCAAGACACCGTTGTATACGGTGGTCAGAAATACGCAAGGATGAAGTAATGGTGTCAGGACTCCGATCATAATTACCTGGGAAGCCAGGGATAGGCCGGGGTAGTCAGCCGTAATGGCTACTAGAGCATTGTCCATGCTGAGTTGGTGGAACACCCTGTCAATTAGCTCCACCTTTATGTCCGGATCCTCTTCGGAGGCCGGGTCAAGGGATCTTCCCGGGTCCTCGGGTTGTGGAGCCGGACTATGTATGCCCTCCACATCCCGACGCAGTCCCTGCGTCAAAATCATAAAATAAGGCACTTAACGTTGAAAGCACTGGTCGGATGAATAAGCGTCCGCTTACCCAGCTCTGAGGGTTATTCATGGAGAACCCATTCAATGGGCTCGTCTGGAGAAGTCCTCTTGCTCCCCCTTGTATAGACCGGACAGGATCTTCACCAGATCCGTGGCCGATCCCGACCCCTTACGGCCATGACGGGTGGCGTCATTCTCCCCGTTGAAATCCCACATGGGGTGGCCCCTATATTGGAGCGGCTGCACCCCTCGCATGATGCATGTGGCCATGATTCCAATCATGGTCAATCCGGAATGGGCCAGCAGCCTTATCCGGCCCATCAAATAATGGACGCTCCTGTCTTCCTCCTGTTGAGGGCTCCGCGGGCGCCAACTTAGGCGTTTCTTCAGAGGAGCCTTGCTGAACTCCGGGAGGCCGATCCGAACTGGGTCCGGCAGTGGAGCATCTTCCACATAAAACCATTCCGAGGGCCAGTCTTCGGACGCATTCTTTGGGGTCCCGGATAGATATCCGGTCTCGGCGATGCGCCATATTTCGGCTCCGCCCACTTGATATATCGACCCCTCATGAGAACGGGGTACGAGGAAAAATAGCCTCTTCCACAGTGCAAAATGGGGCTCGATGCCCAGGAACAGCTCGCAAAGAGCTACGAAACCCGCGATGTGGAGAATAGAGGCGGGCGTGAGGTGATGAAGCTGGAGTCCGTAGAACTCCAGAAGCCCCCGGAGGAACGGATGTACGGGAAATCCGAGCCCCCTTATTAGATAAGGGACGAAGCACACCCGATCTCCTTTGGAGGGACTAGGGGTGGCTTCCGCTTGTTTTCCACCTCTGTAGGTGGCCAGCCCGGCTCGAACCGGGACCATAAAGGCCGGAGGAAGGTATCCCTCCGCTTGGAGCGTCACCAGCTTGTTGTGCGGGACAGAACATCTCCTCCAATCTCCTGGCTGAGGGCTAGGAGCGCGAGAGGAGGAGCCGCGTTGACGGTCCATGATGGAATGGATTTCTGGTCAGAAGCGCTCCGATGAGTACTCGCGGAAGGAAGATGGTGTGATTTGGATCTGGATTCCTGCGTCTCTTATAGGCAGATTATTTGCGCAGCTAGGGGGTAAAATATAAAAATACCCTGGCCTTTCGCATTCGTGCGACACGTGGAAGAGGGCCATTATTGGGCGTGGAGGCCAAGGAGCGCAACATTTGTAAGGAAGCCGGACACTATTCGGCAAGCACATGGAATTTGGAGGAGAACCCGCCTTGCAACGCCGAAGACAATATACGCGCCGGACTCGTCGTCATTGAAGCCTGGTTCGGGGGCTACTGAGGGAGTCCTGGACTAGGGGGTGTCCGGATAGCCGTACTATCATCGTCGGCCGGACTCCAAGACTATGAAGATACAAGATTGAAGACTTCGTCCCGTGTCCGGATGGGACTTTCCTTGGCGTGGAAGGCAAGCTTGGCAATACGGATATGTAGATCTCCTACCATTGTAACCGACTCTGTGTAACCCTAGCCCTCTCCGGTGTCTATATAAACCGGAGGGTTTTAGTCCGTAGGACGAACAACCATTACAACAATCATACCATAGGCTAGCTTCTAGGGTTTAGCCTCCTTGATCTCGTGGTAGATCCACTCTTGTACTACCCATATCATCAATATCAATCAAGCAGGAGTAGGGTTTACCTCCATCGAGAGGGCCCGAACCTGGGTAAAAACATCGTGTCCCTTGTCTCCTGTTACCATCTGCCTAGACGCACAGTTCGGGACCCCCTACCCGAGATCCGCCGGTTTTGACACCGACAACGGGGCTGTCGAGGGGGAGTGCATGGCGCTCGGGGCTGTCTCCAGCAGCGAGCAAGCAGGCAGGAGGTGGCCGCACGGCGGTGCGCACGCGTCGGGCACGCGCCCGTCCTCCTGGCAGAGGAGGAAGACGACAGGGGAGGTGGCGGTGGTGGGCTGGGCCGGCCAGCTACAGTGCTGGGCCGGTTGGTGGGCTGCACAGGTGAGGCCAGGTAAGATTCTCTCTCTCTTTTATTTGTTTCTGTTTTCTATTTATCTTTTGTTCTGTAAGTTTGTGGCATTACTAAAAATATCTAGGCACTTTCAAAAATCACCAAACTGTGCATGCCCAATGTTTAGAATATATCCAACATGGAACATTTTGGTTTGGGATTATTTGGACATTTAAGATATTTACTAGCATTTAAATGCCCAAATGCAATTAATTAATGATTTAATCCAGTGACCCTCTATTGTCCTAGAAAAGTGTGCACCATTTTTGTCAGAGGTTCTAGACCAAGGCAAAGATGATGAACATTTTAGAAGGGCATTTTGGGTTCACTGAAAATGATTTTTAGTAAACCCTAGTTCGTTTAAGGGGGGTGCTGGGGGTTCTGTCATCCCCACTTCAAGTTTCTTTAAATTTAAATATGATGCATGGATGCTTATGCAGAGTCAGGCAAGGACTAAGCTAGGGCTGTGACACGAGTGATGAGTCTGCCTCTCACTCGGGGGCTTAGTTGCAGCCCAGTGCTCGCCTAAGTGATAAAAATCCTACTGAGTGGAGAGCGATCCTCCCACTCGGGGGCTTAGCTGCAGTCTCGTACTAGCCTAAGTTTCAAAAATCCTACTGAGCGAAGAGCAATCCTCTCACTCAGAGGCTTAGCTGCAGCCCAATGCTTGCCTAAGTTTGAAAAATCCTACTGAGTGGAGATTGATCCTCCCACTCGGGGGCTTAGCTGCAGTCTCGTACTCGCCTAAGTTTTAAAAATCCTACCGAGTGAAGAGCGATCCTCTCACTCGGAGGCTTAGCTGCAGCCCAGTGCTCGCCTAAGTTTGAAAAATCCCACCAAGGGAAGAGCGATCCTCCCACTCAGGGGCTTAGGTGCAGTCTCGTACTCGCCTAAGTTCGAAAAAAGTCCTACGGAGTGAAGAGCAATCCTCTCACCCGGGAGGCTTAGCTGCATCCCAGTGCTCGCCTAAGTAATGAAAAATCCTACCAAGTGGAGAGCGGTCCTCCCACTCGGAGGCTTAGCTGCAGCCCAATACTCGCCTAAGTGATAAAAATCTTACTGAGTGATGAGAGATCCTCCCAGTCGGAGGGCTTAGCTGCAGTCTCGTACTCGCCTAAGTTTGAAATATCTCACCGAGTGAAGAGCAATCCTTTTACTCGGGAGGCTTAGCCGCAGTCTCGTACTTGCCTAACCGGTCGACTGGAACGTCAAGACCATTGCTGAGTGCCTTGCAGATGAGTTGATCAATGCTACTCAAAGGTTGCTCGATCAGGCGACTGGCCGTCCTTCTCCAGAAGTTGAGTACCTTGTTGATGAGCTGATCAATGCTACTCAAGGATCACCCAACCGGTCGACTGGAACGTCAAGACCATTGTTGAGTGCCTTGCTGATGAGCTGATCAATGCTACTCAAAGGTTGCTCGATCAGGCGACCGACCGTCCTTCTCTAGAAGCTGAGTACCTCGCTGATGAGCTGATCAATGCTACTCAAGGATCACCTAACCGGTCGACTGGGACGTCAAGACCATTGCTGAATACCTTGCTGATGAGTTGATCAATGTTACTCGAGGATCACCCAACCGGTCGACTGGTTGTCCTTCTCCAGAAGCTGAGTACCTTGCTGATGAGCTGATCAATGCTACTCAAAGGTTGCTCGATCAGGCGACTGGCCATCCTCCTACAGAAGCTGCATTAAGCAAACGGACAATAATTCGATAGAAAGGCGAATTTCATTTGAAGACAGACGCAGTGTGTGAGGTGAAAAATCCAAAGTTTCTTAACCGCAGAATAAAGTGCTCAATCATCAGGCTCGAAGGAGTTTTAACGGTTACAAATTCACTCGGCATTCCGAGGCAAATAAAAGTGATAAGCGTAATGTTTTTCTTTTGATTACATGGCGGGAGAAGGACTGGCCGGGTCGCAGAAGTTGTCAAGGTCGATGCCGTCGGCGATGTGAGTGGCTGCCTCAAGGAAAGTGTCCATGAAATCCTGGAAGGAGTGCTTCTTTGTATTCGCCACTTTGAGATCTGCCAACTTTTCCTCTTTAGCTTCCTTGCAGTGCACTCGGACCAGAGACAAAGCGACATCAGCACCACAGCGGGCGGAGGATTTCTTCCACTCTTGCACTCGACTCGGAATCTGGTTTAGCCGAGCCATCAAGGACTCGAGGTCTTGTGACAGTTCCTCCCGAGGCCAGAGCTCAGCATCCACTCGGGTCATCACCGCCTTCAGCCAAGCCAGATAGTCAACTGCATCATTCAAGCGCGATTCCAGTCGGAGCAAGTTCATCGCAGCTTCATCCTTCATGGGGCAGTTGATAGGGTCGAGACTTGTCTCGACCCGTCCAGTTTCGACCTCGAAGTCCTGACAGAGTTATTTTTCATCAGAATAAACAATGAGTCGACAGTATTACAAATCTCAGTCGACGACAGTTATTTAACGGGACAGACGTACCCTCAAGCTTCAGGACAAGCTTTGCCACAAGTTGCTCTAAATGAGACTCTAGCTTGCCAGTCTTGGTTCTAAGACCTTCGACTTCAGCGGTCAAGTTCTCTTTGTCCTTCTGCAGCTGCTCAACTTCACGATTAGCGTCCGAGACAGCCATCTTCGACGTCGCGTTCTCATCCTCCAGCTTGCCGACTGAAGCCACTCGTCCGCAAGCTTCGTCTTCTCGCGCGCTTCCTTTTGAGCAGCTGCAAGGTCCAGATCCTTCTGCTCCAGAGCTTCCTTCATCCTCTCTAAAGAAACAACACTCTTCAGACGAGACTGGAGTTGGCGATTTTCACTACGCACATCTGCTTATGCGAATTCACTCGGTTCAAAGAGACTGAAAGAAAAGCCAGTGCTAAGTGTAAAGCTACAAAGCAGACAAAATGGCTGAGTGATTACCTCCCATGATGGCTGTTTCTTCTTGAGCTTTCTTCAGATTCTTCTTCGCAAGTTCAAGATCAAGTTCCACACTGATATGCTTCTTCTTTAATTCGGTGAGCCGAGCTCCAAGATCACAAGACCTCTGCAGACAGGAAGACAGACATATCACTCGACACATACAAACAACAGCGAAAGAGAAGGTTTACTCTAAGACTACTGCCGAATAAAATATTCAACAGTAGTCTCGGGGACTACACCCAATGGGTGCACTTCAGCGTGCCCCCACTGGATCAGATCAATACTCAGTAAAAAAAGGCAGAGGCAGAATGACCAACACTCATCAGACCTTAGTCGACTGCCAGCAGCCGACCATGGTCTCGGGGACTACACCCAATGGGTGCACTCGACGTGCCCCCACTGATTCGGGAAGTGCAAAATCAGGGATTTCTTGGGTTCTAAATGAAGGAACACCCAGTGGGTGATTAGATATAAAGCAGCGTTCAAAAGTTCAGTCGGAAGTTTACTAACCTAAACATTGGTCTGAAGGGTAGTGCTGGCATTGTAGGCTATCTGACTAGCCTCATGCATCACCTTCACCTGCTCCATGACAAGATTTGCCTGGCGAAGAGCTTCCCTAGCGGCACTTGGTGAGTCATCCGGAGTTTGATATGTAGCAAAAAGGGATGGCTCTAGGGGGTCAAAGCAGCGGCCAGGTCAGACGAATGGAGTTGCACTGGTGCTGCACGCGTCTGTGCAGTCGACCTCGACGGACGATCAGTCGTCAACGGGTTGGCAAATGTGACGTTAGTCCGAGCTGTCGCCTCGAGTGCCGGCGTCGACTGAGGGATTTGGACTTCAAGTCTCCTTCTACTTGAACCTCCACTCTTCTTCTTCCTCTCTTGTGGGGGTTCTTCTTCCTCTTCGTCATCAGGAAGCACAACGATATCTTGTGGAGCTACATAAGAAGAGAAGCACCAATTTTTCAGTCAATCGACCACCCACTCGGTTGAACAGGACTGAGTTGAATGAACTTACCAGCCCGTGAGGTGGCTTCTTCGTCTTCTGGTGCCTTGTCAATGTCCATGTCAGTGGCAGAGGAGGTGGGGCTGAAAAGACACAAGAACTAGTCAGTCAAATCGGGAAAACCTTCAGTCGACTTACAGAAACACAAACAAGATACCCACCCTGAGGCAACGGGGACGTCCATCTTGATGCGCGGCAGCGTCTTGCGGGTCTTGGAAGGGGCGACTTTAGGCTGCTTAGCCACCTTCTCCGTCGGCTCCGGAGTCGACGTCCGAGTGCGCTTCTGGGTGGTGGCGCCTGGAGCCACACTCTTCACTCGACCGCCAGATGGATTGTGTTGCTGCTTGGAATGACGCTCAGAGCACGACAGTGAGTCGACCTCTTCCTCCTCGTCCGACTCCTCGCTCTCCTCCTCCTCCTCCTCTCCCGGGGACTCCCATTCGACACTCTTCTCTGCGCTGTCCTCCCCCTCCTGGTCCTGAGCCAAAGCCTGTTCGCCGTTGGGCATTGAGTACATCTCTATGAATACCTACAAAGCAAGTTGGCCAAAACAAGAGTCAGCCAACACCAAACACAGTCGGAATGCAAGCGGAAAACAGTCGGAACGGAGAAAGTACCTTGTCGGGTGGGTTGTCACTTTCGAAAGGGGCGACTCGCCTGGATCCTCTAGGTTTATCTTGATTACCCGTGATACCCTTCAACCACAAGGCCACGGTGCCGAGCGACACTTTTTCTGGATGGACCCGAGTGGAGTCGCCCGGCCCAGAGTACAACCACATCGGGTGGTCACGAGACTGGAGAGGCTGGATACGCCGAGCGAGGAACACCTTCAACAAGTCCATTCCAGTGACACCATCATTGATGAGCTGGACCGCTCGATCCACTAACATCCTCGTCTCCATGGTCTCAGCAGCAGTAACCTTCAGTGGAGCAGGAGTCTGGACACGGTCGAATGAAAAAGGAGGAAGACCGATCGACTGGCCCAGAGTCGCCACATCCTGGCAGTAGAACCAGGTCGATTGCCAGCCCCTGACGGATTCAGGGAGGATCATAGCGGGGAAAGCACTCCTATTCCTCTTTTGGATACCTAAACCCCCGCACATTTAGATAACGTGGGTTTTCAAGTCACTCGACTTCGCCTTCTTAACCGACTGGGAACAAATGGTGAAGATGTGTTTGAATAGACCACAATGCGGTCGACACCCTAAGAAGTTCTCGCACATCGAGACGAACGCGGCTAGATACGTGATGGTGTTGGGGGAAAAGTGATGGAGCTGTGCCCCAAAAAGTTCAAAAACCTTCGGAAGAAAGGATGCAGAGGAAGCGAGAAGCCCCGGTCGACATGGGTGGCGAGCAAGACACACTCACCCGGTCGAGGTTGCAGCTTTGTCTCTCCCTTCGGCAGCCTCGCCGCTCCCTCTACAATCAGCCCGGTCTCCTCCAACTCGGTCAGATCCTCCTGCTGGATCGAAGACCGGATCCAATCGCCTTGGATCCAGCCTAGCGGCAACCCCGAGTGCGATGGCGATCCGTGGCTTGGTTTCTTGCCCTTCGCCGCCCCCGTCGCCTTCTTGGCGTGCTCTAGTGCCGCCGTCTTGTCCTTCACCATGGTGGGAAAGCAGCGACGTCGGAGGCGGAAGTGCTTGGTTCGGCGGAGGAGCAGAGAAAGGAGAAGAAGAGGCGGGTGTGCAAAATGCAAGCACCCCGGCCCCGTCGCCTTATAAAGGCTCACTTCCGAGTGACTAACGCGTGGGGCCGGGCAATCCCTTCAAATCCTGCTACAGTTGCTCGCAGCGAATGTGGCGAAAAAGGCGGCGCGATAATCGAGGCGTCTCGGCTCGTCCGGGTTCCCCTTTTTCGGCGCCCTCCTACCCGCGCGCGCCTACGAAATTTCATATCCCGCAGAATCCGGGATTCCATGCAGACAATCTCGCCCGAGATCTCACGCTCCCACATGACACTCGACGGATGAGGCCACCAGTTCAGTCGACGACTTCCTGAATGGATCAAGGCAAGCGAGTCGACTCCGAAGTTTCAACGCAGGCGTTCAGCCTAACAGGAACACTCGCGGAGACACGAAGCACGGGACAGGTCCAACGCTGTCTTACTTTCCTCTCACACCTTAATCCATTCGGGGGCCACTGACGAGGATACAGACCCAGGGTAGGGTCATAGGCTCGACCTATACGTCCTACCAAAGGTCACTACCCTGGAAGATGGAAAGACCAAGAGTCAACAGAAGAACACTAGTCTCGTACGTCGAGTGCAATCCACTCGACGTTCACACCACTCGACGATCGTTACCTGTCGTCACTCGACCACAAGGAATATCACTCGACCATATCGAAGACCAGAAGCCGGAAGAACATACAACAGCCAGATATTTACTCCTTAGTCTTCATGAGCATTAAGAGTACTAAATGCTGGCGTTACTAGTAACGCCCTTACTTTATGTACATTAAGCCCCTTGTGATGGAGGGGAGCTGGGGTCCTGGCGCACTCTATATAAGCCGCCCCCCTCCTCTAAGACAAGGGTCTGCACACTCTGTAATTCAACACACATAATCCAATCGACCGCCTCCGGGCACCGAGATGTAGGGCTATTACTTCCTCCGAGAAGGGCCTGAACTCGTAAACATCACGTGTACATCTTCTCCATAGCTAAGATCTTGCCTCTCCATACCTACCCCCTTTCTACTGTCAGGCTTAGAACCATGACACTCATATTCATCAAGATCAATCAAGCAGGAAGTAGGGTATTACCTCCATAGAGAGGGCCCGAACCTGGGTAAACATTGTGTCCCCCGCCTCCTGTTACCATCAGCCTTAGACGCACAGTTCGGGACCCCCAACCCGAGATCTGCCGTTTTTGACACCGACACCTCCTGCCTTTCCCTCCTCAGGAGAGAAAGGAAAGGGGGGCACCTCCATCTTCCTTCCTCCCGCACTCCAAATAAGGAAGGGGGCGCCACTTGGGGGAAGACCCCAAGTAGGATCCAACCTACTTGGGGGCGCCTCCTGACTGCTCCCTCCACCCCCACCTACATATATGTGGGAGGGGCACCTAGCACAAGACATAAGATTGTCTTAGCCGTGTGCGGCGCCCTCCTCCACTGTTTACACCCCCGGTCATATTCTCGTAGTTCTTAGGCAAAGCCCTGCTGAGATCATTTCACCATCACTGTCATCACATCGTCGTGCTGCCGAAACTCATCCACTACCACACCATCTTGCTGGATCAAGAAGGCGGAGGATGTCACCGAGCTGGACGTGTGGTGGACGTGGAGGTGTTGTACATTCGGTACTTGATCGGTTGGAGCGTGAAGAAGTTCGACTACATCAACTGTGTTATCTAATGCTTCCGCTTACGGTCTACGAGGGTACGTAGACACACTCTCCCCCTCTCGTTGCTATGCATCTCCTTGATAGATCTTACGTGTGCGTATAAAAAAAATTGTTTTCCATGCAACATTAACCAACACTGGAGGCAGCCGTCGCCGCCGTGGTAGCGTCACGACTCCTCGCGACGCGAGGGAGGCCTGACATCAGGCCCTCTCGCCGAGTGCGAGGTTGGCCCCTGGCGCGGTATCCTGATGCGCCTCGCCGGGGTGCCTTGGTCCACGGGGAGCCGCACCTGGTCCTGGGCAGGCGGGGCGCCGCGGCCCCGTAGACAGGGAGGAACGGGGTCCTTGCGTGCGTCCCAGCCGTTGTGGCGTGGATGGGCCACGGTACGGGCCGCAACTTGCCTAGCCAACCCCGCCGTGAGTTCCCAGATTCCTCCCAAGGCCCTCTGGCCTTGGGGACCCTGAGGGCTCCGCACCGACTCGCTCAGCCTGGCCGCCGCTCCGCGAGTGTGCCACCGAGGCATGATCTACCTACGTTCCAAGGTTAATGCAATGTTCTAGAGAGATTGGTTGTAAATGGGGTTCATTGCTATCAACGACGCGGTCCGGGGCACCGCATCAGCTCATGAGGGTCCATGGCTTCGGGGGATCTTGACGACCTCAATGGCCAAGATGTCGGGAATGGCGCACTCGATCTCCACCTCCGCCACGTGGTGAACTTGTTGATGGAGGGACGGGGTAATGGTAGCCACTGTCCCTAAGTCAGCCCCCGGTTCATCCGCCTTGTCGACCGCTATTGCCGCCGTCAGGCCGTGCCGGCCAGGAGGTGGCCCGTGGGGGCAACTTATCTCGACCGATGCCCGAGGAAGCGCCTCTTGAGCTGGAGGGGAAGTCCAGCTTGCAACCTTGCTGTTGCGGGGCCCTCCAGGTCCTCTCCTGAAGGACGAGTAGATGCAGCAAGGGAAAGAGCGGATCTAGGGCGGGGGCCGCGACTCCGACAGAAAACGGGAAGGCTCCAGGCCCCTTCAAGCGGCGTTGAGCAGCTCGGCAACCCGGTCGAGCCAAGCGTCAGATTCACCATTGGTGGGACGGTGGTGCAACAGCTCACGCACACAAGGAGTGCGGTTTGCGCGTTCATAAGCCCATGATGAGTGTGAGAGGATGACGTCGTGGCGGCACTGAAGGGCGACGCGGCGGTGTGGTCGTCCTCGTTGTGCGAAGGGCGGTAGTGATGGGTTCTGCCGTCGATGAGCAGCATTGCCCGTGAAGGCGCTAGCCGTGGGGCAAACGAGGCAGCAAGGAGTACCACGGCCAAGGGGCACCGTCTGGGCGGCGCGAGCGGCCCAACGCTCAGCACGAACTCGGCGAGCTTTTGCCATGAATGTGCCAGAGCGAGAACATGGCGTGGTTGACGAAGAGGCGAAGCTTTGCACACCCCTACCTGGCATGCCAAATGTCGGAATCAAGGCTCCGCAGACCCAATAAGGTTCAAACTCTGGGGCGTGTGCGAAGAACCTCGCTTCACCGGGACGCTTTGCTCGCTACGCCCTAGGCTCGGTCTCACCGTGCGTGCGTGATTACTGGGAAGGGAAGAACATAGAGTTTACCCGGGTTCGGGCCACCTTGCGGTGTAAGACCCTACTCCTGCTTTTAGTGGATTGGCGTCACGGGGAGGTGGTGGATGAACTAGTACAGTGGGTTAGTAGCCTCGCGAGGGCTCTGGTGATGAGAATGAATCGATCAGGGTGGCGGTGAGCCGATCCCCTCTACGGTGGAGGCTAGTCCCTACTTATAGTGGCCTTGGTCCTCTTCCCTGTCGCGCGGGAAGGGATCCCACAATGGCAAATTTTGAAAGGGGACAAGAGGTACATCTTATCATGACGAAAGGTGGTCTTCGCCTGGAAAGCTTCTAGCCATGACGCAGCGGTGGGCTCGATGATGACATCCATCCTGCCGAGCTCGTGGTTTCGTTCTCATTGCACCGGAAGGGAAGCCTTTGGGGCCTCCCTTGGAACCTGCACATGTCCTTGTCTCTTTAGCACCAAAGAGGAAACTGACCATCCTGTGCCCGCTGGCGCCCGCCCGGCCTTTGTCGTCACAGCCATGGATTTAAATAGCGGATAGCAGGATGGTAGAGGATCGGGGTCTGTGTAGTGGAATGCGGATAGTGGGCGATATTGCGGGCGCTATGTCCACGTAGCGGATTTGTAAAAGCACTAGATTATTGGTTATATTTCTAGATACGTAACAAAAGTAATGATATCTAATTTGAGCAATAGCGGACACTATTGCTCTAGTGCTATTGCGGATGCAATAGTGGATGCTATCTCCGCTATTTGAAACTATGGTCGCGGCTCACGTCATCATGCGCCTCGCAAGGTAGGAGGCTTGCATAGAGATCTCCGCTCCTCAGGATACAGCTTGGAGAGGCGCTCCTTTGGAGGTCTTGGTGTCGCTCCCATCGCGAGGCTGTGGCCCCTCGAAGGGTCTTGCCCCTAAGGTCTTCAAGCTGGGTCGTGCCGGGCCGTCGAGGGGGCCACACGCTGGGCCATGGGCAGGCAAGTCTTGGTACCCCCGATGCCAGAACGGTGACACAATTGAAACCTCTTCCAAAATAGTGAATTCATCAAATAAAGTCATGACCTCTCCTAATCCACTTTTATCATGGTAATAAGATTCAACACCCTCCAAACTAGTGGGATAATTATTATTTAAAGTTGACACTCTTCCAAACCCACTTTCATCAATATAATCATCATAAATAGGAAGCATGCAATCCTTATAACAAATTTGCACATCAAATCTTGGGGTCTAAAAATATCATCTTCATCAAGCATAGCATCCCCAAGCTTATGGCTTTGCATATCATTAGCATCATGGATATTCAAAGAATTCATACTAGCAACATGCAATCATGCTCATCATTCATAGTTTTTATGCCAAGCATTTTATTAAATTATTCTTCTATCAGTTGAGCACAATTTTCCTTTCCATCATTTTCAAGAAAGACATGATAAAGATGAACAATATGAGGCCACCTCAATTCCATTTTTTAGTTTTCTTTTATAAACCAAACTAGTGATAAAATAAGAAACTAAAAGATTCGATTACAAGATCTAAAGATACACCTTCAAGCACTCACCTCCCCGGCAACGACACCAAAAAAGAGCTTGATGTCTACTACACAACTTGTTCTTGTAGACTCGTGTTGGGCCTCCAAGTGCAGAGTTTTGTAGGACAGTAGCAAATTCCCTCAAGTGGATGACCTAAGGTTTATTAATCCGTGGGAGGCATATGATGAAGATGGTCTCTCTCAAACAACCCTGCAACCAAATAACAAGGAGTCTCTTGTGTCCCCAACACACCAAATACAATGGTAAATTGTATAGGTGCACTAGTTCCGCGAAGAGATGGTTATACAAGTGTAGTAAAGTAGATATTGATTTTTTTAATAGGAACAAAAAAACCCAGCAAGGTAGCAAGTAACAAAGGTGAGCACAAACGGTATTGCAATGCTTGAAAATGAGGCATGTGGGTCATACTTTCACTAGTGCAATCTCTCAACAATGCTAATATAATTGGATCATATAACCATCTCTCAACGTGCGATGAGGAATCATTCCAAAGTTCTTATCTAGCGGAGAACATAAGATGGAATTGTTTGTAGGGTACGAAACCACCTCAAAGTTATCCTTTCCTATTGATCTGTCGAGCTATCCCTATAAGTGCCACAAATAGCCCAAGAGTTCATGCAAAAAATAACCCCATATGATACACATCAACCAGCTCTAATGTCACCTAGATGCTCCAATGTCACCACAAGTATCCATGAGTTGATTATACTATATGCATCACACAATTTTAGATTCATAATATTCAATCCAACACAAAGAACCTCAAAGAGTGCCCCGAGATTTCTACCGAAGAAACAAAGACGAAGATGTGCATCAACCCCTATGCATAGATTACCCCAATGTCATCTCGGGAATCCGCAAGTTGAGTGCCAAAACATATATCAAGTGTATCAATATGATACCCCATTGTCATCATGGGTATTTATAGCAAGACATACATCAAGTGTTCTAAAATCCATAAAAGTATTCAATCCGATAAAAGTGAAATCTCAAAGGAAAAAACTCAATTCATCACAACAAGATAGAGAGGGAGAAACACCATATGATCCAACTATAGTAACAAAGCTCGCGGTACATCAAGATCGTGCCAAATCGAGAACACGAGAGAGAGAGAGAGAGAGAGAGAGAGATCAAACACATAGCTACTAGTACAAACCCCAAGCCTCGAGGGTGGACTACTCCCTCCTCCTCATGGCAGCCGCCGGGATGATGAAGATGGCCTCCGGTGATGATTTCCCCCTCCGGCACGATGCCAGAACAGGGTCTAGATTGGTTTTTCGTGGTTATAGAGGCTTACGACAGCAGAACTTCTGGTCTACGGTTATTTCTGGGGGTTTATGTATTTATAGGATTTTTGGGCGTCGGTCTCACGTCCAGATGGGCCACGAGGTGCCCACTACCCACCAGCCCACGACCAAGGCCCCTGGCGCGCCCTGGTGGGTAGTGGCCACCTCGTTCACCTTCTGGTCCTCCCACGAGCTTCTAGTGCCTCTTTTGTTCAAAAAACCCGTCAAAAAGTTTCGTTGCATTTGGAGAACTTTTATTTCTGCACAAAAAACAACACCATGGTAGTTCTGCTGAAAACAACGTCAGTCCAGATTAGTTGCATTCAAATCATACCAAAAACATATAGAATTATTGTAACCATGGCATGACTACTTTATAAATTATAGATACGTTGGAGACATATCATCTATACATGAGTAGAGTTATGTTGTCGTGCGTTGTATCTACACATATTGTGCATATTGTGTGTATGTTTTGAAATGCATTGGTATGTGTGGGATTCGACACCTAGCTATCTGCCTTTGGTAGCCTTCCCTACAGGGAAATGCTCCTTAGTGCTTCAACTGAGTCACGGTAGTTCGCTACTGCTTCGGAACACTTGGATTAGCCGGCATGTATCCTTCTTTGTAAATGTGTCTGTCCCTTCGGGGAAATGTCACGCGTTGTTCCTTTAAGTTCTTGTAGCATGCTATGACTTGGGTTCATACGTTGATGACCGACATGTTCATTGCTGGGTTACGCATGCCTGTCCCTGTATGTTTGTGCCACCTTGGTTTATGACTAGTCATGTCGACCCAGGTTCTCTGTCGTATGGATGCTAGCGACACAATCATATACGTGAGCTAAAAGGCGCAAATGGTCCTGACCAAGGTAAGGCTGCAGGCGTGGGAATACCGTGCATGAGGCCGTAAAGTGATATGGTGTGTTACATGCTAGATCAGTGTGACTTAGGATCGGGGTCCCGACAGAGGCCCCCGACGTGTGGAGGCGCAACTGGTCGGGTCCTACGGTGCGGCGGTCGGCCCTGCCTCGCGGTGGTGGCGGGCGGCTCTGTGGCCGGTCAGATCTCGGATTGGCGGGGCGGCATGGAGGGCCTGATGGATGGATTGGCTATACGTGTGGTCTGCCCTCCGGTCATATCTTATCTGGCCGGTGCGACCTGCCCCATGCGCGATGGCGGTGATCGATGACGGTCCCATGCACACGAGGCTAGATGGAGGTTCCTCAAGCGGATCCGGGTGAAAACCGTACTCTTGGGTCATTGCCAAGACCGGCGATGGCATCATTTTCTTCATCGTCCGCTTCTTGAAGGCATCATCATGGAAAAGCTCTAGACCCCTATCAGCCACCTCCGGGGGAAACCCTAGATCGGTCGATCGGATGACGGCGGCGCTCTTATGCCGTATCCCTCTTGGGGGCGTCACTCTTGGAGGTATGCATAGGCTCGACGGACCAGTGGACGACATATGCGATGGAGCGGCATTCCATGTGACGCATCGAGGACGTGGAGTCTCGGCGGCGTGACGCGACAGAGCCTCGACGACGAATATGTGACGATGGACGCGCGTAGGGAGGATGTGTTGTCTGACGCCATGATGGTGTCGACAACACGGCCTTAGCTAATCACATCGATAATCCATGGGAATGGAGTCGCTTTGACAAGTGTGTGAACAAGGTCATGACTTGTAACAGGAAATTGAGCAGCAATCTCTCAGACCTCATCAATCTGGAAGTAGATTAAAAAGAACACTATAATGGATACGTTTCTTAAACCCTATTTGGATAGCATCAAAAAGAAAAAAACAAGGTGTTAAGGCAAAGTCGATGCGTTAGTATCTGCTCTGAAGATGGATAGATGGAAGACGACGACGACGACCGATGAGAGTGCGCCGGACCGTTTGTGCCCCAGACTTGGCATGTGGTTTGGTTGGAGCCTCCGGCTTTAAATGTTAGACCTAGGTGAGAGGCCTCGGTATTCGACTCACACTTTCTGCACCCCTTCATCAATGGATAGGAGTAGCGATAGATGTTGCCAAGATGGCGGCTTCAAACACATTGATATATTACTTTGTAAGGTCTTTATGAACAATTAATAAAGTGGCTGCATGCATTTTCCAGATGCATAGGCCGGGGGTCATCCTCCTTTTCATTTTCTTCTTCTAAGCAAACAGAAAACATAACCCATTTTTTGTGCCCTAAGAACAAAAAACAAAAGCGAACCAACGGTGGTTGGATGGTTAGAAGGACAGTGGTATTTCCAGCCCACCAGTGCTTAAGTCTTGGTCGTATTTATTCTGGATTTATTTCAGGATTTCCGGCGATGCGCGTTTAGCGGGAGGAGACGTTTCCGTCGACTACAAGATGCCTACAGTGACCTTGTAAAATCTCATCATGATATGCCAGTTCAGTTTCTCGGAGGTGCTCATAAAGGTAGGATGTGCATGTATACATTCATAGGGATGAGTGCATGCGCATGTATACGAGCGTTTGAGTCTGTACTCAGTTAAAAAACCAAAAAAAAACACCCGGTTGCCAGTCCGATCATGGAGCAAGCCTGTCGTCCGATAATCAGGTGTTTCTCATCACACGAATCAAGCCCTCCAATCGATACCCGCAAAGAAAAAGTCCTCCAATCCAAAAAGTAAAAAGCCATTGCCATTTTTCACCAAGGCAAGGAAAACAGGACACCGTTCCTTCGCCGTGACGAGAACAGAAAACAGAACACCCAGTCGACCGTCCGATCATCGAGCAAGCCTGTCGGGCCCGGGCGGGAGTCGCGTGGGCCGTTGGATCGAGCGCGTCCACTAGTACTAAACCACGCGTCCCCCCAAAGGCCCACCCCCAAAACCCAGAATCCCGCCTCTAAACCCTAGCCGCCGGCGCTGCCTATATTCCCCTCCTTCCCTCCTCCGCAGTCCTCTTCCATTTGTCTGGGAGAGGCGGCCGAGCGAGCGAGCAAGCGAGCGCGGAGCATCCCCCGGCAGATTCGTTCTTCTGGTAAGCTCTCCCGCTTCCTCGATTGGTTTCAACCTGTTTCCTTCCGCTTTCTCTTTCCCCGATCTCTCTCGGACTAGTCCCCAATCCCTAACCCTAGCCGCCTACCCCGGCAGTCTCCGCCGTATCCAATCAGGTCCCCCCTTCCTCCACCTCACCCTGTCTATCCGTCTCACCGCCGGTTAAGCGCGCGGTGTCGGCGGGAAGCAGCATCCGGTGGTGAGCCGGCGGCGGAACCAGCCGTATGGGCTAGTAGTCGTTTTATTTATTTATTATTGTAAGCCGCCTATATACGCATCGGAGCTTTAACCTGGTAGTGGTAGGCCAGTTGGCCATCCTACAGATGCATCGTATACTGTGTCCAAGTTGGTTCGACCAGCGTATTTGTATAGCTTAGCTCGCCGTGGATTACTATGAATTGATCTAGCGCTGTTGATTAGTACAATTTGATTTGGCATGTTCAAGGTCCTGGTAGTGTAGGCATATATTACCCTACTGTAACTTTGTGTTCTTATTTCCTAATTGTCCATGCATGTGGTAGCATTAGTCACAGTCATCATAATTTATCTGGCTGTAGAACATCTTCATATGGTTTCCTTTTTGTCAATCAGCCCTGGTGATGTAGTGTGCAGTTGCCTCATGAATACCTAGTTATTGTGGCGGTGTTTAGCCTCTTTAGCTTGACTCCTTAATCAAATAAACTTAACTCATGGTCGGATCCTTTGTAACTGTTTAACTAAGAAATATGTCTCACTGATAGAGATAAACAGTATCTATGTACTGAAGTAACGGTAACTATCTTATGAATGCGTTGTTTCATTTGTGGTAGATGTTTTTGCATCCTGCAACTGTATTTTAGCAAAACTATTTTTTGATTAACCATGTAACTGCATTATGTGGTTCTCAAGCCTTTCTTAATTTTACTTGTGGAAGAACACTAAGCTACGTGAAACTGCTCAGTAGCCTGTAGGTCTAGGACAGCTCACAAGTGCTATTTTGTTTTAATTTGTATTTGTACTTAGATGCTTTATCCTTAAATGTTGCTGACTGACACAGTCTGTTCCTCCCATATTTGTCTGGCTAACTGATACAATCTGGTCTTTCAATATTTGCCAGGGCAGGTGCAACAGTCATGGATATCACTCAGATTCTGCTAGCTGCTCAGTCTCCAGATGGCAACCTTCGCTCAGCAGCAGAAGGCAACATCAAGCAGTTCCAGGAGCAGAATCTTCCCAACTTCCTCCTATCCTTGTCAGTGGAGTTATCAAATGATGAAAGACCACCAGAATCTAGAAGACTTGCTGGTATTATCCTTAAGAATTCACTGGACGCAAAGGATTCTGCAAAGAAGGAGCTGCTGATTCAGCAATGGGTCAGCTTGGATCCGTCAATCAAATTGCAGATTAAGGAGTCATTGCTGATAACACTAGGATCTTCGGTGGGTGATGCACGGCAGACATCATCACAAGTCATTGCAAAGATTGCATCCATTGAGATACCCCGTCGGGAATGGCAAGACCTCATTGCCAAATTATTGAGCAACATGACACAGCCTGGGGCCTCTGCGCCACTAAAGCAAGCAACTCTAGAAGCATTGGGGTATGTGTGTGAGGAGATTCCTCCTGAGCACTTGGAGCAGGATCAAGTGAACGCTGTTCTGACTGCTGTGGTTCAGGGGATGAACCAGACAGAGCTAAGCTCTGAAGTCCGTCTTGCAGCAGTTAAAGCTCTGTATAATGCTCTTGACTTTGCTGAGAGCAACTTTGCAAATGAGATGGAGAGGACCTTTATAATGAAGGTAATATGTGATACTGCTGTATCTAAGGAAGTGGAGATCAGACAGGCAGCCTTTGAATGCCTTGTGGCAATTGCATCCACATATTATGTGCACTTAGATCCTTATATGCAAACCATATTCAACCTGACAGCTAATGCTGTCAAAGGAGATGAGGAACCAGTTGCACTGCAGGCTGTTGAGTTCTGGAGTACTATTTGTGAGGAAGAGATTGAACTCCAAGAGGAATATGAGGGATCTGATGATGCTAACTCAACTGTAAATTATCGCTTCATTGAGAAGGCCCTCCCTTCACTTGTTCCAATGCTGCTAGAAACTCTGTTGAAGCAAGAGGAAGATCAAGAGCAAGATGATAATGCTTGGAACATTTCCATGAGTGGCGGAACATGCCTTGGACTCATTGCTAGAACTGTCGGTGATGCAATTGTCCCTCTTGTGATGCCATTTGTGGAAGCTAACATCACAAAGCCAGACTGGCGTTGTCGTGAGGCAGCCACTTTTGCATTTGGTTCTATCCTTGATGGCCCATCCCTTGAGAAACTTGCTCCCTTGGTACAGGCCGGACTTGATTTCTTGCTCAATACAATGAATGATCCAAACAGCCAGGTAAAAGACACCACTGCATGGACTCTTGGACGGGTATTTGAGCTTTTGCATTCTCCATGCAGTACTAATCCAATCATATCAAATGCAAACCTTCCTCGTATCATGGCTGTGTTGCTAGAGAGTAGCAAAGATGTTCCAAATGTGGCTGAGAAAGTCTGTGGAGCCATATATTTTCTTGCCCAAGGTTATGAAGATGCAGAGCCGGCCTCATCTTTGCTTACACCTTATCTTCCTAATGTTATTGCTGCACTCCTTACTGCTGCGGATCGTGGTGATATGACCCATGTGAGGCTTCGTGCATCTGCTTATGAAGCGCTGAATGAGATTGTAAGAGTCAGTAACATACCTGAAACTTCAAGCATTATAGGCCAGCTATTGCAGGAGATCATGAGAAGATTGAACCTGACATTTGATCACCAAATATTTTCATCAGGCGACAAGGAGAAGCAAAGCGATCTGCAGGCTTTGCTGTGTGGTGTACTGCAGGTCATTATCCAGAAACTGAGCAGCTCAGATGCGAAGTCCATAATTGCACAGACTGCTGATCAGCTGATGCTTCTGTTTCTCCGCGTCTTTGCCTGCCACAGTGCTACTGTACATGAAGAAGCAATGCTTGCCATTGGTGCTCTTGCTTACGCCACAGGTCCAGATTTTGTGAAATACATGCCTGAGTTTTTCAAGTACCTTGAGGCAGGCTTGCAGAATTATGAAGAATACCAAGTATGCTCCATCTCTGTAGGGGTGGTGGGTGATATTTGCCGTGCCTTGGAAGATAAAATTTTGCCCTTCTGTGATGGGATCATGACTGTGCTTCTCAAGGATCTCTCAAACTCACAGCTCAACAGGTCTGTCAAGCCTCCGATTTTCTCATGCTTTGGAGACATTGCTCTTGCCATCGGTGAGAATTTTGAGAAATACCTGCCGTATGCTATGCCAATGCTTCAAGGGGCAGCTGAGCTTCTTGTTGTTTTGGATCAAAATGATGAGGATATGGTTGATTATGGTAACCAGCTCAGACGGGGAATATTTGAGGCATACTCTGGCATACTACAGGGCATAAAGGGTGCAAAAGCTCAGCTGATGATACCTTATGCAGGCCATCTATTGCAGTTCACTGAAGCTGTCTACAAAGATCGGAGCAGGTTGATGTCATTTCTATTGCCTTTCTTCTTTTGTTACATTACATGGGTGATTGGTTCTCTTCCTAAACATTATATATATGCATGTGTTTACTTCCAGGGATGAGAGCGTGACAAAAGCTGCAGTTGCTGTCCTGGGGGATCTTGCGGACACACTTGGGCCAATCTCAAAGGATCTGTTCAAGAGCCACCTCTTCCATGTTGAGTTCTTGAGGGAGTGCCTCGATCTGGATGATGAAGTCAGGGAGACGGCGTCATGGACCCAGGGGATGATAAACCAAGCGATAGTTTCCTAGACGAGAAATTATCTTGCGTCGTCTGTTATGGTGGATGTTTGGTTTTGTTGCTGCGCCATACCCCGTTTGGCTCAGATGAACAGAAGGGTACCAAAGTATAGTGTCAGTCAGTCGTAGGAACATTGTCGTAGATGTCTTGTGTGGTGGTTTATTATTTTCAGTCTGTCAAGTCGTTATGCGTCACATTCGACGGCAGTGGGGTTTATGGTCATTGGACGTCTTGAACAGCTAAACTTATTATTGTATTCTACTCGTTTGTGTTGCCTACTTGCATCCATGCTATGTTGCTGCTTGGTGGTACATTGTTCTTATCGATCGTCTCCGCTGGTAAGTTATTCTTTATCTGTTCCAAGGAATTTGTCGCTCGAAGATTTTGCTGGAGAAAATGTCTCTTCTGCAGGGTGTCGTGCGAGTTGCAGTATGCAGCCGCTGCACTCAGGTGGTCTGGTTACAAAATCTGGAGAAACTGTAGAAGGTGGTCTTTATTTCGTCCAAATACACATACGCACTGCGATTCCAACTGTTCGCGTACGAACTCACTGTAGCAAACCTGTATGCTATGCTCCATCAGGGTGCAGCTCCAGTGCCATCTTCAGGTGGCCTCGGTGGAGATGATCTCCAGCTCCGCCCACCACAGGGGCGACACCTTGGGGGTGGCGGCGTCCGGCGGCATGGCCGTGATCTCCCTCAGCCGCCTCGCCACCTCTGCCATGGCGGGTCGCCGCCTCGCCTCCCGGTCGGTACAGGACCGAATCACACCGTCCAGCCTGTTGACGGTCTCGGCATGGAGGGGCGCGTTCCAGCTCAGGTCAGGGTCCATCACGTCCCTCAGCTGCCTCTCCCCACGGAGGAAGCTCGCCGCCCAGCCCTCCAGCAGGCCGCCGGCCGACGCCGTGAACCTGCCGGACATGATCTCCAGCAGCACCATGCCGTAGCTGTACACGACGCTCTCCCTGTCGGACAGCGCCAGGAGGGACTGCAGGCTCGCCATCTCCGCCCTTGTCGACGAGGCGTCATCGGAGCAGAAGAAGACGTCTGCGATCTTGGCCGCGAAATCGTCGGTCAGGTACACGGTGGACGTGTCGAGCGTCTTCAGGATCTCCGGCGGGCTCAGCTGGTGCATGTGCTCCAGGCAGTAGGCGATCCCCACCGCCACCCGCAGCCGGGTCGGCCAGTCCAGGTGGCCGTCTTCCCTCACTGCACAGCAAGCAACAACACCGTTAGTCAATCTTCTGCAGCTCATGAAAATCATCGTCTCTTATGGATGGAACTGGATTAGTTTTACCATGGAGATGGTCGAAGAGAGTGCCGTTGGGAGCATACTCGAACACCATCATCCTTGTGAATGGCTGCTCTTCCTGGCAGTAGCCCAGCAGGTTCACAAAGTTCTTGTGGTTAACTCTGGACAGGCTTGTTATCTGAAACCGCACATTGTCCATTATTAGTAAGTTTATTATTTTCAGGGTAATAAGCAGTATCTAATTTGTTCAGTTTCATCCTAGCTTTGCAGCCACCTTTTTCCTGAACTGTGTTTCGCAGTGCTTGGACCACTCCTTGCCGGACTTCTTCGTCGTCGATATGACGGCGATCTCGACGCCGCTCGACAGCGTCCCCTTGTACATCATGTAATCCGACAGGCAGCCGATGACGTTGCTGAAATCTTCGCAGGCCGCCTGGAGCTCCGACCTCTTGAGCGCCGGCACGCCTGCAGCCAACCCCCAATCACCTCCAAGAAAAGAAGGGAGCCACGTAGCAGTACAGATGGAAACTTGGCACAGTTTTCAGGGGGCGAGCTTAACCTGTCACGAACGCTTTCTGCAGCTGCCCGCTGAGGCCGGTGGCCCACGGCCTGACGGTGACCACCTTATTGGACCGGTAGCACAGGACGAACAGTGCCGCTGAAATGGCCACAAGGAGGGAAGCTCCTGCTCCGGCGATGACATAGATACGCCGCCTGGTAGGAGCATGCCCCGCCGCCTCAGTCGACGTTTCTCCGACCGCCGCAGCGCCGTGGGCCACCGTCGCTGGCGTCGGTGGCACCGTGATGCTGTGCGCAGGCTTCTCGACATCCCGAGGCGGCACCGCCAGAGGCTTGGCGACTTCCGGCGACGGTGCGGGGGCGCTTGACGGGGATCCAGCACCCTGCAACGGCGGAGAACTCGTCGTCGGCGTCGGTGCCGGTGCCCATGGCCAGGGTGGCCACTGCGGGAACGTTGTGGACTGCTTGGACCTGTACCTGGTTGGTTGTGGCAGAGCTTCTCGGATGTGTACCTCTTGGACTACCCGCCTGCCAATGATTGGAGTCGGCAGATGGGGGTGAGCAGAAGCGGTGAAGAACAATTGGACAAGGGACATGCACCAACCGGGGTTGCTCGGTGGTTCAGCTGTCCATCTCTGACAGCCGACACGCCATTCCCAAATCTTATTGGTGTTTATCCATGCAATGCAATCTAAGAAGATGGGCGCCAAGAATGTTTTTGCAGTATTTTAATTGTTTTTTTAATCGTTTTCCTTGCGAATTTAAAATGAAGAGTGGAATGTTGCGATGAGGAGACATGCAGATGATGCAGATGAACAAGGTTCTAAGCTACTCTGCCTAGGCAAAGAAATATTTCATGCTACTACGATAATGGCTTTCACGAGATTTTACACTCTATTCTCTCCCAGTGACACTGAAATCCAGAGCGTTCCTGCACCGAACATGAGAGGCATCGTGAGAGAGGTCTCACCGGTCTGCGGGGCGTGCATCTTCCTCCCGGTTGTTCACCCATCCTACAGTGAGAGGGTTCGTATTACCATCACTATATATCTCAACTTTAAAGAGACAAAAACAAGCAAGTGGCGAAAAATTAACCAAAAGAAGGGAAGAAGTTTGCTCTTATAACACAGACACACACACAGGAATCAAATAGCAGCAATAGTTCTTCAGCAGCAGCAGAGGCAGGACGTACCTCGCTGAGCATCGGAGCTGCAGGTGCCAAGACTGAAACTGAGGCAAGCGAGCAGCAGCGCAGCCGCCGCGCAGCTCGGCCTCCCCATGGACCGACACGGATGGAACTCCGGGATGGGGAGAGAGGCCTGGGCTAGTCAAGCCCGCGCGTGCACAGTATGGTGGAGCGGTGGCGCGAGGGAGGGGAGAGGAGGAAGAAGGCTCGGGGTCAAGAGGCAGATAACCGAGCAAGGAGCAAGGAGCAGGGAGGATATTGGGCGCGCGGCCACCTGGAAGGAGAGGAGGGAGGGGGGTGGCGACGATGGCTTTGTTGTTTTGCTGGGGGCGCGACCACCGAATGCCACGCCGCCCACGGCACGCCCCGATGAAATCCTGCTTGCTTGGCTCTGTTCGGATTAGAGCGGTACGACGCGCGTACGTGCCCACTCTCGGTCTCGGAGTCCAGTCTACCGACTGCCGCATTGGACGGCTCCAGGTGAAAACAAGGCTAGATGGCGTCGTCGTCCATCGCGGCGGGGTTGGCTGCGGATGCGCTAAGGGCATTTCTCACCCATCCTCTATACGGGTCAGAGCATCTATAGCCGGGAAAAGCAAATATGACCCCTTAAACGCTCGCGGACGCGTCCGGTCAATGACCGAAATGGCCATTTTAAATCCTTATTTATCCGTCAGTGCAACTACACTTGATACGGACATGGGTGATGCTAGTGATGTCAAGAAATCAATAAGACGAAATATTTACGCTCCTAATTATTTTCAGTTGAGTGAAGATAATGAGGCAGACAAAGCTTTGGACAGTATTTGTACGCAAGATGATGCTTTACAAAATATGTGGCGTCCTGATCAAGAGAGGATTAAAGCAGAGTCAATAGTTGGTGTTGTGCCAAAATATGAAATACTAGTAGATGCTACAGTATTAGCAAAGGAAGAGAGGAAGTCCCAGGCATGTACGTTTGATCAAGGTGAGCAGGAATTTGGCTGTTTCTTTGGGTTGTCACGTCCAGAACTTGGACCGGCTATGTATGTACAAGAGATATTTTTTAATGAGACTAATCAAAGAATCCTAATTAGCTACTATTTCTCACGATCAAGACCGCCGGAGCAAGATGCGTACGTCAACAGGTTTCAATGGTGGAAATTACTTTGCGTGAGAGATATCAGATGGGGGCCACCAAATAAATTGTGTTTAGTTATTTTGGTATTTAATCTGTACTGGTTACCTGCTAAAATAAAGCACGTGATCATATTTCTTTTCTTAGTTGTTAGGTCGACAGTTAGAGACGTAGAGAAGATTTTACACGGTCAAACTTCTCAGGCAAGTTAGCTATACTAGTATATATAGTCCTTGAGCGCTCTTGTAAAAGGAGGTTATATTTTATGAAATAGACAGATATGTTTTCGAGGGTAGATGCCCGTATCAAGTTTTTGAGGTAGCTTTAGAAAACCTCTTTGTTGCGATTTCTGCGAGGAAATTGTTTTGCGCGTGAGGTGCCGTCGTTCGGATTGTTTCTCTCGTGCTGAGCCGCAAGGTTCAAACCCTCTAATTCGTGTACATTGCGTGCGCGGGCGAGAGGCTATTGCTGCTAGAGGTGGAGTACCGTGAAAGATCGGGCCGCAACAACAGGTCGGATCTCACCAAGAGGTTCGGTCCATATCAAGTGGTATTCAGAGCAAAGGTTGTTCACGGTACAATTTTCTTCTTCGAGTCACTATTGAAACTTTTTTATCATGAGGAAAGATTGTAGCTCACAAATGATGATGTCGATGGAGAAGGATCCATTGCGTGCCTTGCCTTGGTACCAATGCTTCACGCGTGTGCTCGTCGAGACGGCGAGTTGTGCAACGTTGATAAATTGCTATTCCAGTATGAATTTGGTGAGTCAGACTATGGTTGATGCTTTGAACCTGCCTTTGGCAGAACATCCAGAACCATATGAGCTTTGGTGGAAGGATCAGTTTGTCAAGATTGTGCATCGCGTCGAGGTACAGTTCAGTTTATGTGGATATGGTGATCTAGTCATGTGTGATGTGCTTCCTATGCACATGCATACATGTTCGGTAATGCTAGGAAAACCATGGACGGATAAAAGACAATTGACATATCATTCTGTTGGAGAATTTTCTTTTGTACGTGGGAAAAAATACATACCACTTGATTCATACACATCGGAGAACGATATGGCTGATCGGAAGAAGCGGGATATTGCTCAAACTGCATCAAAAGTAAAGAAGAAGGTTGAAGCTCCTGAAAATTTTCTGGTCATCGCTCCATCTGCTATTGGTGAAGAGATTGACTTGAAACCGAGGACGGTTTCGTTTCAAGGAGGAGAGGATGATACGGACATGGGTGATGCTAGTGATGTCAAGAAATCAATAAGACGAAATATTTACGCTCCTAATTATTTTCAGTTGAGTGAAGATAATGAGGCAGACAAAGCTTTGGACAGTATTTGTACGCAAGATGATGCTTTACAAAATATGTGGCGTCCTGATCAAGAGAGGATTAAAGCAGAGTCAATAGTTGGTGTTGTGCCAAAATATGAAATACTAGTAGATGCTACAGTATTAGCAAAGGAAGAGAGGAAGTCCCAGGCATGTACGTTTGATCAAGGTGAGCAGGAATTTGGCTGTTTCTTTGAGTTGTCACGTCCAGAACTTGGACCGGCTATACATGTACAAGAGATATTTTTTAATGAGACTAATCAAAGAATCCTAATTAGCTACTATTTCTCACGATCAAGACCGCCGGAGCAAGATGCGTACGTCAACAGGTTTCAATGGTGGAAATTACTTTGCGTGAGAGATATCAGATGGGGGCCACCAAATAAATTGTGTTTAGTTATTTTGGTATTTAATCTGTACTGGTTACCTGCTAAAATAAAGCACGTGATCATATTTCTTTTCTTAGTTGTTAGGTCGACAGTTAGAGACGTAGAGAAGATTTTACACGGTCAAACTTCTCAGGCAAGTTAGCTATACTAGTATATATAGTCCTTGAGCGCTCTTGTAAAAGGAGGTTATATTTTATGAAATAGACAGATATGTTTTCGAGGGTAGATGCCCGTATCAAGTTTTTGAGGTAGCTTTAGAAAACCTCTTTGTTGTGATTTCTGCGAGGAAATTGTTTTGCGCGTGAGGTGCCGTCGTTCGGATTGTTTCTCTCGTGCTGAGCCGCAAGGTTCAAACCCTCTAATTCGTGTACATTGCGTGCGCGGGCGAGAGGCTATTGCTGCTAGAGGTGGAGTACCGTGAAAGATCGGGCCGCAACAACAGGTCGGATCTCACCAAGAGGTTCGGTCCATATCAACACTCCTCATTTTTCTTCTCATATGTCCGGTCATTTGTACATGATGAAGAGAGAAAAATAAAAGAATGAATAAAGAAAGAGAAAATATGGTCCAGGGTGGGGCTGCATCCTACGTGTCGGAAAGTCCGGGCGTGCCCGCGAGCCCTCATATCCTCCCCATATTTGAGATGGTTATGAGGGTTTGCGAACAACTCAGACATATATGGATGATACGAAGGGTCCTGTTGGGTCACATTTTTCATTCTCTTTCCTGTCCGGTCACCAATCGAGCACGTTCACAGGTGTCTGGGGGATGGTTTGAGGAGTCCAGTTGTGGATGCTCTTAGAGCATTAAAAAGTTGGTTTAATTTTTTAACGCGTACCTTACCGATACCCTAAAACGCCTAGTTGAGGAATTATTACCCTCCGGTGCCACTCCCTCTCCTAAATATACTCGGCCGCTGCGGCTCGAAGTAAAAGTTGAACCTCTCCCTGGTCTCGCCTCCGCCACTGCCTCTACGTCGGTGCACCTCATGTGACCGCCTGCCGGCCCCGCCGCTAACTCGTTACCTTCCTTGCCCCCCGCCGCCCTTCTGCCCGTCATCGAGCCCGTTCGTCCCCCTTCGCCTTCACCGAAATGAACGTGAAACAGTGCCGCCGTTGCCATAGCCGATTCGTCGGATTGATTTAAATCTTCTTCATTTTCTGTTGGCCGCCGCATCTGACCTTACTTGCACACCGCTGTAGGTCATTTGCACGCGTCACTGCCCGCTGGTTTGGTCTAAACGGCACTGCCGGCCGGTGCACCACCACCGCACCGCAAGTGTTCGATGGTTTTCCTAGGTGAGTTTTTTTGTTCGTTTCTTTGAACTGATCCGTTTGAATTGTAGATGCAGAGGTTGAGGGAGATAGTCTTCGAGGGCTCATCGTCATTCGAAGAGGAAGAAGGTGACGATGACTTTGAAACCATTTTAGGCATGACTTTCAATGATGATGTTCGGTGGCCTAGGAGAGAATCACGGTTTGACCGCGTACACATCAACCGTGATAGAGCGGAGGGTCATGCCAAGACCATGAGAGACCGCTTTGATCCAAAGCCAACCTATCCGGATAAGTAATTTTGCCGGCGCTTTCAGATGCACACAAGTCTTTTTCTGACCATTGCAAAAACCGTTGAGAGGTATGATGACTCATTCAAGCTCTAGAGAAATGCAAGTGGAGAGTTAAGTGTAAGCCCTCTGATGAAGTGCATTGCGGCTGTTCGAGTCTTGGCATATGGGTGTTTGGACGATGCCGTTGACGACTATTCCACATTTGTGAAGACACAATCTTGGAGGCCGTTCGAAGGTTTACTAAAGTTGTGCGATGTTTTTGGACCTGCGTACTTAAGAGCACCCAACGAGGAAGACACCCAGATGCTGATGATAGAGAGTGAAGCAAAAGGATGGTCAGGGATGTTTGGATCACTTGACTGTATGCACTGGACATGGAAGAATTGTCCTGCGGGGTGGAAGGGTCAGTACAAAGGCCATTGCAACGATCCAACGATCATTCTTGAGGCAGTTGCAATGAAGGATCTTTGGATATATCATTTATTCTTTGGTTTGCCGGACTCTCACAATGACTTGAATGTGCTGTCGAGATCATCACTGTTTCTAGGCTTATTACAGGAGATGCTCTTGCTTGCAACTACCCGGTCAATGGGCACAACTACTCGATGAGTTACTACCTTAGGGATGACATCTATCCACCATGGACCACATTAGTCAAAACAATTTCGTGTCGAAAAGGTAACAAAAATATTGACTTTGCCCAATGCCAAGAAGCTGCTACGAAAGATGTGGAGAGAGCCTTCGATGTGCTTCAGTAGCGCTTTGCAATTGTTCATGGCTCTGTCGAGTACTAGAGCTCCAAGGTTCTATGGCAGATCATGACTTGTTGCATCATATATCATAACATGATCATTGAAGACGAGAGGAATATACCTGAGAACTTTCGATACATCACCAACGAGACTCCGGTTGAGCCAGAGTATGATACAAACAAGATCCTGACATTCCTTGAAGAGTATTGCAAGATCGAGAACCAACAAATTCATGCTCAGCTCCAAGAAAATCTTGTTGAGCATCAATGTTAATGTCATAACGAGTCCTAATTGTTCTGTCACTTGTTTTGTGCTACACTTGGACCATTCTATGTGTTCAAATTGGAATAAGTCGGCACGTAAACTTTATATTCGATGTGTAAACTATATTCATCATTTGCTTGAACATTCATATTTTGTTTTGTTTCTATGTGTGCTATGCAAAGTTTAGAAAAAATAATCCTGCTGTATAAAAAGGATCGGTTAGGTCCGGTCAAATATTAGTGAAGTAAAAATACTTCATTAATTTTTAGAAAATCGGTTAAAGCTGCCCTAACATCAGCATTTGGCTCACCGATGTACTGGAATCATCCAAGCCGGTGCACACATTTGTTCTCATTTTGAGCATAAATTTCACACATCAACACAAAACACATGGCATATATTGAATCACAAACATCATTCCAACCAAGTTCGTGCCCAAAAGTCCATGCCCACAAGTTCAAATTCATGCCCACAACATAATTAAACCAAGTTCAACATGCAAACCAAGTTATGATGACACAAACGAAAGGCACAAGAATCAAGCCTCGTCCTCGTCCTCGTCTTCATCCTCATCTTCCTCCGATTCATCCGACTCCTCCGAAGACGATTCTTCCTCCTCTTCTTCATTGTTGCGCGCCGTATCCTGATCATGTGAAGCTCGGAAGGTGTTGCCAACATCTTCAACGGCATCTTCATGCGAAGGTGGCACACCGGCGCCCGGAGGTGCACCCATGCCCCCAATAAGAGACGCAAAACTCATGCCACCCATGCCACCCATGCCGTCCAAGCCGCCCGGAGGTGCTCCAAAGCCACCCATGCCTCCCATGGTCTCCATGGTAGCTCCAAAGCCACCCATGAAACTCATGCCGCCCATGGTAGCTCCAAAGCCACCCATGGCACCAAGGCCACCACCACCCAAGCCGCCAAGGCCACCGCCACCCGTGCCGCCAAGGCCACCTCCACCCATTGTGCGAATCCTGGCTCTTTTTTGAATCAAGACTTCTTCACGGGCAAGGTTGTCATACTCCTTTTGTGCATCATTGAACAAAGATGTGTCCAAGAAGAACAAGTGCTTCTCCCATTCCAACAACTTAGCTCGCTCCTCCATGCCCACCTTCCTCTCCTCCAATGACACTTTCCTTTCCTCGGCGGCCATCCTCTCCTCCTCGGTCGCCAACCTCCTCTCCTCGGTCGCGACATTTTGGTTCCTTGCCATTTTACTCACCTCGTTGGCTTCTCTTCTTGCGCTGACAATTGCTTCCATAGCATTTTTGATCTTATCATCTCCTTTCCTCTTCTTCTTTTCTTTTGCGTCTTTCTTCGTGCCATCCGGTCGTTTTGGCTTCGAGTATGGAACCGAGTTTGGGGTGGGGCTTCTCTTGCCATCTTCACTTGACGCATCCTCCTCCTCATCATCTTCCAAATCAATTGTTCGCTTGCGTTTTTTGCTCAAATCTAAATCATCAATATCCTCACGCTTCTTCCATTTCTCATCATCCTTCAATACTTCATAGCAATGAGGCAAGGTAAATGGCCTTCCTTTCTTGATCTTCCCCTTCTTGGTCCTCTTCTGCTCTACTTTGAACAAGTTTTGTGCAATATTTAACTACATGAAAACAAAACAAGTTAGCACAAGAAACACCAACATCAAGGATGATGTGAACACGAGGAATGATGAAATGACACTTACCCTATCACCATCATTGGTGCCACTTGGGTTCAACTTGTCAACCGCTTTTTGTGCGGCCGCCCATTGTTGACAATCCCTATTGATGGTCGACCACCGGGAGCGAAGTGATCGTGCGGAGCGGTCAATTCCACTCATGTTGCGAAGATCAAAGTGTTCTTTCATCCGGAGCCAATAAGCATCTCTACTTTGATCACCTCCAACGGATGGATCCCTCGACACGTCCAACCAAGTTTTGCATAGCACACGTCTTTGTCATTGGTGTAGTTGCCTCCTCTTCCTTTCAGTGCGTCGACAATGCCCTCACCATCCTCGTCCACCTCGAACTCATGGTCTTCAAAACGCATATTATTGGTTTGAGACCAATGCGAATTGTTTGAGCCAACACCCTTAGTTGACATGTATGCATCATCGTTCACACTACAAAGTATATAGAACAATGCAATAAGCTATCTATATGTATGCATTCAAAAAATAAAGAAGAAAAAAAAGGTTCAGGATTTTTTTTTTACTTTTGGGGCATATCGTCGAACACATGGTGCGCGTCGGCCGCCGGCTCAACAAGTGAGCTCGCCAGCGCTTCGGTAGCCGCCGCGCTCGTCTCAAGCCCTGCAAGCTTCTTCCTCGGCGCCTTCGAGGTGCCGGAGCCGTCCGCCGTCTTGTTCTTCTTCGCGGACGTCTTGTCCTTCTTAGGCCGCACCACATTTGGGAGCTTCGAGGGGGGTGCACGTGGCTTCATCACAGCGGGCGCCGACGCGACGCCACCAGCCGCCGAGGTCATCCGTTGCGGCATGAAGAGGCCGCGCGCGAGGCCGATGCTCGGAGGAGCTCCGGCGGAGGCGTGGCCAACGCTCCCAGTGCTAGGGTTTGCGGCGGCGGCGGCGCTGGAGGGTTCGCGGCTGTAGGATGGGGTGAGGGGGGTGCCGGCGCGTGTGTCCATCGGGTCAGCTCGCCGACGCCGGCGCGTGCGGGGCGAAGGTGGCGCGGGGGAGAGAGTGTGGCGCGAGCGCTCGTGTGTGCCGCGCACAGAAGCGGACACCCCAAATACGCAGCGCGCGATAGCGTTTTGGACCGCGCGCCCAACTCTATATGCCGCGAGCGCGCGGTTATTGCGCGCCCGCTGAAGCCACACTAGCGATTGCGCGCGCGCTAAAATGGGTAAATTTGCGGCACGACGCTTGTTTAGCGTGCCTGTTGGAGATGCTCTAACAAATCCTCAAGGAAATTTTGGCACAATCTTTTGCTGTCCGCGAGCATGTCCGAACTTATCCATGGGCATATGATGGCCGAAATTCGGCAGTTTCCTTCTAAGATGCACTAACCGCACTTAACTCTCAGTGAACTCATTTGGCTAATGAGTTAAAGCTTCAACTTGAGTCGACACATGCGTTAGGAGTCGAGCAAAGAATATATCACGGGAAGCGTTTTCTTCCCTTTCCTTCGTCGGCTAAGGCAAACTCGCTCTCTCCAGGCTTGTCTGGCGAGATGTGGATTCGCCTTTCCTCTGCATGTCGCTCTTGCGATTGGTGGCTGTGAGAGAAATTCCGGTGCCTCCGTTTCGGCTAGTAATTCAGGTTAGAGTTCTTTTTAGACCTCGCAGATGCAGCTTAGGAGAATGCTAGTGCTTCTTCTTCGAGTTTGTCTTCAATGCTCCATTCTTCTTGAGTTCATCCGTTTGGACACAATCAACAAAGCTCTGAGTAGATTCCTATTGTTTCCTTAGGGTGAGGTTAGGTTTCTTTTAATTATGCGTGTGCGACGATGAGTTTTGGTGTCAGGTGCGTCAGATATATCCGACTCGGCTCCAGGCCGCTGGTCCTTAGGGACACATCCACGAAGACTTCCCGACAGTAATTGACAAGGTCAAGCTGGCTCCAGTAAAGAAGATGCGACGTTGACGTGTTGACGACTCATTATGGCGACCGTAGTGGATATTAGGTATTTCAGGGACATCAATGTAATATTTATTATGTTTGCTTGTTTGGAGTGTTTTGTACTTCAAACGAACTTTATAATAGATCTGGATTCTTTCTGTATTTTTTAACAAACACTCCCGATGTGATCTAAACGCTCTTATATTTCTTTACGGAGGAAATACTCATCTATCTCTTGACCTTGTGTGTTATTTTCGCCCCTAGTT